>NC_074693.1:33123309-33429926 GCF_029448725.1 Salvelinus fontinalis | reverse complement strand
AGTCTGGGACAGGAGCAGGGAGAGTCTGGTACAGGAGCAGGGAGAGTCTGGTACAGGAGCAGGGAGAGTCTGGGACAGGAGCAGGGGGAGTCTGGTACAGGAGCAGGGGGAGTCTGGTACAGGAGCAGGGAGAGTCTGGGACAGGAGCAGGCGGAGCCTGGTACAGGAGCAGGGGGAGTCTGGGATAGGAGCAGGGGGAGTCTGGTACAGGAGCAGGGGGAGTCTGGGACAGGAGCAGGCGGAGCCTGGTACAGGAGCAGGGGGAGTCTGGGATAGGAGCAGGGGGAGTCTGGGACAGGAGCAGGGGGAGTCTGGTACAGGAGCAGGGGGAGTCTGGTACAGGAGCAGGGGGAGTCTGGGATAGGAGCAGGGGGAGTCTGGTACAGGAGCAGGGGGAGTCTGGGATAGGAGCAGGGGGAGTCTGGTACAGGAGCAGGGGGAGTCTGGTACAGGAGCAGGGGGAGTCTGGTACAGGAGGAGGGGGAGTCTGGGATAGGAGCAGGGGGAGTCAGGTACAGGAGCAGGGGGAGTCTGGGATAGGAGCAGGGGGAGTCTGGTACAGGAGCAGGGGGAGTCTGGGACAGGAGCAGGCGGAGCCTGGTACAGGAGCAGGGGGAGTCTGGTACAGGAGCAGGGGGAGTCTGGTACAGGAGCAGGGGGAGTCTGGGATAGGAGCAGGGGGAGTCAGGTACAGGAGCAGGGGGAGTCTGGGATAGGAGCAGGGGGAGTCTGGTACAGGAGCAGGGGGAGTCTGGGACAGGAGCAGGCGGAGCCTGGTACAGGAGCAGGGGGAGTCTGGGACAGGAGCAGGCGGAGCCTGGTACAGGAGCAGGGGGAGTCTGGGATAGGAGCAGGGGGAGTCTGGTACAGGAGCAGGGGGAGTCTGGTACAGGAGCAGGGGGAGTCTGGTACAGGAGCAGGGGGAGTCTGGGATAGGAGCAGGGGGAGTCTGGTACAGGAGCAGGGGGAGTCTGGGATAGGAGCAGGGGGAGTCTGGTACAGGAGCAGGGGGAGTCTGGTACAGGAGCAGGGGGAGTCTGGTACAGGAGGAGGGGGAGTCTGGGATAGGAGCAGGGGGAGTCAGGTACAGGAGCAGGGGGAGTCTGGGATAGGAGCAGGGGGAGTCTGGTACAGGAGCAGGGGGAGTCTGGGACAGGAGCAGGCGGAGCCTGGTACAGGAGCAGGGGGAGTCTGGTACAGGAGCAGGGGGAGTCTGGTACAGGAGCAGGGGGAGTCTGGGATAGGAGCAGGGGGAGTCAGGTACAGGAGCAGGGGGAGTCTGGGATAGGAGCAGGGGGAGTCTGGTACAGGAGCAGGGGGAGTCTGGGACAGGAGCAGGCGGAGCCTGGTACAGGAGCAGGGGGAGTCTGGTACAGGAGCAGGGGGAGTCTGGTACAGGAGCAGGGGGAGTCTGGTACAGGAGCAGGGGGAGTCTGGTACAGGAGCAGGGGGAGCCTGGTACAGGAGCAGGGGGAGTCTGGTACAGGAGCAGGGGGAGTCTGGGACAGGAGCAGGGAGAGTCTGGGACAGGAGCAGGGGGAGTCTGGGACAGGAGCAGGGAGAGTCTGGGACAGGAGCAGGGGGAGTCTGGTACAGGAGCAGGGGGAGTCTGGTACAGGAGCAGGGGGAGTCTGGTACAGGAGCAGGGGGAGTCTGGGATAGGAGCAGGGGGAGTCAGGTACAGGAGCAGGGGGAGTCTGGGATAGGAGCAGGGGGAGTCTGGTACAGGAGCAGGGGGAGTCTGGGACAGGAGCAGGCGGAGCCTGGTACAGGAGCAGGGGGAGTCTGGTACAGGAGCAGGGGGAGTCTGGTACAGGAGCAGGGGGAGTCTGGGATAGGAGCAGGGGGAGTCAGGTACAGGAGCAGGGGGAGTCTGGGATAGGAGCAGGGGGAGTCTGGTACAGGAGCAGGGGGAGTCTGGAACAGGAGCAGGCGGAGCCTGGTACAGGAGCAGGGGGAGTCTGGTACAGGAGCAGGGGGAGTCTGGTACAGGAGCAGGGGGAGTCTGGTACAGGAGCAGGGGGAGTCTGGTACAGGAGCAGGGGGAGCCTGGTACAGGAGCAGGGGGAGCCTGGTACAGGAGCAGGTGGAGTCTGGTACAGGAGCAGGGGGAGTCTGGGACAGGAGCAGGGAGAGTCTGGTACAGGAGCAGGGGGAGTCTGGGACAGAAGCAGGCGGAGTCTGGGACAGGGGGAGTCTGGGACAGGGGGAATCTGGGACAGGAGCAGGGGGAGTCTGGGACAGGAGCAGGGGGAGTCTGGGACAGGGGGAGTCTGGGACAGGGGGAGTCTGGGACAGGAGCAGGGGGAGTCTGGGACAGGAACAGGGGGAGTCTGGGACAGGAGCAGGGAGAGTCTGGGACAGGAACAGGGGGAGTCTGGGACAGGAGCAGGGGGAGTCTGGGACATGAGAGGGGCATCTGAGGACACTGGCTGAGGAACTTTAGATTGGAACATATTACTTAACTGCAAGATGGACTAGGAGGCCTGTCGACCCGTTAGCGAGAGAGAGAGAAATAGAGAGAGAGAGATTGGGAAAGAGCAATGAATCCAGCTGTGACATTAACCATGCAAAATACCAACAGCCCTGTAAACACTAGGTATTCAAAATATGGACAGATTTTCTCTCAAAATATGGACAGATTTTTTTCTCAAAATATGGACAGATTTTCTCTCAAAATATGAACAGATTTTCTCTCAATCTCCCATTCCGTTGTGAATCCCAGTGTTACCTAAACAGAGCACTGCATCATTACTTCATACAGAATTATACTCCAAACAGCATCCCTTCCACGACACTACCCCTGTCTTTTTCACTAAACCTCTAAATCCTTCAAAAAAAACAAAGCTCTTAGCAGCACACGCCTGTCTCAAACATCACATTCCTAGAGTGAATCTCAGCTTTGCACCTGCCACAAGACACCCTCATTTTATGGTAGAGTCTCCATCCAAACTTAAAAGCAATTTGGTCCTCAGGGATGTGTAAAATATTCATGGACGGGTCTATTGCATATTTCACGCAGGTCGTGCTGGTAAAGTAGGACACACCTACAGCGAGCGTGGGGATGGGGACGTGGTGTCTCTCTCTCTCTCTCTGCCCGTCCGTGCCCACTTCATCAGCTTCATGCAGGGGGTGACAGAGGTAATAGATACATGCTAGAGGTGACAACACAGGGCACGTAAGGAGATTGAGCACTACTTTGACACTCTCTCACATGTCAGAGCTTCTCAGAGCAGGAGGAACATGGTGAAATGAATGCGTGGCGGGGACTCATACAACCCCGGAATCAGGAAGTAACTTGCAGGATAGTTTTAGGGTCTACCATTGACTTGTGCTCTCCTGATTGTATACTAAATACACAACAGCTTGACAATGAGGACTTTGTGGCATATATAATATGCCATTTTTATTCCAATAGTTGGATATATTTTATTCCTCAGATTTATGACAATGCACCTGGCTGTGTCTGAATGCAGCGTTGTCTCTAAATGCTTTATAAGTCATAAGAAAATGGTGTATCTCACACCTACAACCCCCGACCCCCCACTACCTAGTAGAAAACAGAGAGGCTGATGGGAATTGACTGAGCGTAAACAGAGAGGGCTCTGAGGAGGACTGTTGTGACAGGGACCAGGCACTCTTGGCTCCAGTTGCTATAGATACTGTTCACGTACAATCCGTGTGTTCACAGTGTCCAAAACTCATCTGTTCAACCTGCATAGCCGTTTGAGTGTTATTGTTTTTTTTCTAAGTTGTAGAGGAGGGAAGATGCTGGACAGTTCCTAGTTTGATTGATACAGTATAATAGTCCTTGCTAAATAGTGGTGGCTAGTGGCTCACATCAACACCATTATCCCAGAAACCCTGAACCCCCACTCCAATTTGAATACCGCCCCGTCAGATCCACAGATGATGAAATCTCTATTGTACTCCACACTGCCCTTTCCCACCTGGATGGAAGGAACACCTACGTGAGAATGCTATTCATTGACTACAGCTCAGCGTTCAAAACCAAAATGTCCTCAAAGCTCATCAATAAGCTAAGGACCCTGGGACTAAACACCTCTTTCTGCAACTGCATCCTGGACTTCCTGACGGGCCGCCCCCAGGTGGTGAGGGTAGGTAACAACACATCCGCCATGCTGATCCTCAACACAGGGGCCCCTCAGGGGTGCGCGCTCGGCCCCCTCCTGTACTCCCTGTTCACTCATGACTGCACGGCCAGGCACGACTCCAACATCATCATCCAGTTTGCAGACACAACAGCGGTAGGCCTGATCACTAATGACGATGAGACAGCCTATAGGGAGGAGGTCAGAGACCTGGCCATGTGGTGAAAGGACAACAACCTCTCCCTCAACGTGATCAAGACAAAGGAGATGATTTTGGACTACAGGAAAAGGAGGACCGAGCACTCCCCCGTTTTTATTGACGGGGTTGCAGTGGAGCAGGTTGAGAGCTTCAAGTTCCTTGGTGTCCACATCACCAACAAACTATCATGGTCCAAACACACTAAGACAGTCATGAAGAGGGCACGACAAAGCCTCTTCCCCCTCAGGAGACTGAAAAGATTTGGCATGGGTCCTCAGATCTTCAAAAGGTTCTACAGCTGCACCATCGAGAGCATCATGACCGGTTGCATCACTGCCTGGTATGGCAACTGCTTGGCCCCCAACCGCAAGGCACTACAGAGGGTAATACAAACGGCCCAGAACATCATTGGGGCCAAGCTTCCTGCCATCCAGGACCTCTGTACCAGGTGGTGTCAGAGGAAGGCCCTAAAAATTGTCAAAGGCTCCAGCCACCCAAGTCATAAACTGTTCTCTCTGCTACTGGATGGCAAGTGGTACCGGAGCACCAACTCTAGGTCCAAAAGGCTTCTTAACAGCTTCTACCCCCAAGCCATAAGACTCCTGAGCAGATAATCGAAGGGCTACCCAGACCCCTCTGTTACACTGCTGCTACTCTCTGTTTATTATCTATGTATAGTCACCTTAACTCTATCTACATGTACATATTACCTCAATTACCTCGACTCACCGGTGCCCCCACACATTGACTCTGTACCGTACCGTTATTCCCTGTATATAGCCTAGCTACTGTTATTTTGCTGCTGCTGTTTAAATATTTATAACTTTTTATGTTCTATGTTTTATTTATCTATTCTTTTACTTCTTAAACTTCTTAAAGCATTGTTGGTTAAGGGCTCGTAAGTAAGCATTTCACTGTAAGGTCTACTACACCTGTTGTATTCGGCGCATGTGACAAATACAATTTGATTTGATTTGATTTAGTGGTCAAATTAAGCTCCTCTACGGTTTACAAACAGCGCCATATCATGCCACAGCACTGTCACCCCGATGAAATATCATCACAAATGAAAACTTTTTAATTGCTAAAGCTTATTTCCCAACCCTAAAATCCAATCTATTTAACCAGGAGGTGTCAAATAGAGAAAGTTTAGCAGTCAAACATGAAGCTGTAGCAGGACTTAAATCACCTCAAATCCCTATTAAACATCCAACATTGACACAAAGAAATTAGACAGGCCTACAGTGGATCCCTGGTCGTCAAAGGGAAGGAAAGGTAGGTCTTAAAACCTTGACAGGCCTGAGAGAAGATATCTCCGTCTTTTACCTCTTCATGGATTTTCTGCCTGTGTTTGTTTCCCCCATGGTGGGCGGAGGACGGAAGGAAGGGGCGAGGGAAGCGGACTCTGACAGGCAGGCAATTACAGTATTTAATATCACTTGGCAGATGAGTGGAGTCATTGTTTGAGTTTGAGCACGTTAAATCCCAGGGAGGATAAACTACGACAGAGTGTCTATATCTCAGCCATATATTGTTTGACTTGGGGGAACAGAGCAATCCTCCTATGATGGATAAGGACAGTGTTTTCTTTACCACCTCGATATCTTCCTTCCTGCTCGTTTGACGAGCCATTGGCCCTATTGCAGCTTGTTATTTTCATTCGTCACAAGACCTGACTGGTATCATATTCAGTAAAACACAAATACATCAGACTTTTACTGCAGGTTGATTACAGTGTAGTTTCAGTCTGTTCATTGTGGTTAAATTCCATTACTACTCATCTACTAGTTCAGTAACACAACAGTCAGATAGTGTTTGTGTTAGAATATATGCAGATGTTTATGCAACTCTTAAACTGTTGTACCAACAATACTTTTTTTAGGATGGGTCCTCACACCACAAGGCAGATATCCCCAAGAAAAAAGACATTCCCATCTCAAATGGCATTTTAATGTTTGCTATGTAATTAGGTTAAACTCTGTCTGAATATACTGTTTTGCCTTAAGGTGGATAGTTAATGTGTACAGAATTATATTTCAGAGCAAATTACAGCGCTTCCAATCTAATCTGGAGCAGGGAGATTTGCATAATGTTCCTTTTATAAATCTGTATATTAATGAAGAGGGGGGGGGGGGGGCTGGATAGGAAAGAGAGGGAAGACAGGGAAGAAAGGAAAGAGAGGCAAGTGCATTAGCATGCAACTGTAACCCCCCCCCCCCCCCCCCCCCCCCACCCTCGCTGGCGCCCCTGCCCCGTATCCCAGCACCCTCCCCGACACCCCACCCTGGCCTATTCTGAGCTCCTCTCTTCTAGGGCAGCAACAGAGTAATGCATTCAAATATAGGGTAGACGCTCATTAGGCTCTGAGGCCAAGGGGAAGTTGACAGGCTTAATAATTGAATTCTAAATGGTTATAATTCTGAGCAATTTTACTTCATTTGTTCCAAAAAAAAGTGAAGAAAAATGGAATTGTAGAACCCTTAAGAATTGAGTCATTCATTTCCCGAGCCGTTAAAATGGCTCCGTTTTTGATCATTGTTTTGACTCCCTGTGCGACGGTTGTTAGAACAGAAATAAAATGTAAAAGATCTCAACACAGCAAGGGGGTGATACACACACACACACACACACACACACACACACACACACACACACACACACACACACACACACACACACACACACACACACACACACACACACACACACACACACACACACACACACACACACACACAATTATAATAAATAAGAATACGTCTCTAAACACGTCTACATTCATGTAGATGCTACCATGATGGACAGTCCTGAATGGATTGTGAGTAATGGGAAAGGTACAGACATGCTAACATCTCACCATTACAATAACAGGTGGGTATGATATTTGTGCGTCTGTAACTTTCTCACCAATCATTATTTACCATTCATTCAGGATGATCCACAATGGTAGCATCCGCATTAATGAAGATGTGTTTAGAAACATTTTTTTATTGTTATTTACAATAAAAGGGACTCCAAAATGACGCAATACATTACTATACATTCATTTCTATCCGGCACAAAATAATCTGAAACACAACCAAAACAAACAGCAAATGCATCCAAAACATTTGTAGAGTCACAACCTTGATGTAGTCATTGTGTGCTACGAATATGGGAACAAAAACTTATGTTTGTACTACTTGAATACACATGAGTGAATTTGTCCTAAATCTCCCCTAAAATGGGCGACTATGCACAAAAAGTGCTGTAATTTCTAAACAGTTCACCGGATATGGATGAAAATATCCTCAAATTAAAGCTGACCGTCTGCACGTTAACCTCATAGTCAGTTTATCATTTCAAATTCAAAGTGCTGGAGTAGAGATCCAAAACAACGAATCATGTGTCACCGTCCCAATGCTTTTGGAGCTCACTGTAGGTCTGGATTGAAATCATTGCATGGCATGAAAGAGGGTGGTACGCTCATGGGGATGACAATCATATATCTTCCACCTGTATTGTAATCATGTATTGTATTTTACAGTTTTGTATTGTACTTATGTATTGTAGTGGTCCTGTACGTACCTCAGTTCATAAGAGCATGGCACTAGCAACATCAGAGTTGTGAGTTCGATTCCCACTGGGGTCACATACCAAAATGTTAGGATAAAAGTTTCTGCTTCCTAAATGACATACGCTGAGTATACCAAACACTAGGAACACCTTCCTAATGATGATCCACCCCCCTTTTGCCCTCGGAACAGCCTCAATTAGTCAGGGCATGGACTCTACAAGGTGTCAAGAGCGTTCGCACAGGGATGCTTGACTCCAGTGCTTCCCAAAGTTATGTCATTTTGGCTGGATGTTCTTTGGGTGGTGGACCATTCTTGATACACACGGTAAATTGTTGTGTACTACAATACCCTTTTCAAAGGCACATCTCTTGTCTTGCCCATTCACCCTCTGAATGACACACATACACAATCCATGTCTCAATTGTCTCAAGGCTTAAAAATCCTTCTTTAACATGTCTCCAACAATTTATCTACACTAAACTTCATCGATTTTTATTTGGTAAACTTTGATTTATTTGTTACATACATTACATTCAGTATCTGATTTTGTCAATATCAGAATTTTTGTACGAGATCTTCAGTTTCTTGGAACAAGAATAGACTGACGAGTTTCAGAAGAAAGTCTTTGTTTCTGGCCATTTTGAGCCTGTAATTGAACACACAAATGTTGATGCTCCAGATACTCAACTAGTCTAAAGAAGACCAGTTTTATTGCTTCTTTAATCAGACCAACAGTTTTCAACTGTGCTAACATAATTGCAAAAGGGTTTTCTAATGATCAATTGGATTAGCTAACACAGCGTGCCATTGGAAGACAGGAGTCATGGTTGCTGATAATGGGCCTCTGTACGCCTATGTAGACATTCCATAAAAAGTCTACACTGTATTTCTGATCAATTTGATATTATTTGAATAAATAATAAAAGCTAGGAAATTTCTAAGTGACCCCAAACTTTTAAACGGTCGTGTATATTTCCAGATGAAACACTGATTATGTTTGGTGAAAAAGGGACTGCATGATTGTGTGTGTTGTACTTGGTCAATTGAAAATGTGCTGAGAATTTTGAAACAACTGCCTTTTTGATGATCTGTTTTGAGTTGTCAGAACTAAGAGTTCTGAAAATGCACCTCAAACTTGTGAAAATTGCATCAAAGTTTAAAAACTGTTTGCACGCTTGCACCGACAACACCAAACCCACACAGAGTCATTTAACATATGCTTTTTAACCATGCACACAAAGGTGGTTGTGATCAACATGCAGCTTGCTCTCTCTCCCGCTGTTTGACCTTATATAGAGTCTATACACACATTTCCAACGTACCCATTGTGTCTATCCAGACAGCCTGTATTTCCTATACAATTTGGTGAGACTTTTTTCCTCCCAGCTCCTTCAAACATGCTTATAATTACGTGTGGGTGTCCAGGAGCTGCTGATTGTTTTACCATTGATTTAAGATATATTTGAACGCCTGCACAAATTTCTTTCTCTGAAGAACAGGTGGCTTTGTGAGTCAGTGTGTGTGTGTGTGTGTGTGTGAGTGTGTGAGTGTGTGTGCGTGTGTGTGTGTGTGTGTGTGTGTGCAGAACAGCATTAGATGATTAATGACACTAAGGAGAACAAAGCCGCGAGGAAGACACTTATAGACAATGTCTCTCTCTCTCACTCTCCCTTTCCCTCCATCACTCATCACTCCATCACAGTGATTTTATTGACCTGGAGCTTTAGAGAAACTCATTTCTAATTGATGGCTAATTGTTTTCTAATTGACAAATCCCAATTCGGAGAAATAAAGAGATAGTAAAAAATGAACCGTAATGGACTGAATCCACATGCAAATGTAAAGCAGCCATGTAAATATTACATTAACACAAATTATACAAGCATCTCAAAACCACAGCACTGTTCTCCCCAGTATGAAAAATAGATGTGGATATTGGCTCTGTCTGTCCTATAACAAACAGGTGGGTAGATAGAGAGTCTGACAGCCTGCTGGTTGACCAGTGGGTACAGCCCAGCCCTCTAGTAGACAGCTCCAGCCTGCCAACTCTAACACCAGGCCTGATGCCCAGAAGCACTGTTCTCTCCCAGGTTTCCTCTACAGCCAACAGGTGGCTCCACACCTGGACGGCCAGCCGGCCAATTGACCAAATACCCACAATGCAGCTCAAACTAGTCCGGACAGGCCGAGTGTCTGACCAAATATACCACCCAGAGGCAGCCCAAAACAGTCTGGACAGCCTCTCTCGCCCCACTCGCTTCCCACAGAACCCTCTGACTTAGGACATTAGCCAACCCCTGGAGAGGAAAAGGTAGGTAAGAGAAGAGGTTAAGTGAATTAAGGAAGAGGAGAGAAAAGAAGAGCATAAGTGAACAGAACCCATAAGTGCTTTGGGCAGAGAGTGAAACGTTTTGGTCTGTTTAGCCAGACCTTCATGTCCATGCTGCAGTATCCTGGCCTGAGGCAGTGTCTGGTCACCCAGCTCCCAACATGTCTCCTACCCTCTAGCTCTGCAAAGCTGCTATGGGCCTCGCTTCTCCCCCCCCCCCCCCCCCCCCCCCCCCCAAAGTCTCCCTTAGCGGTCATCTGTGCCATGGCTCCCCTCTGGCTCTCCCCTGCCCTTCCATTACTCTCCACAGTCTGTCACATGCCATGGAACTCCAACTGGGCAATGCGGCTGGCCCCAGGAGCAGCTGGTTGAGCCAAGATGGCCGACTCTCAGAAGACAATATATATCAGAGCCAAAATGACCACATTCCTGGCTCTGACTGGGTGGTCATTTAGATCTCTGGGACAGTGACCAGAGGAAATGAATGCTCAAATTAAAACGCAGACACTCACTTCCCCTCCTCTCTCTTTTATTGGACTCATGGAAAGGTCAACTGTTGAATCTGTGTATGGAGGGAAAATGTGAAACCAGGCTCTGTGAGGGTCAGCCCGTCTGTCCCATGGCCTTTTCCAATTAACTGCCAGAGAACAGTTGAATTTTGAACAAAGCCTAGGAACATTTACCTAAATTCAGAAACATTATCCTAATCTATGTCCTATAATTCTTCCCAAGTGCCCTTGTCACGCAATTATGCCCAGATCCTCTTGATGACGTTGCCCCAATGATGGGTAGAAGACTTGAATAGAGTGTTAGCCTTTGTCATAATTGTTTGGGATTAGAAATGCATTGAGTCTGAAATGAGGCGTTGGCAGGGTGATTCATTTCAATCTGGAATTACATTCAGAGTCTTATCTACTGTGATGATGTCTCTCTGTGCCCCCGTCCGTCAGACCGGGAGAAGAAAGGAATCCAGGTGACTGGGTAATGACGGCAAAGGCCTCAGCCTCATCTGACAAAGGAGGCAGGAGACAGGAGACTCACCTGTGGAAATACATACTAATCAAGGTCCCCAGGAGCAACTGACGGTGTGGAAGTAATTTTGTTTTACAACGGAGGAAGGAAAACGTCTCAGATTAGATGAATTGAGAAGTTAAGCAGACGTTACTCCTGATACGCTGTGTCAAAAAGCCCCTGCTCCGTCTCAACATCTAATAAATCTGACTCCAAAGGACAAACTGAACAGATAATAACAATTGTAATAAACTTGCTTATTTCTGTCTGTCTCTCAGTAGGTGTCTGGGTGCTGAATCTGACGGCTGTGTTGTTTGGGAAGCCCCTTAACGGGGGTAATACACATTAAACAGTGAGTGGGGTTTTCCAAGCGTCAGCACAGCTTACAGGTGAGCTACAGTCCAGTACTTCTGGCTCAGTGACAGAGAGAGGGAGCAAACAGAGCGAGGGAGTAGACAGAGAGAGGGAGCAGACAGAGGTCTGGAGGGCAGTGGGCTAAATGTACAGTACACTGTCTCAGTCGGGATGGTAGAGCTATTGGGCTCATTTCTGGAGGGGGAAATCATATTTTAGATGTCAGCATCCTTTTATTTTCACTCATTTTGGAGGAGGATGTTCTTTCGAAAAGTCACCAGAACCGACCTTCTCAAAGTCCCCCCCCCCACCCCCCCCCCCATTTGTAGGTCCCGTGCAACCCTTAGCATGCTGTGATATGTCCTTTTGTCAGTTCATTTTGTTTAGGCTAGTATATTATATCAACTCCTCACCCCTGGGCATGCCCCCAAACTCAGGACCCTAAACCTCCCGAATCCCAATGTAACCACCGGATAGGGTTATACAGTACTAGTGAACTTACCACATCAAATCAAATGTTATTGGTTGTATACACATTAGTCAATGTTATTGCAGGTGTAGCATGATGCTTGTGTATGCACACTTTATTAAAGTGACCAGTGTCCATTATTAAAGTAACCAGTGTTCCATTATTAAAGTGACCAGTGTTCCATTATTAAAGTGACCAGTGCTCCATTATTAAAGTGACCAGTGTTCCATTATTAAAGTGACCAGTGTTCCATTATTAAAGTGACCAGTGTTCCATTATTAAAGTAACCAGTGTTCCATTATTAAAGTGACCAGTGTTCCATTATTAAAGTGACCAGTGTTCCATTATTAAAGTGACCAGTGCTCCATTATTAAAGTGACCAGTGTTCCATTATTAAAGTGACCAGTGTTCCATTATTAAAGTGACCAGTGTGACCAACTGACATTTACTCCTGAGGTGCTGACTTGCTGCACCCTCGATAACTACTGTGATTATTATTATTTGACCATGCTGGTCATTTATGAACATTTGAACATCTTGGCCATGTTCTGTTATAATCTCCACCCGGCACAGCCAGAAGAGGACTGGCCACCCCTCATAGCCTGGTTCCTCTCTAGGTTTCTTCCTAGGTTTTGGCCTATCTAGGGAATTTTTCCTAGCCACCGTGCATCTACACCTGCATTGCTTGCTGTTTGGGGTTTTAGGCTGAGTTTCTGTACAGCACGTTGAGATGCCAGCTGATGTATGAAGGGCTATATAAATACATTTGATTTGATGACCAGTGTTCCATTATTAAAGTGACCAGTGTTCCATTATTGAAGTGACCAGTGTTCCATTATTAAAGTGACCAGTGTTCCATTATTAAAGTGACCAGTGATTCCATGTCTATGTACATAGGGCAGCAGTCTCCAAGGTGCAGGGTAGAGTGATCGGGTTGTAGCCGGCTAGTGACAGTGACTAAGTTCAGGGCAGGGTACTTAGTGGAGGCCGCCTAGTGATGGCTATTTAAGAGTCTGATAGAAGCTGTTTTCCAGTCTCTCGGTCCCAGCTTTGATACAGCCCGACAGGATGCTTTCAATGGTGCATCTGTAAAAGTTTTGGGGAGTCTTAGAGGCCAAGACAAATTTCTTCAGCCTCCTGAGGTTGAAGAGGCGCTGAAACAGGGCCTAACATTCCATGAGCAGTGAAGAGAAGAAGGACCTGGTGGGTTAGAGAAGAGAATAAGTGACTGATAGGTTAGAGAAGAGAAGAAGAGCCTAATGGGTTAGAGAAGAGAAGAAGAGCCTGATGGGTTAGAGAAGAGAAGAAGAGCCCGATGAGTTAGAGAAGAGAAGAAGAGCCTGATGGGTTAGAGAAGAGAAGAAGAGCCTGGTGGGTTAGAGAAGAGAAGAAGAGCCCGATGAGTTAGAGAAGAGAAGAAGAGCCTAATGGGTTAGAGAAGAGAAGAAGATCCTGATGGGTTAGAGAAGAGAAGAAGAGCCTGATGGGTTAGAGAAGAGAAGAAGAGCCTGAAGGGTTATAGAACAGAAGAAGAGCCTGATGGGTTAGAGAAGAGAAGAAGAGCCTGAAGGGTTAGAGAAGAGAAGAAGAGCCTGATGGGTTAGAGAAGAGAAGAAGAGCCCGATGAGTTAGAGAAGAGAAGAAGAGCCTGATGGGTTAGAGAAGAGAAGAAGAGCCTGAAGGGTTATAGAAGAGAAGAGGAGCCTGATGGGTTAGAGAAGAGAAGAAGAGCCTGATGGGTTAGAGAAGAGAAGAAGAGCCCGATGAGTTAGAGAAGAGAAGAAGAGCCTGAAGGGTTAGAGAAGAGAAGAAGAGCCTGGTGGGTTAGAGACAAGAATAAGAGCCTGAAGGGTTAGAGAAGAGAAGAAGAGCCTGAAGGGTTAGAGAAGAGAAGAAGAGCCTGGTGGGTTATAGAAGAGAAGAAGAGCCCGAAGGGTTAGAGAAGAGAAGAAGAGCCTGAATGGTTAGAGAAGAGAAGAAGAGCCCGAAGGGTTAGAGAAGAGAAGAAGAGCCTGAAGGGTTAGAGAAGAGAAGAAGAGCCTGAAGGGTTAGAGAAGAGAAGAAGAGCCTGAAGGGTTAGAGAAGAGAAGAAGAGTCTGAAGGGTTATAGAAGAGAAGAAGAGCCCGATGGGTTATAGAAGAGAAGAAGAGCCTGGTGGGTTAGAGACGAGAATAAGAGCCTGATGGGTTAGAGAAGAGAAGAAGAGCCTGAATGGTTAGAGAAGAGAAGAAGAGCCCGAAGGGTTAGAGAAGAGAAGATGAGCCTGGTGGGTTAGAGAAGAGAAGAAGAGCCTGAAGGGTTAGAGAAGAGAAGAGAGGAAAACAGAGAACCCAGAGTGTGAAGCGCTCCAGTTAATACGGTCAGATGTTTTCAGCCTTAAAAAAACATGATTGTTTCTGTAATCATCTCTGTTCTTTAAATCGCTGCCTAAGGTACCCATCATGATCGTGCTCCAACCCTGCTGCTAGAGCATAGACCTACCACAGCCTCTTTCTCCCTCTACTCTACCCCCCATGACAACATCCCTAAGGTAACCAGACACAAATACACACTGATATAATTGAATTGAACACACACAATTCACTCATCTCTAGCACAGTACATCGTTGTGAAATTGATGTAAATATCCAAACAAGAAAATGTAAAGTGTGTAAATTCTTGAGGGGAAGAATAGAACAGAATGTAGGTCAAATAACAGATTTGCGTTAATCCTTTTCCGTATGGTGCCACGATTTTCGGGGTGCAGAAATTCACTTAAAATAGCGAAGGGTAATTGCGTGTGGAGTTAGATTGCGTCGCCTGGAAATTGAAAGCATGCAGCGTAAAGTCCAAATAAATCAGAAAGGTGAAAAAGGAGGGAACATTCTTCCTCTGGTGGAGGCTCAAGCCATCCATCAATATGATACACATTTACTTTCCACCTAAATGTACCCAGCGGAGTGATGAATGTGTTTAAGCATGCACACAGTCACACACAGAAAACCAGGCCAGTACACCTTTGCTTCTCAGACCAGGGTTCGAGTAGTATTTGCTTTCTTTGAAATACTTTCATTGACACAGGCTGGAGTCCCAGATGGGGGATGTTTGCACTTTTGGGACTATCCCGTTGGTTCCTTTGAGCCACACAAGCTCAATCAAGCTGAGCAAAATTATTTGAAAGAAAACAAATACTTTTTTGACCCATTTCTGCTGCCTACGAATAACACAATAGCAACAATACCCCCCCCCCCCCATACTTGCTAATGTGTGTGTTTGTGTGTGTGTGTGTGCGCGTGCGTGTGACCTGCCCTGGGCAATATTGTGAGGTTGATAATGTTGAAAGCCACAGATTGATAAGGTATTAGTGGAGAGGGAACCAACTTTCTCTGCAAGCAAATTATTATTATACCCTATTAACAACTGCTTTTGAGAACCCTGTTACGGTCCCTTGGTGCACCCACGTCTATCAAATCATATGGACAGCTGTAGTATAAACACTACACATATAGAAACATTGTCAAAGACTCCAGCCACCCTAGTCATAGACTGTTCTCTCTGCTACCGCACGGAAAGCGGTACCGGAGCGCCAAGTCTAGGTCCAAGAGGCTTCTAAACAGCTTCTACCCCCCTCCCACCTCCCCTCTTTACACCACTGCTACTCTCTGTTATCATCTATGCATAGTCCCTTTAATAACTCTACCTACATGTACATATTACCTCAACTAACCGGTGCCCCCGCACATTAACTCTGTATCGGTACCCCCTTGTATGTAGTCTCGCTATTGTTATTTTACTGCTGCTCTTTAATTACTTTTTGTTGAAACTGCATTGTTGGTTAGGGGCTCGTAAGTCAGCATTTCACTGTAAGGTCTACACCTGTTGTATTCGGCACATGTGACTAATACACATTGATTTGATTTGACGTGATTTGATTTGACATTCATGTAACAAACGCTGATTCATTTATTCATGAGAATATCACCCAAAGGGTTACTTAAGCAATAAGGCACGGGGAGGGGGTGTGGTATTTGGCCAATATACCACGGCTAAGGGCTATTCTTATGCACGACACAACGCTGGGTACAGACCTTAGTTGTGCTATATTGGCCATATATCACAAACCTCTGAGGTGCCTAATTACTATTATAAACTGTCAGCTGTCAGACAATCAGCATTCAGGGCTCGAACCACCCAGTTTATACTACTATATAAACGATTGAGTAGTGGCTATTCTTTGACTTTGAACCACTGACATCGAGTACATAACTTGAAGAGTAAGTTCCTCTTGGTCTATTTTAGAGCACTTGGAGATACAGTATGAAGTGAACAGGCCACTTCAGAGATATGAGGTCATCACTCATAGTAGAACACAATATGACATGAACAAACCAACCATGAAGACATTTAGGCCATAATATGAGTACTGTCGCATACTACCCTGGTCTTTCGGTCTATCTGTCAATCAATCAATCAATCAAATGTATTTATAAAGCCATTTTAACACCAGTAGATGTGACAAAGTGCTCACACCTTGCTCTCTCCTACCCCCTCCTATCTCTCTCTCTCTCTCCTACCCCCTCCTATCTCTCTCTCTCTCTCTCTCTCTCTCTCTCTCTCTCTCTCTCTCTCCTACCCCCTCCTATCTCTCTCTCTCCTACCCCCTCCTATCTCTCTCTCTCTCTCTCTCTCTCTCCTACTCCCTCCTATCTCTCTCTCTCTCCTACCCATCCTCTCTCTCTCTCTCTCTCTCTCCTACCCCCTCCTATCTCTCTCTCTCGCTCTCCTTCTCCGCCCTCTTATCTCTCTGTCTCTCTCTCCTACCCCCTCCTATCTCTCTCTCTCTCTCCTTCCCCCCCTCCTATCTCTCTCTCTCTCGCTCGCTCTCCTTCTCCCCTCTCCTATCTCTCTCTCTCGCTCTCCTTCTCCCCCTCTTATCTCTCTCTCTCGCTCTCCTTCTCCCCCCTCTTATCTCTCTGTCTCTCTCTCCTACCCCCTCCTATCTCTCTCTCTCTCTCTCCTACCCCCTCCTATCTCTCTCTCTCTCGCTCTCCTTCTCCCCTCTCCTATCTCTCTCTCTCGCTCTCCTTCTCCCCCCTCTTATCTCTCTGTCTCTCTCTCCTACCCCCTCCTATCTCTCTCTCTCTCTCTCCTACCCCCTCCTATCTCTGTCTCTCTCGCTCTCCTTCTCCCCTCTCCTATCTCTCTCTCTCGCTCTCCTTCTCCCCCCTCTTATCTCTCTCTCTCTCTCTCCTACCCCCTCCTATCTCTCTTGCCCTCTCTCTCCTTCTCCCCCCTCCAATCTCTCTCTCTCGCTCTCCTTCTCCCCCCTCTTATCTCTCTGTCTCTCCACCCTTCTTTTGCGCCCACTTCCCCTCTCCCGTTGTCCCCCCCATCTCTCCCTCTCTCAATTCAATTTGCTTTATTGGCATGGGAAACATATGTTTACATTGCCAAAGTAAGTGAAATAGATAAACAAAGTGTAATACACAATACAACATTTACAGTAAACTTTACATTCACAAAAGTTCCTAAAGAATTAAGACATTTCAAATGTCATATTATGTCTATATACATTTATGATGTTTTTTGTAAATGACTTCCAATCTGTCAAGTAATTATCTTTTTGTTTTCTCATGATTTAGTTGGTCTAACTGTGTTGCTGTCCTGGGGCTATGTGGGGTCTGTTTGTGTTTGTGAACAGAGCCCAGGGACCAGCTTGCTTAGGCGACTCTTCTCCAGGTTCATCTCTCTGTAGGTGATGGCTTTGTTATGGAAGGTTTGGGAATCACTTACTTTTAGGTGGTTGTAGAATTTAACGTCTCTTTTGTGGATTTTGATAATTAGCGGATATCGGCCTAATTCTGCTCTGCATGCATTATTTGGTGGTTTACGTACACAGAGGATATGTTTGCAGAATTCTGCATGCAGAGTCTCTATTTGGTATTTGTCCCATTTTGTGAATCATTGGTTGGTGAGCGGACCCCAGGCCTCACAATTTCTAGCCAGATCCTAATTGGTATTTCAAAATGTATGTTCCTTTTGATGGCATAGAAGGCCCTTGCCTTGCCTCTCAGATCGTTCACAGCTTTGTGGAAGTTACCTTTGGCGCTGATGTTTAGGCCGAGTTATGTATCGTTTTGTGTGTGCTCTAGGGCAACGGTGTCTAGATGGAATTTGTATTCGTGGACCTGGCAACTGGACCCTTTTTGGAACACCATTATTTTTGTCCCTCCCTCCCTCCTTCCCTAGACTGTTTCCAGTGAGGAGCAGTGATACTATAAGTGGCAGGATTGTTAGCAGTGCAGAGAGAGACAGAGACAGAGACAGACAGTGAGCGAGAAAGGGGAGGAGAGAGAGAGCAGGAGGGAGGGTGGAGTAGAGGGGGGGAAAGAGGCACTTCAAAGCCCGCCTTCGGCAGCTCAGATCTGGGAAGGGTTTGGCTAGGGCCACGCTGGAGCCCAGGGAACATATCAAAGCCTAATAAAAATCACACTTTCAAAGGAGCCTCTGAAATCATATACACCACACAACCATGGCAGGACAGATGCCTTCCACATCAACAGAGATAGTATACAGAAGGCAGGGACAGTGAGAGAGAGAGAGAGAGAGAGAGAGAGAGAGAGAGAGAGAGAGAGAGAGAGAGAGAGAGAGAGAGAGAGAGAGAGAGAGAGAGAGAAAGCAGGGAGGGGAGGAGGGAGGATGGTTGAATGAGGAGTGGTGAAAAAGAAAAAGAGGGATGAGGAGAGTGAGAGAGATAAATGGATCTGATAATTGAAGGGACAGAGAGAATGAGAATTTTGTTACATACACACAAACACACACACACAGACACTGGGCAGGCAGACGAGAGGTCTTAGTTAATTGCTGGACTCCATGTGTGCAGTTGGCAGGCTCTGTGAGTGTCATCGGGACCGAGGCCAGATCTGGTGAAATTAATACAGGTCTCATTGTTTGATCTCTTTGTGATCCAAGACTAATTCCCCCGTCTTCCTCCCGAGCCAAACGCACTCTGCAGAAATCTGTCACAGATCTCTGTGGCAAAATGAATAAACAGCAGGTGTCGAGCACAGCAAGAAACATAGTAAAACTCAATCAGTAGAGAGAGAGAGAGAGAGAGAGAGAGAGAGAGAGAGGAGAGAGAGAGAGAGAGAGAGAGAGAGAGAGAGAGAGAGGAGAGAGAGAGAGAGAGATGAGAGAGAGAGATGAGAGAGAGAGAGAGAGAGGGGGAGAGGGGGAGAGGGGGAGAGGGGGTGGGACGGTGAGAGAGCGTGAGGGTGAGAGAGAGAGAGAGCAAGAGAGAGGGTGAGAGAGGAAGGATGAGAGAGCGAGGGAGGGAGCGAGGGAGGGAGGGTAGGGAAGTGGAGAGAGAGAGAGCAAGAAAGAGGGTGAGAGAGGAAGGGTGAGAGAGCGAGGGAGGGAGCGAGGGAGGGAGGGAAGGGAAGTGGAGAGAGAGCAAGAAAGAGGGTGAGAGCTGAAGGGTGAGAGAGAGCGCGGGAGGGAGGGAGGGTGAGAGAGAGGGAGGGAGGGTGAGAGAGAGCAAGATAGCGGGTGAGAGAGTAAGGGTGAGAGAGGGAGGGAGGGAGGGAGGGGGAGAGAGGGGAGAGTGAGAGCGAGAGAGAGAGGGAGGGAGGGAGGGTGAGAGAGGGGGAGAGTGAGAGAGAGAGAGAGAGCAAGAGAGGGAGGGAGGGTGAGAGAGAGAGAGAGAGTGAGGGTGGGACGGTGAGAGAGCGGGAGGGTGAGAGAGAGAGAGAGAGAGAGAGAGATAGGGAGGATGAGAGAGAGCATGAGAGGAGAGAGAGAGAGATAGAGTGGGAGAGAGAGAGAGAGAGAGGGTGGGACGGTGAGAGAGCGGGAGGGTGAGAGAGAGAGAGAGAGATAGGGAGGATGAGAGAGAGGGAATGTGTGAGAGAGAGGGTGAGAGATAGGGAGGGTGAGAGAGAGAGAGAGAGAGAGAGAGAGTGAGAGAGAGAGAGACAGAGACAGAGCGAGAGAGTGAGAGAGAGAGAGAGAGAGAGAGAGAGAGTGAGAGACAGCGAGAGAGAGACAGAGAGAGAGAGAGAGAGAGAGAGAGAGAGAGAGAGAGAGAGAGAGAGAGAGACAGAGAGTAGGGGTTGACATCACAGTGAGAACAGACTCATGCAGGCTTATCCTTTTCATTGCACATTTTCCAATTACCCCCACAGCTAACCACAGTGAATATATCAAAACAAATAAATATATCAAACCAACCTCATTCTGCCACTGTTAGCCACAGGTATGGAAACCCTTACTGGGAACAGACATCTATTGTACAGCTCTGTCAGCTCTGTCAAAGCTCTCTAGCTCCACAGTGACTTAGCCATGAGGCTCAACAAGCTAAAACCACCCCTATCCACCCAATCCCAACACCAAATCCCCCCATCTTATTCCCCCACATTCCCCAAACACTGTCCTGGGACCGTTACTCCCCTAAGCAGGCAGAAATCCAGACTTTGCAGACCTCTGTGTTGTCTCTCTGGCCTAGTGGTGAGCTGGAGTGCTGGTAAGCTCCGCGCCTCTTCTCCCAGCAGGAGAATCAGGAATATGTTGCTCTGCCCTGAGTCATATAAAAACCTCACCGTGTGAAATAGCTCATCATCTGTGATTATGATTGACTCTGAGCTTTTTCCCGCTCGTAACACATGCCGTAAATATCCCCACAGCGTAACAATGATCACAGGTCAATAGGTGTCATTAGCATGGTGCTGTTTAAACTATGAATATACGTCAGCACATTTCTTGGTACTAGTCCTAACATGTCATTTATGGTTATGTCAGAGCAGTGTACAATCGTTGTCCACTGGAATAACCCAGCAGAATTGAAGCAATTTAGCAGTGAGAATTCTCAAGCTGTGAGGAAGAAGATGGGCGGGAGGAGGACAGAGGAGGGAGGAAGAAAATTGAGGGAGGAAGGAGGGAGAAAGAGGGAGGTGGAGGAGGGAGTAGGAGGGAGGAGATGGGAGGTGGAGGAGGGAGGAGGAGGTAGGGAGGAGTACGGAGGACATGGGAGGCCCTCAGTTGAGCTTCACTGAGACAGAGACCAGGGTAGGTCTAAAGCCTAAAGCCTTGACACATGATCCTATAGGCCTCAGCAGGTCCTCTCTCATAAACTGAGAAGAGAAACTAACATCTCAATTATCATGACAAGACATCCTCTGTCAAAGTAGTCAGGTAGTAGAAAGCTATCAGCAACTATAACAGTCAAGCTGTGTATCAGTTTTCCCTGTTCAACGAGCAGTGAGCCTCCGCACACCGCAGCCCGAAAGCAATGAAAACCAACCTGAAGTTTTCAGTTTTCGCCTGTAGTCTAGATTCTCTACAGGCGTTCTCTCCCTCTTTCCACTGTGATTTGTTTTGACATATTTAACATGCGTGTACACCCTCTGTTTGCTGGCACTGATTTGCTTCCATGTATATAATCATATTCAGGGCAGAAAAACGTCTCGTCTAGATTGCGTGAAAAGTGAATCACAGTTTTGAGAGTTGACGTCTGTGTTCTGTGCAGTGTGTTTACATTTATTGCACTTAGCTTTTTTTGCTTGATTCATCTCAAAACTTCCTCTGAGTCAGCCTCTAAACAGATACGTGTGTGTGTGTGTGTGTGTGTGTGTGTGTGTGTGTGTGTGTGTGTGTGTATGTGTGTGTATGTGTGCTTGGCAGAGCGTACCGATGCTCATAACGCATTTATGACAAAGCAACAAGCGGCGAGAACACAGCAGATGGCAGACAGGGCTAAACGAAGCTGTTTCTGTTCAACTTGAGTGTGTCTGCATTAACATGGTCACGTATTTATTGTAAAGTGTTTCACGGACCCACATATGTTCACAGACAGCGAGAGTGTGACTTTAATGGCTTATTAGTGCATGTGTGTGTGCCTGTGTGTATCCAACTGTATTCATGGCTATGTGTTTGACTGATTCCTCCGATTGCTTCCCTGCGTTTGAGGCCCTTCGTAAACTATCCTTCCCTCCCTCCCTCCTCTTCCATCTCTCCCTCTCTGACGCAACCGGACGGGCCTGTAAACCTCCCTCCTCCACTCCCTCTCCCCCATCTCTCCCTCTGACAGCACAGAATTGGACTTTAAACCTTCCTTCCTCCTCCTCCTCTCTCTCTCCCCTCGTTTCCCAGAACAGAAATTCCTGTCTCACCCCAGGCACCGTGCTAGTGTCACTTCATCTTTTCACGGCTGCCATGTTCCTCTCTACATATCTCACCTCGGTGAAGAGTAAGAACGCTAGGTTAGCGCAGCCTGTTTGTCTGGCCGTTTATACCGCCGTACCTTGCAGCGTTTCTTTGCTCGTCTTGCTCAGCGATTATTCCCACTGTGAACAGATATGACCCGGGGGGGGGTGGCGGTGGTCGGTGATGACGCTGTTGTGAATAAGCTGTTGCAGTGTGTGTGCGTGTGTATGTGTGTGTGTGTGTGTGATGGGCACAATTTTAAAAATCCTGTGGTTTTTCTTCCATATCTACAGTTCTCTGTAAAATATAGACCCTTTGCTCTTCTTATTCCTGTTGGCGAGCTGTGAATGATTGTGTTATAAAAGTGAAGAAGGAACCGTCGCCATACCAGAAACACAAAGCATTATCCATCGGTCATGTGAAATCAAAGTCTTTCATCTGAATGACACACGTAAAGGAATGTGCAAACTGACAGAATACTAACATGGCATCCTACTGTCAGTCCCAATGTATCAATATGTTTCCATACAGCTGAAGTTGTGTTGAGTTATTGTACAACACAATCGAGGTCAATATCACACACACACATTCACACTCAGTCAGTGAGTGACTGTCTGTCCCAAAGAAGATGATCTCTCTCTCTCTCTCTCTCTCTCTCTCTCTCTCTCTCTCTCTCTCTCCCTCTCTCTCTCTCTCTCTCTCTCTCTCTCTCTGTCTCTCTCTCTGTCTCTCTCTCTCTCTCTCTCTCTCTCTCTCTCTCTCTCTCTCTCTCTCTCTCTCTCTCTCTCTCTCATACCCCTTCTATCTATACGTTACTGTTTTATAAGATGAGGTACATAATCTCCATGTCCACAGACAGACAAGTGTAATCTTACAGTAGTCAACAACGTGATCAACGGGAGACTGTTCTGATATCATTGTCCCATCGGACAGACAGGACAGACAGGAAAGACACAGGGGTTTCCCCCTCAGCCCAGGTCCTGTAGCTCTTTGGTCTGCAGTGGGATATGACAAGGTGCTGATATGTAGAAGAGTGCATTCTAACTCACACATCATCGATTTACAGAGCTCTGTCCCGTCAACCGTCATCTGAGAGGAAATCGATGGGGCATTAAGTGGTGCCGTTGCTCGTTATGTTTTTCTATCTCTCTGTATTGACTGAAGCTTTCATCTTAGGATAGCTAATCCCTCCATCTCCCTCCTCTGTGGTGTTCTCTCTTCTCCGCTGACATTTTCTTCATCGCACACGGTTGAGGCCAGCAGAGGCAGAGCAAACACTGACTGAGGAGAACTAGGCTTCACACACAGAGAGAGAGAGAGAGAGAGGTGCTGACAAGGTCTCTCTCTCTCTCTCTAACCGAAATGACGGTTAGAAGGGTATTAGAGTCAGTGATGAGGAATGTCCTTCAGGGTCATCACCTCAGAGAGAGGCTGTTTCCCCAGAGTGGCAGAGAGACCAACACGCTGATTACCTTATCGTCCAGCAAACAGGCCCTGTCTCGCCCCGCCACTCAGTGAATTACAATGTTGAAACACATAGAGAAAGAGAGCGAGCGAGAGAGAGAGAAAGACAGGACAATGGAGGGTTTAAAAAAACAACTAAAAAGCAGATTGATTCATCTGCGGTAGTCCTTTCACTTCTTATTAGCCAAGCGTGAGAAACACTTTCAAAGCTATTCTGTTTGTGCTTTTCCCCCTCAGCTCTTTCGGGATGTGTTAGATTTCTGGTAAAGCAAGTAGAGCAATTTTTCTCTAATTCCAGAGAGTAAACATCAAATTGTTTTGGTTGCGGCTTAGAGGGAGATGGAGAAGAATTGGCTTTTGAGGAAGCGTTATCCCCGGAGTCTCCTCTCTCTGAAAATTGCGTCTCCATCGCGAAGCAAGTTTTGGCCTAACACACGCAGACATAGAAAGGATTATTACATACCACACCCACTACCCAAAACATCTTTGTACTACTATGATGTAACATTGTCTGTCAGATAATTAGCGCATTCATTAAGCAAATACTCCTGGAACAGTCTATGCTTGGTGTTCTTGGGCCCATGAACCTCTCTCTCTCGTGCTCTCTCTCTCTCTCTCTGTCAAAGTTGTCTCTCAATGTGTGTCTGTAGGTTTGGGCCACTTGTGCTCCATTATAGGGTTAATACATATCAGACATACTCTTTTCATTTCGAAGGTTCAGAAAAAGGAGATTATTTTCCACATCAAGACGAGTAAACTCTGACCGTCAAAAACCAGGTTTGTGTTTATGTTGAACAAAAATATGAACTCAACATGCAACAATTTCAAAGATTTTACTGAGTTACAGTTCATATAAGGAAATCATTCAATTGAAATAAATTCATTAGGCCCTAATCTATGGATTTCACCTGACTGGGAATACAGATCTACATCTGTTGGTCACAGATGCCTTAAAAAAAGGGCCTCACAAAAGGCCTCAGAATGGGCCTCACAATGGGCTTCAGGATCTCGTCACGGTATTTCTGTGCATTCAAATTGCCATGGATAAAATGCAATTGTGTTCGTTGTCCGTAGCTTATGCCTGCCCATACCATAACCCCACCGTCACCATGGGGCACTCTGTTCACAACGTTGACATCAGGAAACCACTTGTCCACAGGACGCCATACACGTGGTCTGCAATTGTGAGTCCGGTTGGACGTACTGACAAATTCTCAAAAATTATGTTTGAGGTGGCTTATGTTAGAGAAATTAACATAACATTCCTGCAGTCAGCTGTGCCAATTGCACGCACCCACAAAACTTGCAACATCTGTGTCATTGTGTTGTGTGACTGTCACGACTTCTGCCGAAGTCGGTCCCTCTCCTTGTTCTGGCGGTGTTCGGCGGTCGACGTCACCGGTCGTCTAGCCATCGCCGATCCACTTTTCATTTTCCATTTGTTTTGTCTTACACATCAGGTCTTACACACCTGGTTTCAATCCCCCAATTACTTGTTCATTATTTAACCCTCGGTTCCCCCATGTTTGTTTGTGAGTGATTGTTTATTGTATTGCGGTCCGTTATTGTGGCCTTGGATTTATTTGACGTATATTGTGATTATTGTTGAGTAAAATTGCGTACATTACTCATATCTGCTGTCCTGCACCTGACTCATCTACACCGGCTACACACAGATGCATTACAGTGACACAACTGCACATTTAAGAATGGCCTTTCGTTGTCCCCTGCACAAGATGCACCTATGTAATGATCAAGACGTTTAATCAGCTTCTTGATATGCCAAACCTGTCAGGTGGATTGATTATCTTGGCAAAGGAGAAATGCTCACTAACAGGGATGCACATTTAACAGGGATGCACATTTTTTGATAAATAGGTTTTTGTGGGTATGGAACCTTTCTGGGATCTTTTATTTCAGCTTATGAAACATGGGACCAACGCTTCCGATGTTGCGTTCATATTTTTGTTCAGTGTAGTTTCATGAAATGAATGAAATTGAAGTCCTGTGTTTCTCTCAATTATTGAAATACAATACTGAGAAGCCCAGGATTATGAATCAATTAATGTAAATGGAGAGATGCATTGAATGGGCAAAGTATTGAATGACTCTTACTGTTAAAATGTGTTTGCAATGTATTGCAAGTGCTATGAGTACTATGAGTACTTTCCCTTGCTCTACATTCTGAAAAGCTCAAGCCAAGTCCAAGGCCACTCTGAGAAATGAACAATGAGACAGTTCCGACTTAATAACAGTCTTGACCATGAGTTTGGCCTCTCAGGAGAGAACGCTAACTCCCACGGTGTGTGTGTGTGTATATATATGTGTTTGTGTTTCGTTTTACTATCCTTGTGTGGACAATATACATATACATATATAAGTTAACATACACCTTAGCCAAATACATTTAAACTCAGTTATTCACAATTCCTGACATTTTATATAAAAAATTAAAGTAAAAATTCCCTTTCTTCTGTTCACTGCAGACGCTGGTGGATGCAGTAGATTGAGACGCCTTCAGGGCAAAAAAAACCCCAGATATCTCTGGCTTAAACTTTTTTATGGTGCGTCAATCGACTCTAAGGGGTTAAAACTCAACTCCACTTCGATGTAAGAGAACGAAGTAGAGCGTTCCTCAATTAAGGGTTATGGAAAATAGGAGTGGGAATCAATTGTTTGGTCCCCACAAGGATAGTAAACAAACGTGTGTGTATGTGTGTGTGTGTGTGTGTCTGTCGTCCGTGAGTGGGTATGTGGTTGTGTGTGTGTGGGGTGTAATGAGAAAGTTATGGGGTGTAACGAGAGAGTGATTGAGAGTGTGAGTGAGGTTGCTGTAAAGAGGACCCTCGAGTGCATATACAGTGTGTTCAGAGGCTATGGTGATATACTGTGGTGTGACAGAGTCGTTTAGATGACTCACTGTATGTTCATTGAAACGTTGTTCTTTCCATCATCGTCTAGATCTGTTGAACTCGACCTCAGACACTCTTCACCTCTGTTTGTTTGTGTGTCACGTAAATGTAAGGTTCTGTGTTTATTTTCTTAGTCAGACTTGTGTTCTGTTTCATTGTGTTCTTGAACGTAGCCCTGTTTCTTTGTGTTCTTGTTCATTGATTTCACCTGTGTTAGTTACTCACCTTGGCTCATCAGCTCCTTATTTAGTTCAGTTCATTCTGTTTGTGCCTTTGTGAGGTGTTGTTCATTTTGACTCTACTAAGCCTTTTCCCAGCTCGTTTGTGAGAACCAGTTATAGCCTTCAGTCCTAGTTTTGATTCACCTGCCTGTCTGCCTGTGACTACGATTCCTGCCTTCTGCGAAGGCGAAGTAAACACCTGCTGCGCTCTGCGTGTGAATCTACACCGTTTTCTCCCTGAGTTTCATTACAGTAAATGATCAATCCATACTTTCCAGAGCTTTGAAATCAACTCTGATGGCTGAAATGATGGCCACAGACATAAGTTATACGCACGCACACACACACACATACACACACTGACACGGTTTGGACATAAGGAATAACCTGGATGCTGCCCGCTTGCACCCAGCTGCCTCTCAGCTAGACGGGTCACTCCTTCCTCCCACCGACACAAAGACAGAGGAGGATGAGAGTGTGCGATTGGGATTGTTGTTGTGGTTGTTGACCTGTCTTAATTCTGCCTGTGTGGTGAAGGAGTCCGTGGAGAGTGGAGGGAAGTGATGATGCACAGGGTTTGTAACGCTGACGAAGCTGTAGTAATCATTTCCTGGCTGATTATTTTTAAATCTCCTGTTGATTCTCCACGGTGTGAGGAGGAGGCATGAGGTGTGGATCTAGACGTTCATAGGCCAGGGCCAAGAGGGTTCTCATCTAATTGAGATCATTTTTATTTAACTCCAGGTTCTGTTAATAATGGGATAAAAACAAGGTCAATAGTCCTGCTCTGCAGGGAACCCTCCAGTACTTTGTTATTATTTAGTCAATTATTTCACTTTTTTTTTGTTGTAGAGGGATGATGATGATGATGTGAAATATTGATTGTGTTTGCAATGTGTGGGTCCTCATCTTAACCTCTCTAGCTCATTTCTGATACCAGGTTTCAGGGCCAAAGTCCCACACAGGTCAGAGTCGAACGTAGCACAAGCCTGGGTTTCTCCATCCATGGAATAAGGACTTTATAGGAGAATAGAGCTCTTCTGGAGCAACAGTCCTATTATCCATTTGGTGCTATGGAACAATTGAGAGAGTGGTGGAAATTGAAGTGCAAACAAGGACTGGTCACTATCGGTGAAATCGTACACTTACACATTATTCAACCATTTGTTATATATCTTTCCCTGGCACTCTGCAAATGAAAGTATTAGCCCTAAATTACTTTTCTGAAGTGAGGCCACCCATGTGTATAGTAGCCCGTGCTTGGTACAATTATGGCTCATTTGCATTTTCCAATTACACTTAAAAGGTACTGTACTTAACCTAATAGTCCACGCGTGTTGAGCAGAATCCACCTCGATTACACGCAGGGCCCTTTTCCTCATCCGTAACCCTCTTAGCTCGGGAGTGTAGGCTACTATTGAATTAATCACCAGCGCTGGGAGTGGGAGATCAACCAAAAACCCTGCTGAACTCAACTCAAACACACACAATCTCCACTTGTTCGTACAGAAACTCTCCAACAAAGTAATTGGCTGTAAAACAGATTTGTTCCAATGCAATTATACAGTTGAAGTGTAATGTATTGAGCTGGGTATAGGTGAGCTGGACTAGACATCCACAAAAAGTGGTATATCAAATACAGTCTAAGTGCCTAGGCCCAGTGGTCTATAAGCTATCCTGCTGTCAAAATCCCTCAACCCTCACCCAAAAAAAGAATACATACTGTATGTTTCAGTAAGGTACTAAATATTTAAACATCAAGCTACCAACATATTTTACAAACAGTGCCTTTGGAAAGTATTCAGACCCTTGACTTTTTCCACATTTTGTTATGCCTTATTCTAAAATGGATTAAATAGTTTTTCTCCCCCTCATCAATCTACACACTATACCCCATAATGACAAAGCAAAAACAGTTTTTTAAATGTTTGCTAATTTATATATACATATATATATATATAAAAGGAAATATCACGAAGGCACTATATATCACATTTTCAGTAGAATAACTATTTTTCTGAGAATACAATGGTTTCTGTGTTACAGAACATATCTAAGGACACTTTGATTTTATACATGGTCATACCCTGTTATAACCAGTTATAACCATAGGCAAGTACATAAGGTCTCTGGTAGGTGATCTGTCTATTTCACTGATACAGGTCCCCCTCCACCCTCTGATGATATGTATAATGTAATATTAGGTCTCCAGAGAAACATGGATTCAAATTAATACTTTTTTTATTTGCCTTACAATAACTTCTCTAGGTGGGTTCAGACTGTGTCTGAGTTCTGTATTGCAGTTCATGAAATATTTGTACCATTGGCAGATTTTGTATACCATATGCACACAAGTAAGTTAATTTTGGTTTTGTACACGGTCATACGATAGGTGGTATTGAAAAGTACAATCTTAGGCGAGTACATGGGGAGCTACATCTCTGGTTCTGCCACCCTTTGGTGGTATGGATAACTTGTAATCATGTCTCCAGAGAAATCAAGATTCAAATAACCTTAAATGCACCAACAGAGTCAATTTTGACACCAAGGGGTAAAAAAATATATATTTTAAACCCTTTTTTTAAACCTTCTAAAAATGTTGGACATTGTCAATCAACTACTTACTGACAAAAAAACACAACTTACCATGATTTCTATGTTAATATGGAAGAATGAGAAATTGTATGCAAATAGTTGTATGCGACTAAGAAGAAAATATGAACTCAATAGTAGTGCTTAGCGATTAGTGCCTTTTGAGGTTGTTTTGGTTTCAGGTTTTGATTTCGGTTTCGATTATTTTTTCAACTTTAGATGCATTATGAAATAATGACAAAAATTATTTGAGCTTTTTTTAATGTTATATGTACACACATATATATATATATATATATTTACCCCTTATATCACCAATTTCATGGTATCCAATTGGTAGTTACAGTCTTGTCCCATCGCTGCAACTCCCGTACGGACTCGGGAGA
This sequence comes from Salvelinus fontinalis, assembly GCF_029448725.1. NCBI lineage: Eukaryota > Metazoa > Chordata > Actinopteri > Salmoniformes > Salmonidae > Salvelinus > Salvelinus fontinalis. The sequence continues at coordinate 33,400,140 of NC_074693.1, read as the reverse complement.
GGCGAAGGTCGAGAGCCGTGCGTCCTCCGAAACACAACCCAACCAAGCCGCACTGCATCCTGACACAATGCTCGCTTAACCTGGAAGGCAGCCACACCAATGTGTCGGAGGAAACACTGTATACCTGGCGACCTGCGCCGGCCCGCCACAGGACTCGCTAGAGAGTGATGGGACAAGAACATCCGTGCCAGCCAAACTCTCCCCTAACCCACTGGGCCAATTGTGAGTCAGGATCTCTAGTGGCACAGCTAGCACTGTGATGCAGTGCCTTGGACCACGGTGCCACTCGGGAGGCGATTAGAGCATTTTAATGGAAATTCCAAAGCCAGAAATAGTGAACATTCAATTGCCAAAACATTGAAAATATTCCATCGTCTCTGTAAGGTTCACATAGATTAATAGGAAATGACTAATTCAGTCTTGTATATCACTTAGTTTTATTCAATGACTTTATAATGTTTAATTCCTTAAAGTCGTCATCTCATCTCTGCTCAGGCAATAGCAGTCAGCCAGCCAGACCATGTAATGGTATCTGCTCGCCATACTGTACTGTCTTTAGTCATCTTATTAAGCTAGCCTGCCTAAGTATGCTGCAGAGCTGTCTGACAATCATTTTACTCGTTTTTCAAAGTAGATACTTTCACAAACTGTCTCTATCCCTCTCTCTCATTGTTGTGTTGTGTATATTCCTCTCTCACACGCTGGCGTGTGTAACTAACCTAATGTAGTAGGCATAAAAGTTTATCCATCTCTGTCCAAGCTGGAAAAGAACAGGTGCAATGGATGATGGTCATTGCAGTTAATTACCACATTTGTGCACTGAACTAAGTTGAATATTTGCTTAATGAGATCTACAACTCTCTTCAGCCCAGGGTCCCATATAGTTCCTGACTTAATTTATCTTGTGAATGATTTAATTTCTCTCTAGAGAAACGGCACGTTGGGTTCACACAATTTTTGGGGGGGAATTCAAGTAATTGAACTGACGTCGGTCTATTAGTTATTTGATAACCGAAAACTCCCCCCAAATATTGGTTAATCGCTAAGCACTACTCAACAGTAAACATTGTGAGAAAAGCATCAAATTTGGCACAGAGGTAGATGTATGTACCCTAAAAATACATAAACTCAGCAAAAAAAGAAAAGTCCCATTTTCAGGACCCTGTCTTTCAAAGATCATTCGGAAAAGTCAAAATAACTTCACAGATCTTCATTGTAAAGGGTGTCGTGGAAATTGCAAGAATATGTTATAATACTTGTATTGCATTATAATGGTTGTTTTATTCGACAGAATAGAATGTTCTGTTAACTATTGTGTGTGTGTTCTACGGAGGATGGGCCTCTATGAGATAACGCTGACAGAGGAGATTTACGATGTCTTTGGGTGATAAGACCTAAAGAGCATTCTAGATAACATGAGGTAATGTTTTTGTGCTTTACCGTACCAGGGTGAGACGGTTCCAGTTTGGAGTAGGAGGACCAGACACTGGTCTATACAATGAAAACTGTTGACACAGTGTAACGCGCTGCCTCCTTCTCCTCATCAGAAGAGGAGTAGCATGGATTTGACCAACGTGCAGCGGGTTGTGAATACATCATGAAACTTTATTTACAAGACAAAACTAAACACACGAAGAACACTTGAATATTTTACAAAACAACAAAACGAAGAAGACAGACCTGAACGAGAGTACTTACATAAAACACGAAGAACGCACGGACAGGGAAAACAGACTACACAAATACCGAACAAATGCTACAGTCCCGTGTGGTACACCGACAAGGACACAGGAGACAATCACCCACAAACAAACAGTGAGAACACCCTACCTTAACTTCTTCAGGCTGCAGGGTGAATATTGAAAAAAATGGAAAATGTGCACATTTTCAAACGGCCTCTTAAGAAATTTTTGATTTTACAATATGCATATATTTACTACTATTGGATAGATAACAGTCTATAGTTTCTAAAAACGTTTGAATTATTTCTCTAAGTGGAACAGAACTATTTTTACAGCCATTTTCCCAGCCGAATTGAGATTTCCAAAATGCGATGTGTCTCTTTAAGACCTTGTCTATACAAGGTCATGACACTTAGGACCGTAGAAACACGTCATACGCCTTCATCTGGGTGTAATGCGGAAGTGAGAGTTGAAAGGAGTCGAATATCTCTTCCATGGACTGAATACCACATCTTCTTGTGAGACCTGCGCAGTTTAATTTTTTTTCCGGGCGCAAGGCAGAATCTGGACTCGGCTCATGGAAGACGCTCGTTTAAGGTGAATATGACCTCTGCCTACGATATTATTTGATACATGTCACAAAATCATCCTAAAGTATGTTTTTTCAATATACTTTAATTATATTATTGCAATTTATTCTGGACTTTAGATGTCATGCGACGGAAGCCATACCAGGCAACCCAAAACCAACATAGAAACAGAAAACATAGACTGCCCTCCCAAAACTCACGCCCTGACCATCACACACATACAAAACAACAGAAAACAGGTCAGGAACGTGACACACAGCAGTTGCTGTCTGCTATGTATTATACATACCTTTCATACAAATCTTAACCTTGTGACCATTCTATGTATCTGTTGTTCGTCATGTAGGTTGAGAGGGGAATATCTTTGCTGTAAAAAGTCTCAGTAGCCATTGTGTTGTCACTTTCAATGGTTCATTAGAAATGGCGAATCTTTGAAAGTCATTGCTATTGCAAAGCTCTTATTATAAAATATGTAGTTTAAGTATAACTCTGACTGGTGTGTGAAGTTTGTCTCTCTCCTCATTTGGTAATACAGAAATGAACCACCGCAAGGGTTGAAACACTGTTTCCCATGCCGTTTCAAAGACCCATACACAATTATTGAACATGCAACTGTGGAACGGTCGTTAAGACACTAACAGCTTACAGACGTTAAGGTCACAGTTATGAAAACTTAGAACACTAAAGAGGCCTTTCTACTGACTCTGAAAAACACCAAAAGAAAGATGCCCAGGGTTCCTGCTCATCTGCGTGAACGTGCCTTCGGCATGCTGCAAGCAGGCATGAGGACTGCAGATGTGGCCAGGGCAATAAATTGCAATGTCCGGACTGTGAGACGCCTAAGACAGCGCTACAGGTAGACAGGACGGACAGCTGATCGTCCTTGCAGTAGCAGACCACGTGTAACAACACCTGCACAGGATCAGTACATCTGAACATCACACCTGCGGGACAGGTACAGGGTGGCAACAACAACTGCCAAAGTCACACCAGCAATGCACAATCCCTCCATCAGTGCTCAGACTGTCCGCAATAGACTGAGAGAGGCTAGACTGAGGGCTTGTAGGCCTGATGTAAGGCAGGTCCTCACCAGACATCACTGGCAACAACGTCGCCTATAGGCACAAACCCACCGTTGCTGGACCAGACAGGACTGGCAAAAAGTGCTCCTCACTAATGAGTCGCGGTTTTGTCTCACCAAGGGTGATGGTCGGATTTGTGATTATCGTCGAAGGAATGAGCGTTACACCGAGGCCTGTACTCTGGAGAGGGATCGATTTGGAGGTGGAGGGTCCGTCATGGTCTGGGGCGGTGTGTCACAGCATCATCGGACTGAGCTTGTTGTCATTGCAGACAATCTCAACGCTGTGCGTTACAGGGAAGACATCCTCCTCCCTCATGTGGTACCCTTCCTGCAGGCTCATCCTGACATTATCCTCCAGCATGACAATGCCACCAGCCATAGTGCTCATTCTGTGCATGATTTCCTGCAAGAAAGGAATGTCAGTGTTCTGCCATGGCCAGCGAAGAGCCCGGATCTCAATCCCATTGAGCACGTCTGGGACCTGTTAGATCGGAGGGTGAGGGCTAGGGCCATTCCCCCCAGAAATGTCCGGGAGCTTGCATGTGCCTTGGTGGAAGAGTGGGGTAACATCTCACAGCAAGAACTGGCTAATCTGTTGCAGTCCATGAGGAGGAGATGTACTGCAGTACTTAATGCAGCTGGTGGCCACACAGATTCTGACTGTTACTTTTGATTTTGACCCGCCCTTTGTTCAGGGACACACTTTTCCATTTCTGTTAGTCACATGTCTGTGGAACTTGTTCACTTTATGTCTCAGTTGTTGAATCTTGTTATGTTCATGCAAATATTTACACATTTTGAGTTTGCTGAAAATAAACACAGTTGACAGTGAGTGGACGTTTCTTTTTTTGCTGAGTTTAGATATGGAGCCACCTGAGATTTAGCCCATTGGTCAGCGTGCCATTCACTATAACAAAAATAATAGAAAATGATATGTAGATCTTTCAGATACAATTGGAACTGAGTTGATAGCCCATAGCATTCCAAAGTTTGAGCTAAAAGTCTGGTGGTACCTGCGGGCTTTCGCCTATAACGCCCATATCAGTGGCCATTTTAGGGCTAACCAGTATGCCAGATTAGATCAATTGCCATTTTCTCTGCCTCTGAGTACAACAGAAACACAACACTGACAATGAATAACAGAGAAAATGTTCATAACAAGTAACTATGGATGATATTCATCAAAATATTGGTTAAAAACATGAAAACAAAAACATACATTTTATCAAATTAGACTATAAATGTATAAACATTGTTAAATACACAGAGTGTACAAAACATTAGGAACACTGCTCTTTCCATGACATAGACTGACCACATGAATCCAGGTGAAAGCTATGATCCCTCATTTATGTCACCTGTTAAATCCACTTCAATCAGTGTAGATGAAGGGGAGGAGTCGGGGGGGGGGGGGGTCTTCAAACAATTAAGACATGATTTGTGTATGTTTGACATTCAGAGGGTGAATGGGGAAGACAAAATATTTAAGTGCCTTTGAACAGGATATGGTTTTAGATGCCAGGTACACCGGTTTGAGTGTGTCAAGAACTGCAACGCTACTGCGTTTATAAGCTCAACCGTTTCCCCGTGTGTATCAAGAACGGTCCACCACCCAAAGGACATCCAGCCAACTTGACACAACTGTGAGAAGCATTGGAGTCAACATGGACCAGCATCCCTGTGGAACACCTTTGACACATTGTAGAATAGATGCCCCGACTAATGTAGGCTGTTCTGAGGCCAAAATGGGTGCAACTCAATACAATGCTTTGGACACTCAGTGTATGTGTCACGATCGTATGGTGGATTGACGGACCAAAACGCAGCATTTGGAAAATAAGCCATCTCCTTTTATTGGTGAAGAAGGCAAAACGAAACAAACACACTTACGAACTAACAAAACAAGAAAACGATCGTGAAGCTAAATAACGATGTGCACACACAGGCTACAAACGTATCACATAGACAACTACTCACAACAAATGAAAGCCTATGGCTACCCTAAATAAGGCTCCCAATCAGAGACAACCGAAATCAGCTGTCTCTAATTGGGAACTCATTCAGGTAACCATAGACTCTCCTAGACAACTAAACATACATAGACAACGCTAGACACATGTACTCAACACAAACCCATATACTACACCCAACAACCCCTTTACCATAGAAACACCCAAAACCAACAAAACACAAACATTCCCCATGTCACACCCTGACCTAACTAAAATAATAAAGAAAACAAAGAATACTAAGGCCAGGGCGTGAAATAACCCCCCCCTTAAGGTGCGAACTCCGGGCGCACCATTAACCAGTCTAGGGGAGGGTCTGGGTGGGCTTCCATCCACGGTGGCGGCTCCGGCTCTGGTCGTAGTCCCCACGTCACCACAGTCCCTAACCGCCTCCTTAGCTTCCTCCAAATGACCCCCCTCCACATTAACCCCACTTCATTAAGGGGCAGTTCCGGACTAAGGGGCAGCTCCGGACTAAGGGGCAGTACCAGGGTAAGGGGCAGTACCAGGGTCAGGGGCAGCTCCGAACTAAGGGGCAGTACCAGTGTAAGGGACAGCACCAGGATAAGGGGCAGCACCAGGCTGAGGGACTGCAGCTCCGGACTGAGGGACTGCAGCTCCGGACTGAGGGACGGCCCATGGCTGGCTGACGGATCTGGCTGCTCATGGCTGGCTGACGGATCTGGCTGCTCATGGCTAGCTGACGGATCTGGCTGCTCATGGCTAGCTGACGGATCTGGCTGCTCATGGCTAGCTGACGGATCTGGCTGCTCATGGCTAGCTGACGGATCTGGCTGCTCATGGCTGACTGACGGATCTGGCTGCTCATGGCTTGCTGACGGATCTGGCTGCTCATGGCTAGCTGACGGATCTGGCTGCTCATGGCTAGCTGACGGATCTGGCTGCTCATGGCTAGCTGACGGATCTGGCTGCTCATGGCTAGCTGACGGATCTGGCTGCTCATGGCTAGCTGACGGATCTGGCTGCTCATGGCTAGCTGACGGATCTGGCTGCTCATGGCTAGCTGACGGATCTGGCTGCTCATGGCTGGCTGACGGATCTGGCTGCTCATGGCTGGCTGACGGATCTGGCTGCTCATGGCTGGCTGACGGATCTGGCTGCTCATGGCTGGCTGACGGATCTGGCTGCTCATGGCTGGCTGACTGATCTGGCTGCTCATGGCTGGCTGACTGATCTGGCTGCTCATGGCTGGCTGGCGGCTCTGGCAGATCCTGTCTGATTGGCGGCTCTGGCAGATCCTGTCTGACGGACGGCTCTGGCAGATCCTGTCTGACGGACGGCTCTAGCGGCTCCTGTCTGGCGGGCGGCTCAGTAGGCTCATGGCAGACGGGCGGCTCAGTAGGCTCATGGCAGACGGGCGGCTCAGTAGGCTCATGGCAGACGGGCGGCTCAGTAGGCTCATGGCAGACGGGCGGCTTTGCAGGCTCATGGCAGACGGGCGGCTTTGCAGGCTCATGGCAGACGGGCGGCTTTGCAGGCTCATGGCAGACGGGCGGCTTTGCAGGCTCAAGGCAGACGGATGGCTCAGATGGCGCTGGGGAGACGGATGGCTCAGATGGCGCTTGGGAGACGGATGGCTCAGATGGCGCTGGGGAGACGGATGGCTCAGATGGCGCTGGGGAGACGGATGGCTCAGATGGCGCTGGGGAGACGGATGGCTCAGATGGCGCTGGGGAGACGGATGGCTCAGATGGCGCTGGGGAGACGGATGGCTCAGATGGCGCTTGGCAGACGGGCAGTTCAGGCATCGCTGTGCAGACGGCAGACTCCTGCCGGCTGAGGCGCACTGTAGGCCTGGTGCGTGGTGCCGGGACTGGTGGCACCGGGCTGGGGACACGCATCTCAGGGCTAGTGCGGGGAGCAGCAACAGGACGCACAGGACTCTGGGGACACACAGGAGGCTTGGTGCGTGGTTTAGGCACTGGTGGTAAAGGGCTGGAGACACGCACCATATGGCTAGTGCGTGGAGGAGGCACTGGTGGTACTGGTTTGGGGCGGGGAGGTGGCGCCGGAAATACCGGACCGTGCAGGCGTACTGGCTCCCTTGAGCGCCGAGCCTGCCCAACCTTACCTGGTTGTATGCTCCCCGTCGCCTGACCAGTGCGGGGAGGTGGAATAACCCGCACCGGCCTATGTAGGCGAACCGGGGACACCATGCGTAAGGCTGGTGCCATGTACACCGGCCGAGGAGACGCACTGGTGACCAGATGCGTTGGGCCGGCTTCATGACATACGGCTCAACGCTCAGTCTAGCCCGGCCGATACGTGGTGGAGCTGAAATGTACCGAACCGGGCTATGCACGCGTACAGGAGACACCGTGCGCTCTACTGCGTAACACGGTGTCTGCCCGTACTCTCGCTCTCCACGGTAAGTACAGGGAGTAGGCGCAGGTTTCCTACCTGACTTCGCCACACTCCCTTTAAGGCCCCCCCCAAGAAATTTTTGGGTTGTACTCACGGGCTTCCAGCCTTGTCTCCGTGCTGCCTCCTCATATCGCCTCCTCTCGGCTTTAGCTGCCTCCAGCTCTTCACGAGGAAGGCGATATTCTCCCGGTTGTGCCCGCGGCCCCTTACCATCCAGTATCTCCTCCCATGTCCACGAATCCTGTGTAGGTGGGTCCTGTTGCCGCTTTCCATGCCGCTTGGTCCTGTATTGGTGAGTAGTTCTGTCACGATCGTATGGTGGATTGACGGACCAAAACGCAGCATTTGGAAAATAAGCCATCTCCTTTTATTGGTGAAGAAGGCAAAACGAAACAAACACACTTACGAACTAACATAACAAGAAAACGATCGTGAAGCTAAATAACGATGTGCACACACAGGCTACAAACGTATCACATAGACAACTACTCACAACAAATGAAAGCCTATGGCTACCCTAAATAAGGCTCCCAATCAGAGACAACCGAAATCAGCTGTCTCTAATTGGGAACTCATTCAGGTAACCATAGACTCTCCTAGACAACTAAACATACATAGACAACGCTAGACACATGTACTCAACACAAACCCATATACTACACCCAACAACCCCTTTACCATAGAAACACCCAAAACCAACAAAACACAAACATTCCCCATGTCACACCCTGACCTAACTAAAATAATAAAGAAAACAAAGAATACTAAGGCCAGGGCGTGACAATATGCTTATTTTGGGGGGGTTTTAACCATTTACTTATGTTACAAAAGGTTAATAAAATTAAAAGGGTTACTTTGTAGTCATTACCAATATGGGGTAAAAAAAAATACGCTTTTAATTAAGCTACAAATATTTTGGCTTTTTTAGGGATAACTGTCCTATTTATCAAATTACCATAGGTGGAATTAGGTGTTTTGGGTTGTGGTCAAAATTACCACAAAGGACTTGAATTTTGTAAAAATGTATATTGATACAGAAACACAAAACAATCATTCACTTTTGTTATGAACAAGTTGATTCACAAAGTCATGAAAAAAATGGAACAATTTAATAAACCATCTTTGGGCTATGATAAAAAACAAAAATGCCTCTGGGGTCAGAATGACTCCTTTCGGTAGCTTGAGGGTTAAGATAAGGTCCAGAGGATTTCCATTGCTTTGATGTGATTTATCTGTGTCAACACATGACATTGTCACTCTATCTCCCTCTCAGAACACCACTAAGTGATCTCCTGAGCTCTTTATACCTTCCATGTATTCAATATGACTAACATTATGTAGTTCTTTCAGTGAATGTGTTGAAAATGCGTTTTGACATGTAATGGGGAGTCTACTCAAGCTAGCAGGGGGGATATTACCAGATTCCAGACGCTCTTTTTGTCGTTCTTTTCTTGTTTTATATCCCTTTTCTGTTGTAATGTTTAATTTATTCCCCACTTCATACAGCATCTGTGAAGAAGATGGCCTCTTTTACTGAACCCTTTTCTCTGTGTCCCCAGTCAATTTGGTTCATTATGTCTGTCCCACTTCTCCATGGGCACGTGCATACGCACACGCACAAAATATGGTGCTAATCTTTTTCTTCAAAGTAGAGAGTCAGGGAGACGTGATATGGAAATGATAGAGGTATGAATGATTCATGATACAACCCCGAAACCATGGTGTGTGTGGGTGTGTGTGTGCCCACGCACATCTGTGTGTGTTGATATTTAACCATGATTGGTAAAACACACTTTAAAACCCATTTAAAGTCAAAGTAATGGATTCAAATATGTTTGTTGATTTCATTTTGCATTTTGGCGCAGATCAATCAAATCTTAAAATGGATTTTTCCCATATTTTTGCTTAATTAAAAACACGAATGTCACTGCTTTCGCAAAGTTCACACTCTGAGAAAGAACATATTGAAATGAATTGTTCATCAACGCAAGACACCAAGAGAAACAACAAAGGAGTCATTGCAGAGCAGTTTGGAATCAATTTAGACATTGTGAGTAGGCGTGAGTACATAAGCTGCCAAAATGTACAGAACCAGGTCAATAGTCAATGGATCAAGCACTAAGTAATGTAGCTGGACCTAGTTAATTAGACCAGCCATATGTTGTGTTCTGCAGAGCACAGTATTGTCATGGCCACAGATCAGACGTGGTTCTGTGTTCCAGGTTCCAGAAGTGGCAGAGCCACGGTTCCTCACAGCTTGTTGTTGGAGAGCGCTGAGAGAGAATGAGACGAATCTACACAAACCTGTTTTTTTTGTAATATTCTGACACGTTTCAGTCAGACGCAGAAGTTACTTTCAGCTGTACGTAATGAGACCGATGCAGCGGGTTAGAGGTGTAACATGTTCTCCTTTTCCACAGCACTGGGGAGGGAAACACAGGTTCAAAGGGTTGGTGGTGGAATACCTCAAATGATTTACAAGATCACAAAGCAACACACCTGATATCTGTAGAAGTAACACAGTTCTACCTCTGGGGGGAGATGGAATAAAACAGTTTACCTATAGACAAACCAGTATCATATCACACCATCTGTAGATCACTAGCTACATCCCACCACAGAATAATACATTAGCATAACACACAGTTGTTCAGTTCTTGATTGATCTGAAGTGTCGTGTACACGTACACGGAACGTTGAGGGCTTATTCTGCACTCTGAGAACAAACAGGTTCAAGTGAACAATAAGAAAACAATTTGGAGTAAAAGTTCAAGTGTAAGGTTTTGTATCAGTAAGGTGACCGGGGGCCTACGGGAGGACAGGGTGGAGGAGGTTATAGAATACAGCTGCTGAAGGATGAGGAGGATACAAAATATTCATGTTATGTGTAATATCGTTCTGGATCATTATGGACAACTACATGTGAACCACACAGTGCAGATTGGTGGATGTGGGAATATGTGGGTAGACTGAGTTTCCAAAGCCCGTACAGTGGAGAGGAATGAACAGCCTGAGTGGAGAGGACGGCAAGTACCTAAACCGAGGCCGTTGGATTAGCATCATAATGCAATCACTTTTAAGGGATTTTCATAATGTTATATAAAATGAATAATTTTTTTGAAGAAGGCTAAGAACAATATAATTGTTCGCGTGATTCTGAATAATATTAAGTTGTTAAATAAAACTTTCAAGGACAGCATGTTGATAATATTTGGATATAAATCTCCCACGATTCAATAGGTTGAACAAGCTGTAATTTAAAGTTGAGGCCTATTGATGGACAACGTTAATGACATCCAACCCCTATCAACCATTCTACGGGGAACTCGTCTGACATTTAGGCATCTTCTCCGCTGCCCGTGGCGTTTGGTTAATGCTAATTTGCCAATGGCGATCTCTCTGATTGGGCCATTACTTGCTCTCTGACATCCTGTCAAAGGTTCTATTTCCTGTGCTCTCGGAGGGTTAATGAGGTGTGGGAGAAACATTTCATTCTGCCAGCGTTTGCTTCTGCCTGCCCTCATTTACATCGCAGGAGGGAGGCATGAGCAAATGCTCCTAAACAGCAGGGGTGTTCTTCGTAGGAGCAATGGGAATTATGATTAGACACAATTACGACGTCCAAAAGGCCATGAGATGGGGATGAATGGGATGGGAGTCGTTATGCGAGGCAGAGCGTTGCGGTGAAGTTGTACAGGGGGAAATGGGAGGAGTGCACGGATGATCATCAGGAGTTGTCATGAGAAAGACAATCAGCAGTGAGGGAAACAATCAGCAGTAAGGGAAACAGAGGCATGAAGAGCTTGTGATCATTTCTTATTACACCATTGCTGAGTTTTTCCTCTAATGGAAACGTTGCGCTTTTATATGTATGAGCCAGGCTTTGTATTCATTTATACATGAAAATGGGGTGATTTTCAGACGGCTGGTAAACATCCAACATTTTCAGAGGAAGAGATTGTAAAATATCTCACACAGATCCATTCCAACCTGGATGAAACAAATAGGAAAAACATTTTCCTACAGATGACTCTCCTTTTCACTATTTTGCTTCTCTGCGCCCTGCCTGCCTGTCTGCCTGTGCTGCTCTCTGATCGTAATAGTCTCTAATTATATGTGATTATGCGTAAATCTCTCTGGATAAAAGGACCAAAGGAATAACATCATTACACTAAACCATGTCATTTAGACTTCTGTTTGCTATGCATATCAGGGGGTCTGCTAAAAATACTGCAGGCCCTCTGCCGGTGTTACCCTAGCTCAGTGCTGCCTCCATCCAACACACAGATTGTCACACCAACCCACAACCCAGTATATGATTACCATCCTCCGATATTATGTTCATATCTATAATAGAATTTGAACATAAGCAGCGACGTGACACACGTACACTGCTCCTCTCTTTGGATAATTGCCATCACTTAAATATTAATGCATTTCACTTGTCTACAAGTTAGTGGGCCGCACTGGTGCGTTTGCATGCAGATGGCGGGCGTCTGAAAATAAAGATCAAAGACAGGAGAAATCCCATTTGTTCCACTCCCGACGTAATGCATCGGCTTTAACATAATCTGCCTGTTTGATTTCTGGGCACAGTAAGAAAAGCTGAATTTGAGATTTGCCTGGCCCAGATGGTGGAAACTGATATCCCGGCCAGTTAGATTGGGAACAGCAAACCAGATCAGAGCAAAGCAGTAGCACACTTCTCTTTGCTTTGCTGATGGTTGGTTTCGTTCAGTTTGTACGGTGTTAGTCAGTCTCATCTGGGTTGCAATGTTGTTTTTAGAGTCTCTGTGGTTCCATTGTCCAGAAGGAGGGAGTGATATGTTGTGCTATCTATACATGTTGTGTTTCTGTTTTATATGTTGTCTAGAGGTGAGATAAGATGGTTACCATAGGTACCATAATCTGAGATACTGTGTCTGTGTGTAGAATAAGAATGATAGTGTCAGAGCCGTGTGTATAGGTGGCAGGGAAGTCAGGCGCAGGAGTGTTAAACTGAGTGTAAATGGAGACTTTTAATAAATCTCTACTTAACATGCTCCAAACACGAAAATGTACATACATAAAATAAACATGGGTACGAGGACCCGTCGCGCACCTATACACCAATAAACAACAGTTGACATAAAACAATCTCTGACAAACACATGAGGGGAAACAAAGGGTTAAATACACAAGAGGTAATGGATGGGATTGAAAACAAGTGTGTGGGAAGACAAGACAAAACCAATGGAAAATGAAAAATGTATCGATGATGGCTAGAAGACCGGTGACGTCGACCGCCGAACACCGCCCGAACAAGGAGAGGCAACGACTTCGGCAGAAGTCGTGACAGATAGAGACATTCCTTCCTCTATATAACAATCGACTGCTTTTGGACTGAGAGGACCATCCTCCTCAAGGAAATAAAAAAAATTACAAAAATAGCGAAACACTAAAAAAGTGTTCCTTTTTAAATAAAACTATACTAAATATATTCATGTCACCAAATAATTGATTAAAACACACTATTTTCCAATGAAGGTCTATATTCACTTCACCAGCACTCTCTAGGTCAGCACCATGGTGTAGCCGGAAGCCAGCTAGCTTCTGTCCTCCTCTGGATCCATTTACTTAAATACAAAACCTAGGAGGCTCGTAGGCTTTACCCCCTTCCATAGACCTACATGGTAATTATGATCACTTCCGCAGGATGTCCTTCAACCAATCAAAGCTTTTTCAGTATGAACTGACATGTTGTCCATGTAATCATATGCTTAGGATCAGAGAATGAACCTAGTGCGTTGTATTCTGGTTGTGCCGCAGAGCATTATGTGGGGGGTTCTATTTTGTTGAACCCCTTTCATTCTCTGTGGTACAACGGAAAATATGCGAATTAAAGGCGAGGGTCGACCTCTGCCTGAGATCAGTTTCATGAAGGAAGATGAAAAGGTGAGGGCGTTCAATACCAATTGGTATCAAATGTATAGCTGGTTAACTGGGAGCCTTTCATCAAGCCGCCTGTATTGCTGGCCTTGCCTGTTTTTTGGAAAGTGAGCCTTTGGCGAAAGAGGGGTACAGTAACCTGAAGAACATCGATCGTTCATCTAAACGGCAAAACAAAAGCAGGAAGCATATACGATTCAAGCTTCTGGGAAAAAAGTCGCATCGTTCATGAGGAAGGTCTGTATTCAAAATGCGCAACACAACGAGAAAGAAGAAACGGATGTTCACAAGCGGCTTATCAACACCGCTGAGTTTTTGGGCATTCAATAATTGGCTTTTAGAGGACACAACGAGAGGGAATGTTCCTCTAACTAACAAGTGCCACCACAAGGAGCTTGCAGCGGTAATTGGACGCTATGATGCTTTACTTGATGAACACATGGAACTTTCTATTGTAATTTCCTGGGATCATTCAGAATGATTTGATAGCTTCCATCGCATCATCCGTTAAAAGTTAGATTAGAGACAGAGGTTGACGCAGCGTATTTTCAGCGCATTTTCTTCGCGCACTCATGTAGGCTTTCCACTTTCCTCCGGTATTTATTTAGCAAAGATGATAACACATAATCACTCCGGACAGACAAAAGCAAAAACACATCAAATAAATGTTGCAGCAGCCTAGGCTACACCTAAACATTTGAGATTTGACTTGCTGAATGGGATGAAAACGAGGCAATTTTTCAGTCAGATCAACTGTAGGCTACTATTAAGAACAGATGCATACAGCCTATGTGTGCTGTGCAGGGTAACTAATTGGTAACATTATGTATTTAAAGTCCATTTGTGTGTCAGGAGAAAATGTGAATGTGATCATATTTGGTTTATATTCAAAATTGGGCTGGCTAGGCAGCCTATACATTTTCAATCCACAATTATTAACTGGATTCAATCAATCAACATAATAGTGATGACAGATGTAAGTGCATTTTTATAAGGCATGCAGTTGCATAGGCCTGCATGATCCAAACATGCATAAAGCAAGCTCAGCCCTGTGAGTTCTATTGTCTATCAGCTGTTGTCCCTGTATCTGGGTAAAGGAAATCCCCTCCTAATCTAGTCTAAATATAACTCATATGAACAAGTATAAGGTTTCTGCAGTTTGACAGAGTTTTCACCCCTGTTAACAGATAAGGAAAAACTCTGTGTCCCAGTGGGTAAAAATTGCCCCCCAACTCTGGTTGCCACCAGTCTGCTTGCTGTTGTCAGTTATCGTCAGGTATGTGGATGATCAGGGCTTCATTCAGGAACGTTTCCTGGGCTACTTTGATGTGTCAAGTGGGCGAGATGCTCAGTCTTTGTTTAACTTCATGGACAAACTTGTTGTTCAAACCTACGATGGCACAGCTGTAATGAAATGTGTCTGCTATTTGTATTTCCAGCTAAGTCCCCTCCTGTTCCGTGATTAAGAGGTGATGACTACTCCACTCCACTACCATTGTCAACTCTCTCCTGACATGAACGGAAGCCATGACATCTCATGTGCCCGCTCATCCACTGGCACATTTCATGTTTCCTCTCCAAGCACTGTGAGGACCCCTATCAATTTTCTCTCATTACTGTATGTAGAGTCAATCACACACACAATCACATTATTACACATCAATGATTTTACTCCTTGCTTGGACAAACTCCTTCTTAGCTCTTTTGTCTAACTGTGTAGTGTGTTGTGCTATTGGTTGTTGTCTTTCCAGTCAAATCCTTTCCTGCACCGAAGTCAAGCCTCTGAACACCTCAACTCATGCCTCATACCCTCATTCAATCACTGCTGTGATCCCTTCCCAAAACGGTGTAAGTAGCCCTCTCATTCGCATATTCCCCATAATATTGTACTATAAATGTCTTTATTAAATGCTTTAGGTTAAAAGAATTACTCTCTGACGATTTTTGAAACACACTGACGTCTCCGTGCGTTCCGGGCCGATACCGTGGGTCTCCCATCCTCCTCTGTTTTTCAAGTCACCAGCCTCCACTGTTAGAAACCCATCTCTCGGACTCGGGATAGAGGCTTCTGGGGGATATACTCAGAAGTAAACAAAGGGAAATAAGAGAACATTTGCTGCCCATAATTGGCATTTGTTTTTTGCACATTAATAAAAAAGCCACGGAAATTAATGTTATTCATTATTTCCTTTTGAGCTGCCGACGTATCGAAGGAGGAAATTGGAAGGCTAAAGTGTGAAATGAAGAGATGCGGTTTGTCTTGCAAGATGCAAATGACATGTCAACACGCAGCTAAGGTAGTTAATGAGATTTCGCCCCTTTCTAATTTCCACATTGTTGGAGGAAAGTCTGAAAAACACAAACAAACGAAATCATTAAAATTAAATATGTTTCAGATACTGTTGTATTATTTGTCTCCTTTCACTGTTCCCTGACTAAGAATAGTTGATGTGCTTTAGGCTACTGTCATCCATTCATGTGTACAGTGTCTTCAGACAGCATTCACACCCCTTGACTTTTTCCACATTTTCTTGTGTTTAAGCCTGCATTTAAAATTGATTAAATTTAGATTTTGTGTCACTGGCCTACACACAATACCCCATAATGTCAATGTCGAATTATGTTTTTAGAAATGTTTACAAATGAATTCTAAATGAAAAGCTGACATGTTTTGAGTCAATATGTATTCAACCCCTTTGTTATGGCAAGCCTAAATAAGTTCAGTTCAAATGTGCTTAACAAGTCACTGAAGTTGCAGGGACTCTGTGCGCAATAATAGTGTTTAACATGATTTTTGAATGATTACCTCATCTCTGTACCTCACACACAATTATCTGTAAGGTCCCTCAGCCAAGCAAGACATTTAAAACACAGTTTCAACCACAAAGACCAGGGAGGTTTTCCAGTCCCTTGTAAAGAAGGGCACCTATTGGTATATATATATGTATGTGTGTATATATTTTATTTAAAGCAGACACTGAATATCCCTTCGACCATGGTGAAGTTCTTAATTACACTTTGGATGGTTTATCAATACACCCAGTCACTACAAAGATACAGGTGTCCTTCCTAACTCAGTTGCCGGAGGGGAAGGAAACCGCTCAGGGATATCACCATGAGGCAAATGGTGACTTTAAAACAGTTACAGAGTTCAATGGCTATGACAGGAGAAAACCTGAGGATGGATCAAGAACATAGTAGTTACTCCACAATACAAACTAAATGACATAGCGAAAAGAAAGATGCTGTACAGCATAAACTGTGAACGGATCAGCTTGTCCGAAGCACCTGAACACAGGCGGGAGGCATACACTGTGAACGGATCAGCTTGTCCGAAGCACCCGAACACAGGCGGGAGGCATAAACTGTGAACGGATCAGCTTGTCCGAAGCACCTGAACACAGGCGGGAGGCATACACTGTGAACGGATCAGCTTGTCCGAAGCACCCGAACACAGGCGGGAGGCATAAACTGTGAACGGATCAGCTCGTCCGAAGCACCCGAACACAGGCTGGAGGCATAAACTGTGAACAGATCAGCTCGTCCGAAGCACCTGAACACAGGCGGGAGGCATACACTGTGAACGGATCAGCTTGTCCGAAGCACCTGAACACAGGCGGGAGGCATACACTGTGAACGGATCAGCTTGTCCGAAGCACCCGAACACAGGCGGGAGGCATAAACTGTGAACGGATCAGCTCGTCCGAAGCACCCGAACACAGGCTGGAGGCATAAACTGTGAACGGATCAGCTCGTCCGAAGCACCCGAACACAGGCGGGAGGCATAAACTGTGAACGGATCAGCTCGTCCGAAGCACCCGAACACAGGCGGGAGGCATAAACTGTGAACGGATCAGCTTGTCCGAAGCACCCGAACACAGGCTGGAGGCATAAACTGTGAACGGATCAGCTTGTCCGAAGCACCCGAACACAGGCTGGAGGCATAAAATGAACAGACCAGAGGCAGGGGTTATGATTATTTTTCTTGTGATTGTTTACTAAACGGGTCTTCTTTCGCCCGACAAAATATCTCCAGTACAGGTTAACGTCCAACGCTGAAACACCAGCGTAACTTAACATAAACTAAGCCGTTTGACCAAAAGGCAGTGGCCAAAAAAGGAAAGCAAAACAACAAAGGGCTTCTCCTGTCTTCAGACTATCATCATCATACTCATGTCATCTAACATAACAATTACAGGAGGAACGCTTCTCTCTACCTATAGCCTGCCTTGGTTAACCTGTCTAGGATCAGCGTGGCGCTAGCGGCACTCCCCCCCCCCCCCCACTGAAAAACCAGTGCCGCGAAATTCAAAAAAAATATTTTTTTAAAATATTTAACTTTCACACATTAAAGTCCAATACAGCTAATGAAAGACACAGATCTTATGAATCCAGTCAACATTTCCGATTTTTAAAATGTTTTACAGGGAAGACACAATATGTAAAGATGTACATCTATTACCTAAAAACACATTAGCATAATCCACCATCTTTTATTTGTCCACCAACACCAGTAGCCATCACCAATTCGGCTAAACTAAGATATTTATAGCCCCTAACCAACAAAAAAACTCATTAGATGACAGTCTGATAACATATTTATGGTATGGGATAGGTTTTGTTAGAAAAAAGTGCATATTTCAGGTATATGGCATAGTTTACAATTGCACCCACCATCACAAATGGACTAGAATAATTACAATGAGCAACGTGTTTACCTAACTACTAATCATCAAACATTTCGTAAAAATACACAGCATACACGAATCGAAAGACACAGATCCTGTGAATACAGACAATATTTCAGATTTTCTAAGTGTCTTACAGCGAAAACACAATAAATCGTTATATTAGCTTAGCACATAGCAATTAGCAGCCCAGCATTGATTCTAGCCAAAGTGAGCGATAAAAGTCAACATCGCCAAAAGATATTAATTTTTTCACTAACCTTCTCAGAATTCTTCCGATGACACTCCTGTAACATCACATTACAACATGCATATACAGTTTGATCGAAAATGTTTATATTTAGCCACCAAAATCATGGTTAGACAATGTGAAATGTAGACAAGCTGGTAAAGAAAACGTCCTTGCGCCACTTAGACAGTGATCTACTCTTATACATAAATACTCATAAACGTGACTAAAAAATATAGGGTGGACAGGGATTGATAGACAATTTAATTCTTAATACAATTGCGTTATTACATTTTTTAATTTATCCTTACTTTTCAATACAGTTTGCGCCAAGCGAAGCTACGTCAAAAAACATGGCGTCCTAAGCCACTAAAATGTTTCGACAGAAACACGATTTATCATAATAAAAATGTCCTACCTTGAGCTGTTCTTCCATCAGTATCTTGGGCAAAGGATCCTTTCTTGGGAGAAATCGTCTTTTGGTGGAAAGCTGTCCTCTTGCCATGTGGAAATGTCAACTACGTTCGGGATGAACTGAAAAGCGTGCCCAACTTTTCACATCGTTGCAAAAATAAATGTCCCAAAATCGCACTAAACGGATATAAATTGCTATAAAACGCTTTAAATTAACTACTTTGTGATGTTTGTAACTCCTATAACGAGTGAAAAGATGACCGGAGAAATATAACAGGCTAAACTAACGCTTGGAACAGGAGAGGGTCGGTGTCTTCCACGCGCGTTACGCAGCAAGAAAAGACTTGCTAGCTAAAGGTTTTTTTCATTTGTAGGGCCTGTGAACGAGCAATCGAGCCCGTTGGAATCGTCATCACGTAAAGGCATCCAGGGGAAGACGTAAGAAGTGTCCGTATAGTCATAGCAACGACAGTGCCCGTTTAAATGACTTCAGAAAAGTGGCCAACGTTTCTCAAATCTGACTCCATGTCAGGGAAATTGCTGTAGAATGGGCTCTGTTCCACTTAGAGACAAAATTTCAACTCCTATAGAAACTATAGACTGTTTTCTATCCAATAATAATAATAATATGCATATTGTACGATCAAGGATTTTGTGGGAAGCCGTTTAAAAAATTAGCCACATTAGCATAAATAGTCTAAACAGCGCCCCCATCCCCAACAGGTTAACAGAGTCAAATAAGCTTTATCTGAGGTAGGAAAATCTGACATCCTCACAGGTCCCCATCTCTACTTCCAATTCTCCCCCAGCTCCTCTCCTGGCACACCTATATATAGGAAGAAGGAGACATTCATTAGTGGGGCCAGGTGTGTACTAATTGGCTTTACACTGAGTACCTATCCCCTGTTGTCGTCTTACTCTGGCTGGTCACTGATCTCTCATAAAACTTATCCAAAAAAGTAAAAATGCAAAAAATATGGCAAAGAAATTAAATTTATGTTATGAATACAAAGGGTTATGTTTGGGGCAAATCCATCACAACACATCACTGAGTACCACTCTTCATATTTTCAGTTTTTTATGATAAAAATAAACGGAATAGAGCCAAGCACAGGCAAATCCTAGAGGAAAACCTGCTTCAGTCTGCTTTCCAACAGACACAGCGAGACAAAATCAGCTTTCAGCAGGACAATAACCTAAAACACAAGGCTAAATATACACTGGAGTGGCCTACCAAGAGGACATTGAATGTTCCTCAGTGGTATAGTTACAGTTTCAATTTAATTTGGCTGGAAAGTATATGGCAAAAATTGAAAATAGCTGTCTAGCAATTATCAACAACCAACTTGACAGATTTTGAATAATTTTTTAAAGAATAATGTGCAAATATTGTACAATCCAGGTGTGCAAAGCTCCTGAAGATTTACCCAGAAAGACTCACAGCTGTAATTGCTGCAAAAGGTGATTCTAACTTGTATTGACTCAGGCCTGTGAATACTTATGTAAATGAGATATTTTGCAAACATTTCAATTATCATGCATTTGCATTGTCATCATTTGGTATTGTGTGTAGATGGGTGAAACGAAAAGCTATTTAATACTTTTTTAATTCCGACTGGAATAAGTCAAGGGTTAGGAATACTTTCTGAAGGCACTGTAAATCACTGGTTGAGAAAAGTCATGAATTTGCATGAGGGATAAATCTACGTCCTGTTTTGAAGAGGTTTTATTGGCAGCTTGCTTTCAAGTGGTGGTAAAATGCACCTGTGACCCATGTTCATGAAATTACCCATAACCCATTAACATATGGAAAATAGAATATCAAATGTCATATCCATTTGAGTCATTAGCCCTTACACCACAACCATGTATTTCCCTACAGTTTGATATTTCTCTTTTTTTGCCATCTTGTTGATCTTGTGTTCACAATCATTTACCATCTGGTTGTGTTCAGCAGGCACCAAACAATAATTGTTTAAAATTAGCATTCTTATTGGACAAGCTCAGTTACTACCTCCCATGTTTCAAAAGGTTTTGTCTCATTTCATAACAACTGAATGTCACCCTGATAATAGACAGGTCTAAAAGTCACAGACCGTTGAGAGAGGCACTGTTCTGAAGGTATCGTCAGTCCTTACTCGCACAGCCCTGAAGTGGTGTCCTATACCAACCTGGTCTCAGAGCATTTTGTATTATTCTGTAAGTAAATCAGAGACAATCCATTTAGAATGGTATGTTACATTTCATGTGGTATGTATTCATTTGTGGATGTCCAAGAGCCATTTTGTATGATTGATACGAATTTGCAAAACATATAATATGCTACGAATTCTAGTTAGGTGGTTAGGTGGCTAACATTAGCTAGCTGGCTGACGTTTGCTAGGCTAGGAGTTAGAGCTAGAGGTTAAGTTTAGGATTTAGGTTAAAGAGTTAAGGTTAGGGTTAAGGTAAGGGTTAGCTAAAAGGGTTAAGGTTAGGGGAAGGGTTGGTTAATATGCTAAGTTTTTGCAAAGTACTTAAAAGTTGTAGAAAATCTGCTAATTAGCTAAAATGCTAAAGTTGTCCGTGATGATATTCGAACTCCCAACCTTTGGGTTGCTAGACGTTGACGTTTATATGCCTACCCATCCACCAACCTCCCTACTTTCATTTTTACCTTAAGTAACCATACCAAACGTAACATATCATACTAATTTAAGTGTCCTAGATTTATATTTACTATGTTATGCCTAGTCTATGTGATCAGGCTGCATATACAGTGCTAAACAGTGGTGTCCTATAGAGCTCCACAGCAAGGCTAACCTATGAGCCAGGTGTTCACCATACAGGCAAGCTTAATGATGTGAGCATCGATTTGTCACTTATTATTAATGAATAAAATTGAAAGCGCCATAGCCGTGCCATATATCATTCACACAGAGGTGAAGCTCCCAGAAGCGGTCGAGAAACAAATGGATAGAACCACACACACACACACACACACACACACACACACACACACACACACACACACACACACACACACACACACACACACACACACACACACACACACACACACACACACACACACACACACACACACACACACACACACACACACACACACACACACACACACACACACACACACACACACACGTGCACTCAAACTCACTTCTTCCAACATACACACAGATACCTACATACACACCATATTTTAATTATCCTTATTGATTGGCTGGTGTTTACACTCTTGTTCATTCCAACACGACAATGTATTTATGTCTCTAAATAGATTAATTAATTCAGCCTTTTATCTCATGGGCTGCGAGTGGGCTCGTAGTGATGTCATGCAAAGCTTGCATAAATCATTTTAATTAGCCCCTGCCAAACGACAAGCGGTTCGCTCTGCAGCCATTAGGCTATGGAGGTACCAACACACCCTTCAGATCTGTCACATTTCACCAAGTACAAAACCTCCAACCCTCATTTGAGTCAGAGGATCACATTTTCAAAATATACACATTTTCTGAACTATGTAAAAGGCATTGTCATGAGAGGTTTATTGCAGGTGAATTCCAACGTAGGTTTCACATGGCCGGCTGTCTAGCCATCAGTGTCTGTCTGACATTCCTTATCTATTACACTATGCTGGGTTGGCTTCCCTAAATAAGTACAAAACCCTCTCTTTTGTGGATTATAATTAAGGGATATTTCTGTAAGGGTTAATACATTTTTCGTGAAGGGATGGATCAACATTTATAGAATGGTTACCTAGAAGAAAATGGGGGAGGGTCATGCTTTTTCAATTTCATTCAAGAGGATGGTTTAGTATTTAAAAAATCTAGTCAAGGGGAGGGTCATGTAATTTGTAAATGATGAAATGTCAATATTTCTCAGTGTTTTAGATTTAGTTGCTTATTAGGCTATATATCGATGTGTGCCCGATGCCGCCCCTCATCTCTGATTCTTCGCTGGGCGTGCAATATCAAGTGTGCCTGTAAGCTATTTTGTGGGGTCTCAATCAAATGATTCATAGCCTCGGAGAAACACAAAGCAATGTCTGTGCTGTGTAGGCCTACAGTGGCAGTTCAGGAGGAGAGTCAAAGGTTTCTTCTGAAAATAATTTTTGATTAGGTCTTGTCCAAAACAATCACTATCTTGTGCGTGGACTAGCTTATAGCCTATATTGTGTTCAGTTTGAGACGGAGAGCGCGAAGATGAGAAGGAGGACCGGATGTCAACGTTGATAGTTTGCTACTACTCGAGTATATTTGATTTAAACTAATATGTTTCTTGACCATTATGTCTTTTTCAGAGTTATTGAACTCACAATAAGACAGATTTGAGTAACTTACATTGTGGTGCTGAAACTTGAAGCAGCAGACGAGGCACAGTCAATCAGAAATGGACAGCTCGTGGTGCTGAAACTTGAAGCAGCAGACGAGGCACAGTCAATCAGAAATGGACAGCTCGTAGTGCTGAAAGCAGTCACATTTGAGTAGGCATAATTCATTTAAACTGTCTTCATTTTAATTGTAATTAGACTTTACTAAGAAGAGGGCTTTGTGTTTCAGCTTATTTGTTCCTATTTAAAACTTCTTGAGAATACAGGGGGTGCTGTTTTCACATTAGCATAATTGCCTCTACAGATAAAACTGCCTCTTATTCAATTATTGCTGTTACTATATGCATATAACCATATGCCATTGGATAGAAAACAAGCTATGGTTTCTAAAACCGTTCCAATTTTGTCTCTGAGTCAAACACAGGTCATTTCACAGCACTTTCCCTGAGCCAGAAAAAGATTGCAAGATGTGTATGCTCGCTTCAAAGCTCTGCCTATATATGGTCACGCGACCTATGACCCGAAACACACTTCCTTCTTCTTCCTCTGGGTGTCTGGAAGACGTCAGAGGAGAAATTTTTTGTTTATCTTGTACTGACGTGAAATAAGACCTATTTCTTTAGCGTGACCGACAACTTCCGGTTTCCTGAGATGCGCGTTTAGAGAAGCCATTGACTTTTGTTATGCTGACGTTACGGATGAAAACTATCTCCGTGTCAAAGTTTGTTTGATACATGTGACCATATCACCGTAATGTATGTTTTTTCAATATAGTTTAATCAGATTATTAGAATTTTTTCGGGAGTTTTGCCGTGTTCCGTTCTTTGAGTTTTTTAACTTTGGACAGAGCCGTGCTAGTCGACCAGTACCCAGGCTAAATGAAGAGGGGAGGTTGCCATTGTGAATGGATTGAACGACTCATCAGGACTAAGGACACCTTGATCAACATTCTGATGAAAGACCAGCAATAGTAAGACCCAATTTACGATGTTATTTCATATATCTGTCGTGCATGTGAACTGGTCGCGCGCGTCCAGCTGGTTCTGGCTGGCCTGGTTATGCTAATTAGCGCTACATTTTGTTTTCGCTATAAAACATTTAAAAAATCTGAAATATTGTTTGGATTCACCAGATGTTGGGCTTTCAATGTCTGTACGCTGTGTATTTTTTCTGAAATGTTTTAAGACAAGTAATTAGTTATATAACGTTGGTCTCTGTAATTGTTCTAGCTGCATCAGCACTATATCAGATTGCAGCTGCAATGTAGAACTGTGATTTATACCTGAAAAATGCACATAAAAAAAAAAAAAACTATGCTATACCATAAATATGTTATCAGACTGTCATCTTAAGAATTTTTTTGTTGGTTAGTGGCTATCAATATCTTAGTTTAGCCGAATTGGTGATAGCACCTGATGGAGTAAGAAACTGTTGGAGTAAGAAAATGGTGTCATTTTGCTAACGTGTTTAGCTAATAGATTTACATATTGTGTCTTCCCTGTAAAACATTTAAAAAATCTGAAATGGTGGTTTTATTCACAAGATCTGTGTCTTTCATTGGGTGTCTTGGACTTGTGATTTAATGATATTTAGATGCTACTATTTAATTGTGACGCTATGCTAGCGATGCTAATCAGTGTGGGGGGTGTGGGGGGTGCTCCCGGATCCGGGTTAGGTACTCTGTAGAGGTTAAGTAATAAGAGGTAGTCCTACCTGTTTGACAGACTAAATTAGGCAATAGGCTGCTATATCTATAGATTTGTCAGTCAATTCCTCCACCCACCATGAACTCTTTAAATAGCCTACCTCCGTGTCAGTGAAGGACTGTTAAGTTAAAACCAAAACTCAAATTGAGGGGGTATGACAGGGTTTGCCATAGGTCTACCTTTTATTTATTTTTAAATGTAAAAAAGCATAGGCCTACCCTTTTGTTAGCTTAAGATTTAGAACAAAATAAAACGGATCTGATTCTATAAAGTGATCTATAACAGCGCTTTGGTCCTCGATGCTCTATGCTAGAAACAAGCTGTAAAATACCCAGGAAAGACGTGACTATGATGCATATTTCTTTGACATTCAGAGGCTGACTGCTTGGGAAGTAATCTAATTCTGTCATTATCAATTGATCAAGCTATTTACTTTATGTACAATAGAGGGTTTAAACCCAGACAGCTTTTAGGGAAACACTTACGACCTTCTCTCGTTAGGTAAGCCACCGAAGAAGAGTAGCCAGCAGTTAAAAACAACATTTTTCTGCATTGGTAGACCTACTCTGTCTGGGGTGGAAAGGTAGTCCTAACTTTTAAAAGTACCATGCAGAGATTCCTAATGTGTTCTCAGATTAAATTATTTGCAAACAGGGAAAGTTTTGTTGCGAACAAGACAAAGTGATTTGGCATTGGAAAAATATGATCATTCTTAGCCTGTAATTCCGGTAATTAGTGTGGAATAAAAAAATATACAGTTGAAGTCGGAAGTTTACATACACTTAGGTTGGAGTCATTAAAACTCGTTTTTCAACCACTCCACAAATGTCTTGTTAACAAACTATAGTTTTGGCAAGTCGGTTAGGACATCTACTTTGTGCATGACACAGACAATGATTCCAGACAATGATGTGAAGGCTTTAGAAGCTTCTGATAGGCTAATTGACATAATTTGAGTCAATTGGAGGTATACCTGTGGATGTATTTCAAGGCTTACCTTCAAACTCATTGCCTTTTCGCTTGACATAATGGGGAAATCAAAAGAAATCAGCCAAGACCTCTGAAAAATTATTGTAGACCTCCACAAGTCTGGTTCATCCTTGGGAGCAATTTCCAAATGCTTGAAATCAATCCCAGAACAACAGCAAAGGACCTTGTGAAGATGCTGGAGGAAACAGGTACAAAAGCATCTATATCCACAGTAAAACAAGTCCTATATCAACATAACCTGAAAGACCACTCAGCAAGGAAGAAGCCACTGCTCCAAAACCGCCATAAAAAAAAACAGACTACGGTTTACAACTGCACATGGGGACAAAGATTGTACTTTTTGGAGAAATGTTCTCTGGTCTGATGAAACAAAAATAGAACTGTTTGGCCATTATGACCATCGTTATGTTTGGAGGAAAAAGGGGGAGGCTTGGATGTATTGAATCAACATCTCAAGTCATCAGTCAGGAAGTTAAAGCTTGGTCGCAAATGGGTCTTCCAAATGGACAATGACCCCAAGCATACTTCCAAAGTTGTGGCAAAATGGCTAAAGGACAACAAAGTCAAGGTATTGGAGTGGCCACCACAAAGCCCTGCCCTCAATCCTATAGAAAATTTGTGGGCAGAATTGAAAAGCGTGTGCGAGCAAGAAGGCCAACAAACCTGACTCAGTTACACCAGCTCTATCAGGAGGAATGGGCCAAAATTCACCCAATTTATTGTCGGAAGCTTGTGTTAGGCTACCCAAAATGTTTGACTGAATTTAAACAATTTAAAGGCATTGCTACCAAATACTAATTGAGTGTATGTAAACGTCTGACCCACTGGGAATGTGATGAAAGAAATAAAAGCTGAAATAAATCATTCTCTCTTCTATTATTCTGACATTTCACATTCTTAAAATAAAGTGGTTATCCTAACTGACTTAAGACAGGGAATTGTTACTAGGATTAAATGTCAGGAGTTGTGAAAAACAGAGTTTAAATGTACTTGGCTAAGGTGTATGTAAACTTCCGACTTCAACTGTACGTCTAATTTATTTATTGTCCAATCATGGGGAACTACATTGTAAGAATAAATTATACATCTAATTTATTTATTTATGGTCCTATAGTGATGGAACGGTCCACAACCCTATACCCTAGACATCCACCTGAACGACCCAGATACTAAGGAGAAGTCCCTTTCTGTTTTATGAGCCTGCTGTAAGCGGCCTGTATGCAGCCAAAATGCGGTCAGAGACCTCCTAGCTAGCACCGCCCCCTCAAGATTCTGATCCTGCCTTGCAGGGTTGGTCCTGCAAGGCCAGAGTCCCCTGATGGGAGAGCATAATATACAAGGATATTCTCAAAGCTGCTAATGAGAACCTTGATGACCTTGTACCTAGCCGGTGGGGATTCCAGTGGGGTGCCCCCACCCGGGCAGTGGAATTGCGGGCAACACTAGCTGCAGTAACCCACGGGGAGGGGAGTCACACTCGGACATTCAGAGAGGGGTCATATTATTGTGGCCATGGTGGCACAAAATCAAAGGTCTGACTGCACGGAGATGCTTGGGAATATGGTCACAACGGGGGACCATGTGTGAATGTCTCAGGGGAGGGGGGTATATCTGACCTCCACCTAGGACGTGACAATGGTTAATCAAATCTCACCATTTCTGCCCATATTTTTTCTCAGTTTTACAGGCCTTCTCATACAGCTGCAACTGTATATGCATTTGTAAATCAAGACCTTTCTTGAGTTGGGCTCTGGGATGGTGCAACTGATGAGAATCTGAGACTATTGTTGTTGTGGGGGAAAGGGTGTGTGTGTGTGTGTGTGTGTGTGTGTGTGTGTGTGTGTGTGTGTGTGTGTGTGTGTGTGTGTGTCCCACAACTGTTGCGAGGGAGTAAAAAATGTTTAGAGACAATATAAACTCAGCAAAAAAAGAAACTTCCTATCCCTGTCAACTGCGTTTATTGTCAGGAAACTTAACATTTGTAAATATTTGTATGAACATAACAAGATTAAACAACTGAGACATAAACTGAACAAGTTTCACAGACATGTGACGAACAGAAATTGAATAATGTGTCCCTGAACAAAGTGTGGGTCAAAATCAAAAGTAACAGTCAGAATCTGATGTGGCCACCAGCTGCATTAAGTACTGTAGTGCATCTCCTCTTCATGGACTGCACTAGCTTTGCCAGTTATTGCTGTGAGATGTTACCCCACTCTTCCACCAAGGCACCTGCAAGTTCCTCGACATTTCTGGGGGCCTTAGCCCTCACCCTCCGATCTAACAGGTCCCAGACGTGCTCAATGGGATTGAGATCCGGGCTCTTTGCTGGCCAAAGCAGAACACTGACATTCCTGTCTGGCAGGAAATCATGCACAGAACGAGCAGTATAGCTGGTGGCATTGTCATACTAGAGGGTCATGTCAGTATGATCCTGCAGGAAGGATACCACATGAGGGAAGATGATGTCTTCCCTGTAATGCACAGCATTGAGATTACCTGCAATGACAACAAGCTCAGTCCGATGATGCTGTGACACACCGCCCCAGACCATGACGGACCCTCCACCTCCAAATCGATCCCGCTCCAGAGTACAGGCCTCAGTGTAACACTCATTCCTTCGACGATAAATGCAAATCCGACCATCACCCTTGGTGAGACATAACCACGACTCGTCAGCGAAGAGCACTTTTTGCCAGTCCTGTCTGGTCCAGCAACGGTAGGTTTTTCCCCATAGGCGACGTTGTTGCCGGTGATGTATGGTGAGCACTTGCCTTACATCAGGCCCTACAAGCCCTCAGTCCAGCCTCTCTCAGCCTATTGCGGACAGTCTGAGCACTGATGGAGGGATTGTGCGTTCCCGGTGTAACTCAGGCAGTTGTTGTTGCCGTCCTGTACCTATCCCGCAGGTGTGATGTTCAGATGTACCGATCCTGTGCAGGTGTTACCACTGCGTCGTCTGCCACTGCGAGGACGATCAGCTGTCCGCCCAGTCTCCTGTAGCATTGTCTTAGGCGTCTCACAGTCCGGACACTGCAATTTATTGCCCTGGCCACATCTGCAGTCCTCATGCCTCCTTGCAGCATGCCTAAGGCACGTTCACGCAAATGAGCAGGGACCCCGGGCATCTTTCTTTTGGTGTTTTTCAGAGTCAGTAGATAGGCCTCTTTTGTGTCCTAAGTTTTCATAACTGTGACCTTAATTGCTTACCGTCTGTAAGCTGTTTAATGTCTTAACTACCGTTCCATAGGTGCATGTTCATTAATTGTTTATGGTTCATTGAACAAGGATGGGAAACGGCGTTTAAACCCTTTACAACGAAGATCTGTGAAGTTATTTCATAAAAATTCAAAGTTCTTTGAAAGACAGGGTCCTGAAAAAGGGACGTTTCATTTTTTGCTGAGTTTAGGATGAATCATAATAATTGTTTGCTAAAATAATAATTGCTTGCCGTAATGTAATTTTGGTAATGGCGAGACTGGTGAGAGGTAAAAATCCTTTGCATAAACTGCCTACATTACTACAAATATTAATTGCTAATTTTGAAAAATAAGATAGGATTTTTTAAATGTATATGTTTTTTAATGGCTATATATAATACAAATCTTGTGAGGGCGATGGAAATGCATTTGGCGGTTGATCTGCTTCTGTTCTGTTGGTGGCACTGTGTGCTGTTTTCGAAGGATGGGTCCCGGTCCCCCCGGGGCCATGGAATCTGGGTGGTCGGGGGTGGTCTGCCGGGCATTGGGATGACAACCCAACTCAGGATGAGAAATGGTTTTAGTGGGTTGTATAGTTGAGACCAATAGGAGGTTTACTTAGCAGCAATGCAAGTATCATGGTACAGCTATATAGACACTCAATCATCATCTTACTTTTTAATGGTATATTTACAAACATATAATATGATAAATAGAATTGAAACTTGTGTCTGATTATGGTAGTTGGTGAAATAAGTATAGCCAGTTAATTGTAATGGCTTAGCAGGTAATAAGAAAATACGATCAGTATTGTCCTGGCTAAAAGAGGAATATAATATCTATTGGTTTCAGGAAGCCCATTCAACAATTTTAGATTACGTTTTGTGGAAAAAGGACTGGGGTGTTGGGGGGGTGAAATATATTTCACCCCCCATGGGCAAAGAAATTCAAAAGGGGTGATGATATTAATTAACAGAAAACGATGTCATGTCTTCAGAAGCTTCTGATAGGCTAATTGACATCATTTGAGTCAATTGGAGGTGTACCTGTGGATGCATTTCAAGGCCTACCTCCAATCTGAGTGCCTCTTTGATTGACATCATGGGAAAATGAAAAGAAATCAGCCAAGACCTCAGAAAACAATTGTAGACCTCCACAAGTCTGATTCATCCTTGGGAGTAATTTCCAAACACCTGAAGGTACTACGTTCATCTGTACAAACAATAGTACGCAAGTATAAAGACCACGGGACCACGCAGCCGTCATACCACTCAGGAAGGAGACGCGTTCTGTCTCCTAGAGATGAACACACTTTGGTGCGAAAGCGCAAATCAATCCCAGAACATCAGCAAAGGACCTTGTGAAGATGCTTGAGGAAACAGGTACAAAAGCGGCTATATCCACAGTAAAACGAGTCCTATATCGACATAACCTGAAAGGCCGCTCAGCATGGAAGAAGCCACTGCTCCAAAACCAGCATACAAAAGCCAGACTACGGTTTGCAACTGCACATGGGGACAAAGATCGTACTTTTTGTAGAAATTTCCTCTGGTCTGATGAAACTAAAATAGAACTGTTTGGCCATAATGACCATCGTTATGTTTGGAGGAAAAAGGGGGAGGCTTGCAAGTCGAAGAACACTATCCCAACCGTGATGCACAGGGGTGGCAGCATCATGTTGTGGGGGTGCTTTGCTGCAGGAGGGACTGGTGCACTTCACAAAATAGATGGCATCATGAGGAGGAAAATGATGTGGATATATTGAAGCAACATCTCAAGACGTCAGTCAGGAAGTTAAAGCTTGGTCGCAAACGGGTCTTCCAAATGGACAATAACCCCAAGCATACTTCCAAAGTTGTGGCAAAATGGCTTAAGGACAACAAAGTCAAGGTATTGGAATGGCCATCACAAAGCCTTGACCTCAATCCTATAGAAAATGTGTTGGCAGAACTGAAAAAGCCTGTGCGCGCAAGGAGTCCTACAAACCTGACTCAGTTACACCAGCTCTGTCAGGAGGAATGGGCCAAAATTCACCCAAATTATTTTGGGAAGCTTGTGGAAGGCTACCCAAATGTTTGACACAAGTTAAACAATTTAAAGGCAATGCTACCAAATACTAATTGAGTGTATGTAAACTTCTGACCCACTGGGGATGTGATGAAATAAATAAAAGCTGAAATAAATCCTTCTCTTTACTATTGTTCTGACATTTCACATTCTTAAAATAAAGTAGTGATCCTAACTGACCTAAGACAGGGAATTTTTACTAGGATTAAATGTTAGGAATTGTGAAACTGGAGTTTAAATGTATTTGGCTAAGGTGGATTTATATATTCATGTTTGGATGTATATATTTACTCCCAAAAATATGTGGGATTGGAAATGATGCAGACAATTACATTGATGGAAGCAACAATCTATCCACAAAATTAATGCTGATCCTGTCACGACTTCCACCGAAGATGGCTCCTCTCCCTGTTCGGGCGTTGCCCGGCGGTCGTCGTCGCCGGCCTACTAGCTGCCACCGATCCATTTTTCCTTTTCGTTTGTGTCTGTCTAGTTTTTCCTTACTCCTGTGTCCTATTAGTTTAATTCGATGGGTTTATTAAACGTAGTAAGGTGCTACACCACCTTCACCAATTGAAAGCTCACATCATCTTTCTCCAAGAAACTCATCTGAAGGTATCACAAAACTCAAGTCTTAGGTGCAGATGGGTGGGTCAGATGTTCCATTCCTCATTTCAGAGTAAGGCAAGAGGGGTGGCTATTTTACTTCACAGATCGGTACCTTTTACATGTTCTAATGTGATCGCAGATCCACCAGGATAGATACATAATTGTCAGTGGTAGGCTGCTCGATACGAATGTTCTTCTTCTTAATATTTATGCTCCTAATTGGGACAATGGCGATTTTTTTCAAATCGGAATTCGCATTCTCAGACCGTTGGAGAATGTTTAATCCATCTGGAAAAGCATACTCTTTTTTTCTCATCGGTTCACCACACTTGTACGCGCATAGACTACTTCCTTGTAGATGACAGACTTCTCCATTCCATATCTTCATGTTCATTTAATCCAATTGTTTCCAATTGTTTGAATTGTATCTGACCATGCCCCTGTTACTATGGAAGTAGTCTTTCAAACTGTTGACAATCTGCGACCGCTTTGGCGGCTAAGTACTCAACTGCTCAGTAATGAACACATTGTCAATTTTGTTTTGAGTCAAATCGACTTTTTCATGATTGCAAATAGAACCCCAAACATCTCTGCGTCTACTCTCTGGGAAACTTTGAAAGCTTATATCAGAGGTGAAATTATTTCCTACACCGCACATTTGAACAAACTGAAAAGGCATAGGCTTTCTATGTTAACACGCTGTATTGCCCAATTAGATGACATTTAGGCCGTTTCACCATCTCCGGATATTTATAAGGAGCGTTTAACTTTGCAAGCAGAATTTGACACATTATTAACAGACCAGGTTACAGAACTGCTTGTCAAGTCTAGGAACACTTACTACGAACAAGGAGATAAAGCCAGTAAGTAATTAGCTCACAAGTTACGTCAACTATCATCATCATTCCAGATTCCTAAAATTCGTAAATTATCTGGGATATCATTAGACCCTAGGGGCATCAATGACGAGTTCAAGAAATTTTACAAGACTTTATATACTTCTGAAAGTAAAGTGGATACATTGAAATTGGATGGTTTCTTCCACTCACTTGCTGTGCCTTCTGTTAGACAGGATTTGGTTAAAAAAGTAGAGCAGCCAATCACTGTTGAAGAATTGTCTAACGCTGTCAAATCCCTTAAATCCTGGAGAAGCTCAGTGCCTGACCGCTACTCGGCAGAGTTTTCTAAAAAGTTTCTCTCCAAAATAGCCCCTATTCTAATTGAAATGTACAATGAAGCATTTGTAAATGGTGCTCTCCCAGACTCTCACTCAGGCAACCATTTGTCTTATTCTTAAAAAAAACAAAGACCCTCTTGACTGTGTATCATACCGTCCAATTAGCCTGCTAAATGTTGACTATAAAATTCTAGCCAAGCTTCTGGCAATGTGTCTGGAAACAGTCCTCCCATCAATTATCTCTCCGGATCAAACAGGATTTATTAAAAATAGACACTCATTCTTCAATCTTCAACGATTATTTAATATTATATATAATCCTTCTGTCGTCAATACCTCTGAAGCCATTATATCCCTGGATGCGGAGAAAGCGTTTTACCGGGTGGAATGGAAATACCTTTTTAAACTCTAAATAAATTTGGGTTTGGCTCCAAATTCATGACTTGGATAAGACTTCTGTACGCAAACCCTCAAGCCTCTGCCAGGACTAATAACACTCAATCAGATTGCTTCCCTTTGCAACGATTGACACGTCAGGGTTGCCCTGTAAGTCCCTTACTGTTTGCCCTCGCCATAGAACCACTTGCAATAGCACTTTGCTCCAACCCCCTCATCAAAGGTATAGTCAGATACGGACACAAACACAAACGGTCTTTTATATGCAGATGATTTACTATTAGACACATCCAACCTTTCTGTCTTTGTTCCTGCTGTCCTTGCCACTTTCGCATCTTTCGATCACTTATCAGGGTATAAACTGAATCTCAGTAAAAGCAAATTCATGCCGCTGAATATGGGCAAGAAATTGCCCATTACATAACTTGCCATTTAAAATTGCTCACAGTAGTTTTATTTATCTCAGAGTACATGTCACAATCCGATTTGAAAACCTTTGTCAAGCCAACTTTGCTCCTCTTTTAATCCGTACTAAGGACGATTTGGAACTCTGGTCTTTGCTACACCTCTCCTTAGTTGCAATAATTAGTTCTATTAAAATGAATACCCTTCCTAAATGCGTATATCTCTATCAGTGCCTTCCGATTTGAATTCCCAATACATTTTTCAAAAAGATCGACGGCCTAATACTACTCTTTTTATATGGGACAAAAAGCCCCCCAGGATACGAAAACAGTTTTTGCAGAGGCCCAAACCAGACGGCGGTCTAGCTCTACCGGATTTCAGATTCTATTATTGGGCAACTAACCTTAGGATCATTCAGTAATGGTTGCAGAGCAGAGAGATATTCCCACCCCCAATTTGGCTAGAGATGGAGGCCGACTCATCTATACTGGCATCATTGTCTTCCGTCGCTCACTCCTCCATAACACTCCTCCTTCACCAAAAAAATATGTCAGAACAACATTGAAGATCTGGAATCAATTTAGGTGCCACTTTGGGTTTCAAACAACCTCTTCTTTGGTTCCGGGAGCCTCAAACCCAGCTTTTCCCCCATCTATGGTTGATGGTGCTTTCTCCACATGGTCTAGTCTCGGTATTAAAAGATTCAGAGATCTGCATATTAACAATACATTTAGTACATTTGAACAATTATCAGCTACATTTGGTCTCCTCTGACATCCATTTCTTTAAGTTCTTACAAGTCCGGAGTTACGTCCACAGCATAGGTCCAGGATTCCCCTCCCTTCCTGGTGAAACACAGTTCGATACGTTTCTTATCCCACTTTCTACTCTTAAAGGCACCTTGTCAATAATCTATAGTCAAATTTGCTCACTACAAACCACCTCATTACACAATATTAAATCCTCATGGGAGGAGGAACTGGGTGAGGAAATATCTGATTAACTATGGGAAGGGGCACTCAAAAGGGTGCATAGCTCTTCTATTTGCGCTCGGCACGGTCTCATTCAATGCAAACTCATTCATAGGGCCCGCTGGACCAAAGCAAGAGTATCCAAAATTTACAAGGATGTGAACCCTAATTGCGTACGATGTAACCAGTCTCCTGCTAATCACGTACACATGTTTTGGTGTTGCCCATCTCTTGTTGGTTTCTGGAAAGACATCTCTAACACACTCTCAGAATTAAGCGGCACACAGATCGAGCCAGACCCTTTTTTTGCTCTATTTGGTTTTCCTTACCCACAATACAACTGACCAAAATGAATAAGGATGTAATTGCCTTTGTCACTTTGTTAGCGAGATGTTTAATTTGACTGAGATGGATATCATCTGTACCCCCTTCTCATGCTCTTTGGATTAAATCCATTTTGAATTGCATAAAGTTGGAAAAAATTCAACACACACTCAATGGGTCTATAGACAAATTCTATGCAATGTGGGCTCCCCTCTTTTCTTATGTTAAACGACTACATTTCCCTGCAGTTCCAGAATTATGTATATTTGTATACTGGTGATGTAGGAGGCCTGGTATGTGTATACACACGATCTCAGATGTTAAAGATTGTATTATCTGTGCTAGTTGACCTGAAACAACTGTATCAAAATAGATATTTTTTCATGTCTGTCTCTCTCTCTGTTTTGCTGTATTGTTGTCTTTGATGTGCTGTTTTATATTACTACCAAATAACTTACAAGTGCAATTATTTTGTAAATGCTGGAGTTGAAAATTCAGTAAAAAAAGTAAAAAACAACAACATATATAATAATAATAATAATAAAATAGATCTGGGTTTCGGCACCTGCAGCACTATGCAGTCTTGGATGCCTAATGTCCCCCGATGACCCGGCGATGCAAACAAAAACACATGTATCCAAACCTCTCTAACCACTAGTCTCTCCTCTTGCCCGCTCATAAATGATTTAGCCACTGGAGGTGAGCGAAATGAGGGGCCGTAAACTCCTGGACTAGCAGCCGTTAAACTCATGGTCTAGTCTCACGGTGTTGTCAATATTAGAAGAGAGAGAGAGAGTGAGAGAAAGAGGTAGCGAGCCTGTTAATGACTGGGCGGGCAGCCCGGTTGCTCTGGCTTATCTTGGTGTCTGAGCTCTAATCGCTGGAACTACCTCAGAGTCACAATCTGACACATAGCAACAGAGAGCGGCAGTACTGTAGCAGCGGCCATGTTGGCCAGAACGCTGCTGCATGGCAGGCTCCAGAACACCATGGCATAGTCTCCATGCACAATGATCTAAAGGGCACATTCTGGAGAAGGGAGTGCAGGGAGTTGGCTGGAGCAACAATGAGCCCTGCGTGATAATCCCCTCCCCCACCACCCACACCCAGACCCCTCCGTCCAGTGGGGCTGTGTACGAGACTGCCTGCCTGCCAACAATCCCCATCTACTGTACTGCCAGGGGATACACTCCAAACTGGGGTAAGGTCGAGTGACCGGCAGTTGCTCTGCCCCAAGGCTCTGCTTCAGAAGGTCAGAGAGGGGAGGAGAGGGGGAGCAAAAAAAAGTTTGATAGAGGGAGAGAAGGATAGAGTGGGAGAGAGAGAGACTAAAGTTATGAAGTAATAAACCCTTCCACTCACACACATCTCTCTTGTGTATAACACCAAGCCCCTAAGAGTACATTCCTTTAGTTCCACTCTGCTTCTGTGATTATGAATGTGTTTCTCTGCAGAAGGTCAACATGCTAAATAACTAGCTGTCACCCACAGAGTCAGCAGAGAATATCTAAATGTGATACTAACACACAGAAGATCTATTTTAGCAGTTTGTGAACTGACACCGTCTTCCTGAAATGAAAATGTTGTTTTAGCACGGTTGGGTAGGTCAATTTCTAAATGTAATCCGTTTCCTATCCAACATTGTCATCGGTAATGCAACTTCTGGATTGCCCAAACTCAGTAAACGTAATCTGATTACTTTCAGTAACTTTTGGATTACTTTCCCCTTAAGAGGCATTAGAAGAAGGCAAAAAAGATCCAACAAACCCATTTGGTCTGACATCATAGTGGTCTCTGACATCATAGTGGTCTCTGACAGGTGGTTGTCATTTGGTGTGTCATCATAGTGGTCTCTGATATCACAGTGGTCTCTGACGGGGTCGTCACATGGTCTGTCATCATAGTGGTCTGACATCATAGTGGTCTCTGATATCACAGTGGTCTCTGACGGGGTCGTCACATGGTCTGTCATCATAGTGGTCTCTGATATCACAGTGGTCTCTGACGGGGTCGTCACATGGTCTGTCATCATAGTGGTCTGACATCATAGTGTCTCTGCCGGGATCGTCACATGGTCTGTCATCATAGTGGTCTGATATCACAGTGGTCTCTGACGGGGTCGTCACATGGTCTGACATCATAGTGGTCTGACATCATAGTGGTCTCTGACAGGTGGTTGTCATTTGGTGTGTCATCATAGTGGTCTCTGATATCACAGTGGTCTCTGACGGGGTCGTCACATGGTCTGTCATCATAGTGGTCTGACATCATAGTGGTCTCTGACAGGTGGTTGTCATTTGGTGTGTCATCACAGTGGTCTCCGACAGGTGGTCGTCACATGGTGTGTCATCATAGTGGTCTCTGACATCATAGTAGTTTCAGACTGGTGGTCATCATTTGGTGTGTCATCATGGTCTCTGACATAGGGGACATCAGGTGGAACAAACTTAAACTAGCACTTTTATGTAATTGAGACAACATAAAGGTGTCATAATGTATATTTTTGCCAACATCCTTTCTGAATTGAAAAGTAATGCAAGAAGAAATCATCTAGTTTTCAAAAGTATCTGTAATCTGATTACAATATTTTAGCTGGTAACGCAACTGATTACAGTTCTTTGTTTATAGTCCAATTACATGTAATCAGTTACTCCCCAACGCTACCTTTCCAGGTAGAAGATTATGTTTTTCATCCCCATAATATTGGGCAGCAGAGTCACTGGGGAGAATGGCTTCCCCTGTAGAGGGAGGAATGGAGAGGGAGAAAGAGACAAAGAGAGATTTCAGTCCCTGCTGACACTCAAAAGACAACTCTCTGGAGAAAGGGAACACAAATGCACACACACACACACACACACACACACACACACACACACACACACACACACACACACACACACACACACACACACACACACACACACACACACACACACACACACACACACACACACACACACACACACACACCTTCATAAAATACAATGTTATGAAACTTCATGAACCATTCCTTTCATATTGAGTGAGTTTAACAGCAACAGTGACAGCTTGTTTCCTATCTCACTTGGACAAAGACAGGAAAACACGTGATGTACTAGATCCGGAATAGACACTCAAAAATAACCAGCCACCTGAGTGTTGTGTGAAGAGGTCGCTTGAGGCTATAGAGGCAACCAGCAGGCAATCACCCTCCTTTCTCTTCCTTCCTTACACCT
The DNA here is from genome assembly GCF_029448725.1 of Salvelinus fontinalis. Taxonomy (NCBI): domain Eukaryota; kingdom Metazoa; phylum Chordata; class Actinopteri; order Salmoniformes; family Salmonidae; genus Salvelinus; species Salvelinus fontinalis. The sequence goes on along the minus strand of NC_074693.1, from coordinate 33,361,741 downwards.
TTGTAATCGTATTAATGGAAACCTCCGACACTTCACAGTACAATAATTACTGTCATAATAATTGTTACATTGCAACATGTAGTTTTCCTTCTACGTTATTAATAATTCATGGTAACAATACTATTTTGGGGGGTCGGGGGGGGGGGGGGGGGGGGGTCATTGAACGTTCTCAATGGCACTTTTATCTAAGATTAGATTGAAAGGATAGTTATTTGCTGTTTTAGATTGTACAACTAATAGTGGGACTACTAGCGCAAGGAATTGTGCTAGAAGCATTTCACACACAGCTAGGACATGTTCAAGAATAGTTTTTACATTTCTCCCCTGGCAACAATGGCCACCAACCAGCTCCATGGGACCAAATTGGACACGTTTCACTTCGCAAAATATGGCATGATGCAGCAAATAACATGTCTCATTAATTAAACATACAGTTATATAACAGATGTTTTGATACTGGCCAAATATGATATTCCACAAGATACACTATCCTCTTTCATGACGCAAGTAATGTCTTACCCTTTCACGCCTTCTCCGTTTCCTCAGTGGAGAGCCAGTTTTTCAAAACAGATCCTCTGAAGTGGTGCTCTCTTTGAGGAGGCAGCGTGCGTTACAGTACAAAGTGAAACGCCATAGATATACACCAGATACTGTGGTAAAAACAGACCGAGGGGAGATGACTCATCCATAGGGAAACACACTGCAAGACACAGGAGGCACATGTGTGCTAAGCTGCGAAGAGAGAGTGAGAGAACGAGTGTGTTAAGGTGTCTGTGTGCTTCTGTCCTGTAGCAAGTTAGGAAAATCATGACTCTAGCAAAACACACACACACGGAGTTCTCAATACAATCACTAGTATCAGGATAAAGTGAATGTGAAGTGACATGAAAATCCACACTGTTAAAATAGTGTTTTGTAACACTTAAACTAGTGGCATCTTAGCTACCACCAACTTTGCTGGAGTTTTGAAGCACATGGGTGTAAGGGGTTAAGAGACAGATTTAAGGTGTTCTGAAACACCACATGGTGTGTTGTAACACCACCGAGCCAAGAGTTGTGCAACACCTTGCCGGAGACTGGGAGCACTAACCAGGAAAGGTTTAAAACACTGTTATGGTGTTTCGAGTCCTGTTTCATGCAGAATTAGATCCTTTCTCTTTTGGTGCCTAAACACTTTGATGGCGTTTTGAATATTGTCTAATGCAGAATTAGAACCCTTCTTGAGTTTCCAAATTGTGTAAATGGGAGTCCCTCTTTTTTTTGTGTATGCCCTGTTCTTATACGGTGTACTAATAAACTCCTCATAGGTCATTCCAAAAGGTCAAATGTATGGTATTATGCTCATACAAAGGATAAGAGAAAATATAGTTTTATGAAAATACAAATTATTAAGTTAGTCGAGGATAATAATTAATGAGTACAAAATTACTATTTCAAGACATGATTCTGAAGCTTAGAATGCTATATATTTTCTTAGCAAATTGTTAAATGACAACAAAATATTAACAGGTCAAAATGTTTATACTGATAAAGTAAGACTGTTCAAATATCTGTAAGTTGTTTATCATATTCATATTCTTCAAAATCAAGGGAAATATGGCCTTACATTTCAAATTAATAGAAGAAAATACAGCCAAGGACTGCTAATGTTAGCATTAGCACTCATACAGGCCAAAGAGTTCAATCTAGGCTTCATCAAACCATCAAACCGAATCATGGTCTCCAAGTGGGCTGTCATGTGACTTTTACTGAGGAGTGGCTTCCATCAAAGAGCTCTACCATAAATGCCTGATTGGTGGAGTGCTGCAGAGATGGTTGTCCTTCTGGAAGGTTCTCTCTAGAGCTCTGTCAGACTGACCATTGGGTTCTTGGTCACCTCCCTGACCAAATCCCTTCTCACCCGATTGCCGTTTGGCCAGGCAGCCAGCTCTAGGAAGAGTCTTGGTGGTTCCAAACTTCTTCCATTTAGGAATGATGGATGCTACTGTGTTCTAGGGGACCTTCAATGCTGCAGAAATGTTTTGGTAACTTTCCCAGATCAGTGCCTCGACACAATCCTGTCTCGGAGCACTATGGACAATTCCTACGACCTCATGGCTTGGTTTTTGTTCTGACATGCTCTGTCAACTGTTGAACCTTATATAGACAGGTGAGTGCCTTTCCAGATCATGTCCAATCAATTGAATATTCCACAGGTGGATTCCACTCAAGTTGTAGAAACATCTCAAGGAAGTTCAATGGAAACAGGATTCACCTGAGCTCAATTTCGAGTCTCACGGCAAAGGATTTGAATAATTAAGTAAATAAGGTATTTCTGTTTTTATTTGTAATACATTTGCAAACATTTCTAAAAACCAGTTTTCTCTTTATCATTATGGGGTATTGTGTGTACATTGCTGAGGATTTTGTTTTCCTCATCCAGTTTAGAATAAGGCTATAATGTAACAAAATGTGGGAAAAGTCAAGGGATCTGAATACTTTCTGAAGGCAATGTCTATCCCGAGTGGCACAGTGGTCTAAGGCACTGCATCTCAGTGTAAGTGGGGACACTACAGTCCCTGGTTCGAATCCAGTCTGCATCACATCTGGCTGTGATTGAGAGTCCCATAGTGTCACGCCCTGATCTGTTTCACTTGTGATTGTCTCCAGGTCTCACTTATTTTCCTCAGTGTATTTGTCCCTGTGTTTCCTGTCTTTCTGTGCCAGTTCGTCTTGTCTGTTTCAAGTCAACCAGCGTGTTTTCCCCGTGCTCCTGTCTTTGCTATTCTCTCTTTTGCTAGTCCTCCCGGTTTCGACCCTTGCCTGTTTTCTGGACTCCGTACCCGCCTGCCTGACCTGTCTGCCTGCCCTGACCTCGAGTCTGCCTGCCTGACCAGTCTGCCTGCCCTGACCAGTCTGCCTGCCCCTCTGTACCTCCTGGACTCTGATCTGTTCTTGACCTTTTGCCTGTCCATGACCAGTCTCTTGCCTACCCTTTTGGAACTAATAAATATAAAAGACTCTAACCATCTGCCTCCCGTGTCTGCATCTGGGTCTGAGCCCTTATACATAGGACGGCACACAATTGGCCCAGCGTCGTCCGGGTTTGACTGGGGTAGGCCGATATTGTAAATATGAATTTGGTCTTATCTGACTTGCCTAGTAAAATACAAAAATCATAACATAATTTTGTCAGGCAAAGACTCAACATCAAAACTCAAAAGAACAGCCAACACCTCTTCTGTTTCACCACTCACACCACCCTGTGTGTGTGGCACCAAACAATGAGCCTCACAAACCCACAGTGGAGATGCCCGCAAACTTGCCTGTATTATACTTGACCACAGAGTTTGCTTTGAGGGCACACCTGACACAAATGCCTTTCTCTCCACCTCCATGCCCCAAACTGGGGGGGATTCTGAACAGTACGGCAGCACAATGTTTGACGTTCACATTTAGCCTTTAATCTAATCATTTGTATTTTGATATGGGGCTAAAGTTCCTCACATGTTGAGTGGGTAAAATTCCAAATTCATTTGCCATTTTAAGGCCCCAAAAATCGTGAGTTCAGTTCCAGATTCTGTCTTCTCCAGTTTCTAATCTGTCTAAATAAAGCACTGGGGGGGGGGGGGGGATTCCTAGGAGTTTGTTGATTTAACAAGGACATACATTTGTTTTGACTCAAGTCTTGTTAAGTCTAACTCAAGGCTGAATCGGACCCCATGTGCTGAATATAACAAGAGTGGTTCAACACAACCGTTTAGTCCTGAAGACTGGCTGAGTGGACCCGGGTTGACATCCACCTTCTCACACAAAGTCCAGTTATGAAGGCCCACTTTATGCGTTACCTCCTGTTAGACCTGCTATAACTTACATAGCCCTAAACATTTTAATTGTAACATCATTTATAATGGATAATATCACAACGGGCCTGGTAACTGCAGCCTATAATTACTGCCGCTGTATACCCTAGTAAAAATATGACATTCCCAGTTTGTTCTTTGAATTTGTTAATTCAAATAGTGTCTGAAAATCATCGTCAATCAATGTTTACACTATAAACCATTGGCATTTCAAAACCGTTTGGTTGTCAAAACATGCGTTTTGTGTTTTTAAGCTGCCTTTTACATGCACTGAAATGCCAGCAATGGTTTTCACAAGGCTCTCTTAAAAAACACCGATATTCAGCTTGAAGAACCACTTTTGATGTTTCAGAGTACTTTTGAAATACATTCAGTGTATCGTATCACTTACGTTGGGTTTACATTCAAACACTCTCCAAACACCAGATCTCTGTTTAGGTGCACTACTTTCATGGTTTTACTACACAATGATGGTGTTTTGAGTCATTCTATTTTAACAGTGCAGAAATAAAATAAGTCTTCAGACTTTTTGGACAGAAGTGAAACTCATAAGCAGGTGTTTGCTTATCCCTGCGCTTTCTATTTTTAAGCAATCATAAAGATTTAAACTCAATCTTTCATTTTTAATCTAGGTCCGGATGGTCGGAAGAGATGGCCATCTGGCTGTGGCAAAGTGTTCCTCCCGTTTGGGATGCTCTAAGGAGCAGATCCACCCCGACTTCAGAATGCACTACAGAAAGATGAGAATGAAGATTGGAATACCAGTTCTGACTGAGGTAGAACACAACATGGCACAATAAGGATTTCATATTTAATTCCAACCTAAATTAGAACAATTTGACTGTTTGTGGTTTGTGTCTTTGTTCTTTCTTAATCCAGGTTAGCTTCTTATCAACGCGCAAACAAAATCGTAACCGTACAATAACGAAATGTAATAATTAAGATTGACCCTTGACCTGTCAACCAACCAGTAAGCCACACTCACCTCCAATGCTATCTTACTTCCTGTTTCTTTCCTATGTTCTCCAATCAGTAACCAAAACGTTTTTTTTATGTGGGTTTATCAATGTTATGCAACTTATTATCAAGATTACCATGTTTTTTGTGTGTTTTTTTACCCTGTTACAGAACAGAAAGTTGTGACACCTCTGTAAACCTACTCAGGCCACTTGTGCCACGTGGCTATGCTTTGTCGTCACCATACAGTATGAAGAAAATATACAAATATGAAAATAAGCTGTTTCAAACTGGTTCCTTCCCTCTGTCTATTTATAATTAAACTCTCCCCCAGGACCCTCACACTGCCCTGCCCTATTTCCAACTATTTATTGTTTGTTCTGTCTCGAGAAATCAGAATATTTCCCCTTAAAACGCTGTCTGTGGTCCCTATGGTGAGAGTGCACCTCATTCAAGTGGTGGATCATGGGATCTGACTTTCTCTCTTCCATGTACGGCCCTGTCTGAGTCTGAAGAAGCCATCTGCTGCTGGCTCTATCAGTCTCACACACACGCACACGCGCACACACACGTGCACACACACACACACACAATTATCAAATTGTATTGGTCACATACTGTACACATGGTTAAAATGTTTTTTTTTTTTTTTTTTTTTTTTTCACCTTTATTTAACCAGGTAGGCTAGTTGAGAACAAGTTCTCATTTGCAACTGCGACCTGGCCAAGATAAAGCATAGCAGTGTGAACAGACAACACAGAGTTACACATGGAGTAAACAATAAACAAGTCAATAACATGGTAGAAAAAAGAGAATCTATATACAATGTGTGCAAAAGGCATGAGGTAGGCAATAAATCGAATAATTACAATTTAGCAGATTAACACTGGAGTGATAAATCATCAGATGAACATGTGCAAGAAGAGATACTGGTGTGCAAAAGAGCAGAAAAGTAAATAAATAAAAGCAGTATGGGGGGTGAGGTAGGTAAATTGGGTGGGTAGTTTACAGATGGACTATGTACAGCTGCAGCGATCGGTTAGCTGCTCGGATAGCAGATTTTTAAAGTTGTTGAGGGAGATAAAAGTCTCCAACTTCAGAGATTTTTGCAATTCGTTCCAGTCGCAGGCAGCAGAGAACTGGAAGGAAAGGCGTCCAAATGAGGTTTTAGCTTTAGGGATGATCAGTGAGATACACCTGCTGGAGCGCGTGCTGCGGGTGGGTGTAGCCATCGTGACCAGTGAACTGAGATAAGGCGGCACTTTACCTAGCATAGCCTTGTAGATGACCTGGAGCCAGTGGGTCTGACGACGAACATGTAGCGAGGGCCAGCCGACTGTTGTTATTGTTATTGCGATTGTGTAGCGAAATGCTTGTGCTTCTAGTTCCAACAGTGCAGCAATATCTAAATCTAACAAGTAATCTAACAATTCCCCGACAAAACCTAATACACACAAAAAAAACTAAAGGAATGGAATAAGAATATATAAATATAAATAAATGGATGAGCAAAAGACAGAGCGGTATAGGCAGGATACAATAGACGGTATAAAATACAGTATATACATATGAGATGAGTAATGCAAGATATGTAAACATTATTAAAGTAACTAGTGATCCATTTATTAAAGTGGCCAACGACATGTGCACATGGATACACACCAACATGGAAGCATACATGAACATACACACACACACACACACACACACACTACACACACACACACACACACACACACACACACACACACACACACACACACACACACACACACACACACACTCTTTGTTTCTTTCTTCATGTTGCAAACACATGAACAGTATTATTTCCCAAAGGAAAATGGTTTGCATTATTGAACAACCATATTGCTACATGTACATAGTGTGCAACTGATAGCATGTGACAAGCAAACATCACAGTGGATTTAGATTCAATGTGTATGCCATTAAGCCACTGATTTAGAATGATAAAATGGGATTTGGTATTATTTTGTTATCAAACTAATATTCATTACCATGCAATCAAATATCAATCGATAGTAAGAAACAGTGGGACGCAAAGGCTGATTATTTTCTAGTTCACCAGAGATGCACAACTAAGTCTGCAAAAGAGAATAACAGATCAAGGTTATGTGATCCACGTACAAGTAATTACTTTGAAGATTCTCGTACTGACATGAGTTCGTGAATTATTAGTTAGAGTTCCACTTTATGCATGTACACTACCTTTACTACGGTCTGCAAAATAATATTAGTAGCGTGTTCCTAATTTTTAGAGAGAGAGAGAGAGAGAGAGAGAGAGAGAGAGAGAGAGAGAGAGAGAGAGAGAGAGAGGGAGAGAGAGAGAGAGAGAGAGAGAGAGAGAGAGAGAGAGAGAGAGAGAGAGAGGAGAGAGAGAGAGAGAGAGAGAGAGAGAGAGAGAGAGAGAGAGAGAGAGAGAGAGAGAGAGAGAGAGAGAGAGAGAGAGAGAGAGAGAGAGAGAGAGAGAGAGAGAGAGAGAGATTCATTTCTGTGTGCAGAATCTAATTCTGGTTCTCAGGATTAAAGAAGGCAATAAATGCCTGAATGCTATCGTCAGACAATACATACACACACAGACACGCATACATACACACTCACAATTGAACCATTTCCCAGACTTAACAGAGAATGCCGGGTGCAAAATAATATTAAACAGTACGTTGTCTGTCCCAGGTGTGATCAGGCAGGCAGGCTTATATCCACGATGTGATTAAAATTAGATTGAAGGAAAATACGGCTTTTCATAAACAGACTCGGGCTAAAAGGAATGAGATCATTTCCCTCTAACATGAGCCATGTTACTGTCTGTCTGTAGCTAAGCGCAGACACTCCTATTCATAACACCGTGGGGAGATCACCTCCACCAATTTGGACAAAAGGAGAGAAGAGACCAGCTCATTTGGCTTTGACGAATGCATTCCAGGCTGTAACATGTGGTATGTGACTCATCCATGAAATCAAATATGCTTTTTGTGTCTCTCCTTCTCCCTCCTCGCTCTGTTGTACAGTACATATAGTGTACCTACATCTTTATCAGACAACCATTCTCTCTCCTCATCCCCTTTTCACATTCCTCCTTTCTGTCTCATTTCTCTATTTGTATCTCCCCCTCTCTCTCTTAGTTTTTCTCAATTCCTCAGACACAATTCCTAGAACAACTCACCATTTTCTCAAATGTTCACACACAATTTAAAAAACTCACACCCGACGGTACAAACGTCTAACTTCTGGGTCCCAATTCAAACTTTGCCCTCAGACAACACACACAAGCTGTCAAAAACACAGACTGCATGACTGTCTGTTAAACACTGGAGGGATTCATTCAAAACACTGCTACCAAAATGTTGAAAATAGGTTTTCAGAGAAATAGTTTGGAACTTTGTAGAATAACAGCACTGACTATCCAGATAACACTTTCAGGAACACCCTGGTGAGAGAAATTAAAAACAGTACTGTAATAAATACCTCTTACATTAGTGGATAAGGGAATACTACTGTATATGCTGTTTTGGTCAAAAACCTTTGAAATGTCACACTGACTAAACATGTAAGGAAGAGTCCATGCACATTCAAATACACAATTTCCAAAAGCTTTATTTCCAAATGCAGCAAATGTACAGGTTACTCAGCATCAGCATCAGTGTCCTCATCATCTCGTCTCAAGTCTGGCTCAGCCCATAATATCTCATCAACTTCACACATTGCTTGCTCTTGCCAGGCAGCGTGGGAAACATGCTCTTGTGTGCCTTAGAAAACCCTAGATAGACTCCACAGAAACATGACCACAGGCGTCCACCATTGTCTCCAGGAGGTTTTGCTGTGCGTAGGGGTTGCGGTCATACACTCTCCACCACCATGCTGAGAAAAATTCCTCAATCGGATGCAGAAATGGGGAATATACTGGCAAGAAAAGAATGGTGAACCTGGGGTGGTCATGGAACCAGGTGCAAACCAGAGAAGCCAAGTGGAAACTCACGTTATCCCAAATTACAACATATTGGGCTTGCTCTGGTTGCCCTGGCTCCCCCCTGTTGAAGAATGTTATTGTGCAGCTGATCTAGAAATTGAAGGAGTTGTGCCATATTATATGGACCCACTTTGACATGGCGGTGGAGGACGCCACGATTGCTGATGGCTGCACATAGGGTGACGCTGCCTCCTCTCTGGCCAGGAACTTGTATGGTGGCACATTGACCAATGATGTTGCGCCCCCTTTTGCGCCTTTTTGTTAGGTTGAACCCTGCCTCGTCGATGAAGATATACTCCTGTGGGTCAGCCATGGCATCAAGCTCAAAGATTCTCTACAGGAGTCAAATAAAAACACATTTCACTGTTCTATAAATACAATAGTGTAGTGTACTACTGTACTGGAATGAAAGATTGTGTACTGCAGTTACTGTAACACATTACTATACAGTACTGTATGGATATGCTGGAGAGATGCTGTAAAAATTCTGTTCAGGATAGCAATTATCTGCACATATTCGAATCAATGCTCAACTCTGTTTGAATTCCTTTCAAAAGGTACACGGTACAGCTGCTTTGTCTTTATGTGGTTCTTCTGAACGATCCGGTCAATTGTGGAAATGCTGATGCTGTCAATTCCTTGGAAGACTACCTGGTCTTCAACTATTTTGGTTTGAATTTCCCTCAAACGGAGGATATTATTGGCAATCACCATATTCACCAGGGCAGTCTCCTGCTCAGCTGTGAGAAGTCTCCGCCTACCTCCAATAGATGGCCGACTCTCAGTTCTGCAAAAATGACATTTGACCATTACTGACCTATGGTCATCAATCAATTAATCAATCAATCAAATGTATTTATAAAGCCCTTCTTACATCAGCTTATGTTACAAAGTGCTGTACAGAAACCCAGCATACAAACCCCAAATAGCAAGCAATCCAGGTGTAGAAGCAAGGTGGCTAGGAAAAACTCCCTAGAAAGGCCAGAACCAAGGTAGAAACCTAGAGAGGAACCAGGCTATGAGGGGTGACCAGTCCTCTGCTGGCTCTGCCGGGTGGAGATTATAACAGAACATGGCCAAGATGCTCAAATGTTTATAGATGACCAACAGTGTCAAATAATAATAATCACAGTGGTTGTCGAGGGTGCAACAGGTCAGCACCTCAGGAGTAAATGTCAGTTGGCTTTTCATAGCCGATCATTCAGAGTATCTCTACCGCACCTGCTGTCTCTGGAGAGTTGAAAACAGTAGATCTGGGACAGGTAGAAGGTCCGGTGAACAGGTCAGGTTCCATAGCCGCAGGCGGAACAGTTGAAACTGGAGCAGCAGCATGGCCAGGTGGACTGGGGACAGCAAGGAGTCATCAGGCCAGGTATTCCTGAAGCATGGTCCTAGGGCTCAGGTCCTCTGTGAGAGAGAAAGAAAGAACGAGAGAAAGAAAGAAAGAAAGAAAGAGAGAGAGAGAGAGAGAGAGAGAGAAAGAGAGTATACCTACATTCACACAGGACACAGGATAAGACAGGAGAAATACTCCAGATATAACTGACCCTAGCCCCCCGACACATAAACTACTGCAGCATAAATACTGGAGGCTAACACAGGAGGGGTCGGGAGACACTGTGGCCCCGTCCAACGATACCCCCGGACAGGGCCAAACAGGCAGGATATAACCCCACCCACTTTGCCAAAGCACAGCCCCCACACCACTAGAGGAATATCTTCAACCACCAACTTACCATCCTGAGACAAGGCTGAGTATAGCCCACAAAGATCTCCGCCATGGGACAACCCAAAGGAGGACGCCAACCTGGACAGGAAGATCACGTCAATGACTCAACCCACTCAAGTGACGCACCCCTCCTAGGGACGGCATGGAAGAGCACCAGTAAGCCAGTGACTCAGCTCTTGTAATAGGGTTAGAGGCAAAGAATCCCAGTGGAGAGAGGGGAACCGGCCAGGCAGAGACTGCAAGGGCGGTTTGTTGCTCCAGTGCCTTTCCGTTCACCTTCACACCCCTGGGCCAGACTACACTCAATCATAGGACCTACTGAAGAGATGAGTCTTCAATAAAGACTTAAAGGTCGAGACCGAGTCTGCGTCTCTCACATGGGCAGGCAGACCATTCCATAAAAATGGAGCTCTATGGGAGAAAGTCCTGCCTCCAGCTGTTTGCTTAGAAACAATAAGGAGACCTGCCTCTTGTGACTGTAGTTTACGTGTAAATATGTATGACAGGACCAACTCGAAAAGATAGTTAGCAGCAAGCCCATGTAATGCTTTGTAAGTTAGCAGTAAAACCTTTTAATCAGCCCTTGTCTTAACAGGAAGCCAGTGTAGAGAGGCTAGCACTGGAGTAATATGATCAAATTTGTGGGTTCTAGTCAAGATTCTAGCAGCCGTGTTTAGCACTAACTGAAGTTTATTTAGTGCTTTATCCGGGTAGCCGGAAAATAGAGCATTGCAGTAGTTTAACCTAGAAGTGACAAAGCATGGATTACTTTTTCTGCATAATTTTTGGACAGAAAGTTTCAGATTTTTGCAATGTTACGTAGATAGAAAAAAGCTGGCCTTGAAACGGTCTTGATATGTTCGTCAAAAGAGAGATCAGGGTCCAGAGTAACGCCGAGGTCCTTCACAGTTTTATTTGAGACGACTTTACAACCATCAAGATTCATTGTCAGATTCAACAGAAGATCTCTTTGCTTCTTCATCCATTACTGTGGTAAAAACTACACTGAGAACAAAGTGGAGATTCAGTCTATATGCACTACAACATCACATGTATCACAGTAACTACAAGGCAAATGACCTGTTTTCTCTTCTGAAAGTTTCCGACAATGGATACAACCGTGTAACGGCTTAGGTTGGGTTGCACTAGCTGTCCAGCTTCTCTCATAGTCCTCCCATGTATGAGCACATGATGAACTAGGGTGTCACGGATTTCTTCTGAGATTACTTGTCTTTGTTGTTGTTGTCCTCGTCCTCGTCCTTGTCCTCGTCCTCTTTCTCTCTGTTGTCTTGCAACTTCGGCATTGTTAGGATCCATTCTTCCAAAACGCATGGACATGCCTCTAGGCCCTATTTATTGACCCTGCAATTCTGATTGGTGTGTTAACAATTTTGAGGCTCAGTGTTTGCACTTGGAGAAAGGTATGCTCTTTGAGTTTAGGTTGTGATGACTTGAGTTAAATATATTGAGAGCACGTGTTTGCTGAATGAATATATAGTGCATCTATGTGCAGTGTGTTTTAGAATGACGTAAGGGTATGGGTTTTTGTGCTACAGGAACCAGTTTTGTGTTTAAGCTATCAAGAAAAACTGAACCCCCTATCATCCAAAGAAGGTCCACTCTCTCTCTCTCCTCCCTCCCTCCCTCCTTCTCTCTCTCACTCTCTCTCTCTCTCTCTCTCTCTCTCTCTCTCTCTCTCTCTCTCTCTCTCTCTCTCTCTCTCTCCGTCTCTCTCTCTCCGTCTCTCTCTGTCTCTCTCACTCTCTCTCTCTCTCTCTCTCTCTCTCTCTCAATTCAATTCAATTGACTTTATTGACATGGCAAGTTCATTATTACTTACATTGTCAAAGTATACATATAGAAAAATAAAAAAATATATATTTATATATATAAAATATATATTTATATATAAATAAATGGTGGGACCAACAGCAATAATAATAGTAGTAGTGGACATGGGATTACCATTAACTACAACAACAATATTAATCAGAAGAACAATATATTAAAGCAACTGTAGTAGACCAGTGTCAACACGACTGAGAAGACACATGACATGGTATGAAAGACAAAACAAAACAAGATGAGAAATATTATCGACATTACATTGCACTTTTCACTGGCTGTCTTTCAGGTTTTGGCAGGAGTACACATATTTGGCTGCCAAAACTGCACATTTTGGCTTTTCACCCAATAAATATTAAATGTTTTCCTCATCTTTTATAGTTTCAAATACTTTGTATTGAATTATAATTTTGGGAAAGAAATATTCTTAGGTCTGAGTATTTGTCACAGTGTAATAGGAAATGCAGCTCTGTCTCTACCTCTCCCCTGGAGCAGAGTGTGCACAGCCTGTCCTCTCTGGGCAGCCAGGTTTGTCTGTGACGACCGGTCTCTATAGCCAGACTGTGCTCACTGAGTCTGTACCTAGTCAGTGTTTTCTTCAGTTTTCTATCAGTCACAGTGGTCAGATAGTCTGCCACCATTTACTGTCTGTTTAGAGCCAAATAGCATTGAAGTTTACTTAGATTTTTTGTGGTGTCTTTCCAATAGGTGATATATTTTTCTTTTTGTTTTGTGATGATTTGGTTGGGCCAGATTTTCTGAGTGCTGTCCTCAGGCTCTATGGGGTTGGTTTGGGTTGGTGAACTGAGCCTCAGAACCAGCTGGCTGAGGGGACTCTTCTCTTGTTTCATCTCTTGACATTGTAGAGCTGTGTGATGGAATGTTTTGGGGTCACTTGTTTTTAGAGTCTCTTTTCTCTATTCGAATGAGGAGGGGGTATTGGCCCAATTATGCTTTATTTGGAGTTTTTCTTTGCACTTGCAATACAGTCTTGCAAAACTCTGCATGCAGTATTTCGATTGGATGTTTGTCCCATTTGGTAAATTCCTTATTAGAGAGTGGACCCCATACTTCACTGCCATATAGAGCAATTGGTTCTATAACTGATTGGAGCATTTTGAGCCAGATTCTAATTGGAATATAGATTTTAATGTTCCTTTTAATGGCATAGAATGTTCTTCTTGCTCTGTCTCTCAGCTCATTCACAGCCATGTGAAAGCTACCTGTGTTGCTGATATTTAGTCCTAGATACGTGTCGTTTTTGGTGTGTTCTAATAGAACTGCGTCCAAAAATAATTTATATTTGTCATCCTGATTTCCAGACCTTTTTTGGAATATCATTATATTTGTTTTTTTTAGGTTAACTAACCGTTAACCTAAAAAACCCAGGTCTGACAGAACCTATGAAGACGATCTAGGTGCTGCTGTAACCCCTCTTTAGTGGGAGACAGCAGCAACTGGTCATCTGCGTACAGCAGACACTTGATTTCAGTGTTGTGTAGGGTGATACCAGGTGCTGACGATTCTTCTAATGTTTTTGCCAATTCATTAATATAGATGTTAAACAGTGTTGGACTTATTGGGCAGCCCTGTTTCTCTCCCTGTCCCTGAGAAAATAAGTCTGTTTGCCTGTTGTTAATTCATTAATATAGATGTTAAATAGTGTTGGACTTATTGGGCAGCCCTGTTTCTCTCCCCGTCCCTGAGAGAAGAAGTCTGTTTGCCTGTTGCCAATTTTTAACCGTACATTTGTTTTTAGTGTACATTGATTTAATAACATCATATGTTTTCCCACTTTCTATTAGTTTAGAAAAAAGACCTTCGTGCCAAATTGAATCAAATGCTTTCTTGAAATCTTGGACAAAACGCGAGTAGATTTTGCCTTTGTTTTGGTTTACTTGTTTGTCAATTAGAGTGTGGAGGGTGTAAATGTGGTCTGTTGTACGATAATTCTTTTGAAATCCAATCTGGCTTCTGCTCAGGACGTTGTGTTCGTCAAGGAAATTATGTAGTCTGCTATTTATGTAACTGTCCCTGTTCCTTTTTTGTTCTTAGGGTGTGTTTGTATTGCTTCAGTGTTTCCCCATATTGAAGGCGTATATTTTTGTTGTCTGGTTCTCTGTGTTTTTGATAGATATATTTCTCAATGACTTTCTTAGATTTTTGCAATCCTTCAAACCATTTTTCATTATCTGTTATTTCTGGTTTGCTCTTATGCTTCTTTAGATTAGCCAAGGAGGCTAATTTGTCAAATATAACGTTTATGTTCCAAACGGCCAAATTTACACCTTCATTGCTGAAGGAGAATGTTAAGGCTCAAAAGCTATCCAGGAGAGATTGTATTTTTTGGCTACTAATTGCTTTTTGGTAGATGTCTGTACTGTTTGCACTCCATCTATAGGCCTGTTTAGTACCATGTCATTTATTGGGTCGTGATGCTTCATGGTTGGGTTCCGCTCTTCTCAGATACACTGTGATTTTACTGTGGTCTGAGAGAGGTGTTAATGGGCTGACTGAAGGCTCTGAGAGCCTCTCTCTCTCTCTCTCTCTCTCTCTCTCTCTCTCTCTCTCTCTCTCTCTCTCTCTCTCTCTCTCTCTCTCTCTATCTCTCTCTGTCTCTTTCTCTGTCTCTCTCTCTGTCTCTCTCTGTCTCTCTCTCTCTCACTCTCTCTCTGTCTCTCTCCTCCCTCTCTCTCTCTCTCCTCCCCCCTCTCTCTTTCCCTCTCTTTCTCTCTCTCTCTCTTTCTTTCTTTCTTTCTTTCTTTCTTTCACTCTCTTTCTCTCTCTCTTTCCCTCTGTCTCTCTTTCCCTCTCTTTCTCTCTCTCTCTCTCTCTCTTTTTCTTTCTTTCTTTCACTCTCATTCTCTCTCTCTTTCCCTCTGCCTCTCTTTCCCTCTCTTTCTCTCTCTCTCTCTCTCTCTCTCTCTCTCTCTCTCTCTCTCTCTCTCTCTCCTTCTCTTTCTTTCCCTCTCTCTATCTCTCTTTCCCTCTCTCTATCTCTCTTTCCCTCTCCCTATCTCTCTTTCCCTCTCCCTCTGTGACCACTGTAGAGGCTGTGCATTTAAGATACATATTCTTTCTTATGGCATGTGTAATGCTTTATTAACACCCGAGGTACCTTACAGGCATCAATCCAATGCCTGTTGCATTTTCCTACTCAATTAAACTCAAAACAGGTAAGGTGGATTTAACTTGACGCAAGAGTTGTATGAATACCGCCCGTTGAGGGCACAAATGAATAATGCATCTGCCTCACAGAACTCAAGTCTCAGAAGAGCAGCTGAAGAGAAGGGAAGAGAAAAGAAAAGAAAAACAATAATAATTCATAGTGGTAGAACAGAAAGGTCCCTCCAGTTCTCAATTAGACATCCAAGCAGACACAGAGCTGTCATGTGTGATTGGCCACGGGGCACACTAGCGAGATACCACTCTTCTCTCTCTCTCTCCAATACATCCTTGCTGCCATTTGTTTAGATTCGTCCCCCTCTCTCTCTCCCTCTGCTTTTCCTTCTCTCTATTGCTCTCTTTTCTCTCACTCTCTCTCACTCTGTTTCTCTCGCCAACTAACATTACACCCCCCCGAGAGAGAGGGGAAAGGAAAACGAGGGCTCGGGCATTCAAACACCCGCCCGGAACTCTCTGTCCGCCCATCCAAACTTCAGTTCCACAGGGGGCAGAGAGAGACAGATGGGTGTAGTTAGAAACATGTCAAGTTAAAAAGCATGGGTGGATACAATAACCAATCCTATTTAAATAGTGTCCAAATCGTCATGCACCATATCCTCCCTCAAATGCACAGGTATGGAGCATGCTACTCTTCCAAGGAGAGGAAGTAACAACGAGACCCTGCTCCTACATAGGGAGGCCGAATGAATCCCTATCTAAAGACACTGACCCCCAGTTGCATGAATATTGAAGTTGGCCTTACATGCTGACCACACCGCCCGCATTTCCTACGAGCATTGCAAAATAAATGTCCAGATAGATACATGTTATTCAGTAATATCATCCAGGCTGCTTGCATGCGTCAACGAGCGTCTGCGTAGCCAGGCGCTAAAATAGAACTTGGTTCTATATTTGACACAATGCAAGTCTCGCTTCTCCGATTGGTTTTAGGAGCATATACCCACATGGGTGATTGAAAGCTGTACTGACATCCACACTCCAGTTCAGTTGGAGGTGGTAATGTACCTTAAAGATGGTTGCCAACCGCCATAGAAAGTCCACAGAAGAAGAAGAAGGAGGTGGAGGAGGAGGAAAGATTACTAGAAACTAACAAGGTTTCCCCTTTAATCTGTAGATGAATTGTTGATGTAGAGAACACGATTTTGTGTGACTCAAAATGGATCCAAATTCTACGAAGATCCAGGATGAAAAGGACATTGTGCACTTCTGGTAAAACCACAACCCAATGGCTCTATCCCAGGACAAGTTAGCTAGCAACGTCAACTGTCTGTGAACGTTTCATGTGTTTCAAACTGTCCCGGAAAATGCATATAGTTGGTTCAGAGTTGGTTTTGATATTTCAACCTGCGTGTTTGGTGTGGATGGACAGGTGGACAAGCGCGTGCTGAAAAGGGTGTTTTCACATTTGTGGTCGAGGAGATGTCAATTCGTTAGTGGGGGAACGGAAGAGTGCCCTCCCCTCCTCGACAGTCACCTTTCATCAAGGACGGTCATGTGTATCCTACCTGAGCCCTTCATGGAAGAGTTGTCAAATCTACCACGCCCTCTTTTGAATCAGCTTTTGCTTTGTCGCAGGATTAAAGCATTCACACGTTTAAAAACGATATGCTACTTATCTTTTTATCTGTGAAATGTCTTGCTCAACTCATTTCATTTGTTTTTATGACTTTACACGTTTATTATGGGATCCACCCCTGTAAGTCATTTGCCTGAGGACTCATGAGTGGAGAAGGAGAGTCTCATTTCCTACAATGGGCATTTTTGTCCACGCTCCCTCTCCTCGCTGCCTGCCTCTCCTCAATTACCTTTGACCTTTTTCAAAAGGTGACGAGAAAGGTGTTGAGCTAATCCAATTGAGAAAAGGCCCATGCAAAGTTAACATATTGTTTCCGCAGCTTATCAGCTTGCACTTACGCTGTTCTCTTTGTTGATGAAGCTTATTATGCATTACGTTTGAACGGAAAGATGACATGTAAGAAAATGCTGGCTGTACAATTCAGCTAGTAATTTAGCTAGCTAGCCAAAATGTAATTGCCAACCACGGTTTACCAAGCTAGCTTGCTAACCATTTGGGGCATGGATTCTACAAGGTGTCGAAAGCGTTCCATGGATGCTGGCCCATTTTGACTCCAATGCTTCCCACAGTTGTGTCAAGTTGGCTGGATGTCCTTTGGGTGGTGGACGATTCTTGATATACACGGGAAACTGTTGAGGGTGAAAAACCCAGCAGCGTTGCAGTTCTTGACACAAACCGGTGTACCTGGCACCTACTACCATACCCCGTTCAAAGGCACTTAAAACCTTTGACTTTCCCATTCACCCTCTGGATGGCACACATACTGTACACAATCCATATCTCAATTGTTTTAAGGCTTAAAAATCCCTCTTCAACCTGTCTCCTCCCCTTCGTCTACACTGATTGGAGTGGATTTAAGTAGCATCAATAAGTGATCATAGCTTTCACCTGGATTCCCCTTGTCAGTCTATGTCATGGAAAGATGTTTTGTACACTCAGTGTAAATCACATGCTGAAACATGGTTGAGTGTATTTTGGGTCGGTCTCCACAGAGAGACACATGACAATCTGCCTGCCACCCGCCTGTAACTCAACGTGACACACGTGCCAACCCACCAGCGTCATAACCCTGTCTGCACGGTGACAGAGAGCAGTGGGTGTCACATCCACATTAAAGGGCTGGCATGGGTCAAGGGTGGCTTTCCTATTTATCTCGTTTAGTCTCTCTAGCTCCCCCTCACCTCTGTCTCTCTAGCTCCCCTTCATCTCTCTCTCTAGCTCCCCCTCACCTCTGTATCTCTAGCTCCCCTTCATCTCTCTCTCTAGCTCCCCTTCACCTCTGTATCTCTAGCTCCCCTTCATATCTCTCTCTAGCTCCCCTTCACCTCTGTATCTCTAGCTCCCCTTCATCTCTCTCTCTAGCTCCCCCTCACCTCTGTATCTCTAGCTCCCCTTCATCTCTCTCTCTAGCTCAACCTCACCTCTGTATCTCTAGCTCCCCTTCAACTATCTCTCTAGCTCCCCTTCATCTCTCTCTCTAGCTCCCCTCACCTCTGTCTCTCTAGCTCTCCCTCACCTCTGTCTCTCTAGCTCCCCTTCATCTCTCTCTCTAGCTCCCCCTCACCTCTGTATCTCTAGCTCCCCTTCATCTCTCTCTCTAGCTCCCCTTCATCTCTCTCTCTAGCTCCCCCTCACCTCTGTCTCTCTTTCTCCCCTTCATCTCTCTCTCTAGCTCCCCCTCACCTCTGTATCTCTAGCTCCCCTTCATCTCTCTCTCTAGCTCCCTCTCACCTCTGTCTCTCTTTCTCCCCTTCATCTCTCTCTAGCTCCCCCTCACCTCTGTATCTCTAGCTCCCCTTCATCTCTCTCTCTAGCTCCCCCTCACCTCTGTCTCTCTTTCTCCCCTTCATCTCTCTCTCTAGCTCCCCCTCACCTCTGTATCTCTTGCTCCCCTTCATCTCTCTCTCTAGCTCCCCCTCACCTCTGTATCTCTAGCTCCCCTTCATCTCTCTCTCTAGCTCCCCCTCACCTCTGTATCTCTAGCTCCCCTTCATCTCTCTCTCTAGCTCCCCCTCACCTCTGTATCTCTTGCTCCCCTTCATCTCTCTCTCTAGCTCCCCCTCACCTCTGTATCTCTAGCTCCCCTTCATCTCTCTCTCTCTAGCTCCCCCTCACCTCTGTATCTCTAGCTCCCCTTCATCTCTCTCTCTAGCTCCCCCTCACCACTGTATCTCTAGCTCCCCTTCATCTCTCTCTCTAGCTCCCCCTCACCTCTGTCTCTCTAGCTCCCCTTCATCTCTCTCTCTAGCTCCCCCTCACCTCTCTATCTCTAGCTCCCCTTCATCTCTCTCTCCAGCTCCCCCTCACCTCTGTATCTCTAGCTCCCCTTCATCTCTCTCTCTAGCTCCCCTTCATCTCTCTCTCTAGCTCCCCCTCACCTCTGTCTCTCTAGCTCCCCCTCATCTCTCTCTCTCTAGCTCCCCCTCACCTCTGTATCTCTTGCTCCCTTCATCTCTCTCTCTCTAGCTCCCCTTCATCTCTCTCTCTCTAGCTCCCCCTCACCTCTGTCTCTCTTGCTCCCCCTCACCTCTGTATCTCTAGCTCCCCTTCATCTCTCTCTCTAGCTCCCCTTCATCTCTCTCTCTCTAGCTCCCCCTCACCTCTGTATCTCTTGCTCCCTTCATCTCTCTTTCTCTAGCTCCCCTTCATCTCTCTCTCTCTAGCTCCCCCTCACCTCTGTCTCTCTTGCTCCCCCTCACCTCTGTCTCTCTAGCTCCCCCTCACCTCTGTCTCCCTTGCTCCCCTGCATCTCTGTCTCTCTAGCTCCCCTTCATCTCTTTCTCTTGCTCCCATTCATCTTTCTCTCTAGCTCCCCCTCACCTCTGTCTCTCTAGCTCCCCTTCATCTCTCTCTAGCTCCCCCTCACCTCTGTCTCTCTTGCTCCCCTTCATCTCTCTCTCTAGTTCCCCCTCACCTCTGTCTCTCTAGCTCCCCTTCATCTCTCTCTCTCTAGCTCCCCCTCACCTCTGTATCTCTTGCTCCCCCTCACCTCTGTCTCTCTTGCTCCCCTTCATCTCTCTCTCTAGCTCCGCCTCACCTCTGTCTCTCTAGCTCCCCCTCACCTCTGTCTCTCTTGCTCCCCTGCATCTCTTTCTCTAGCTCCCCTTCATCTCTCTCTCGAGCTCCCCTTCATCTCTCTCTCTAGCTCCCCCTCACCTCTGTCTCTCTAGCTCCCCTTCATCTCTCTCTCTAGCTCCCCTCACCTCTGCATCTCTTGCTCCCCTTCATCTCTCTCTCTAGCTCCCCTTCATCTCTCTCTCTAGCTCCCCCTCACCTCTGTCTCTCTTGCTCCCCTTCATCTCTCTCTCTAGCTCCCCTTCATCTCTCTCTCTAGCTCCCCCTCACCTCTGTCTCTCTTGCTCCCCCTCACCTCTGTATCTCTAGCTCCCCCTCACCTCTGTCTCTCTTGCTCCCCTCACCTCTGTCTCTCTTGCTCCCCCTCACCTCTGTCTCTCTAGCTCCACCTCACCTCTATCTCTCTTGCTCCCCCTCACCTCTGTCTCTCTTGCTCCCCTTCATCTCTTTCTCTAGCTCCCCCTCACCTCTGTCTCTCTTGCTCCCCCTCACCTCTGTCTCTCTAGCTCCCCTTCATCTCTTTCTCTAGCTCCCCCTCACCTCTGTCTCTCCTGCTCCCCTGCATCTCTCTCTCTAGCTCCCCTTCATCTCTCTCTCTAGCTCCCCTTCACCTCTGTCTCTCTAGCTCCCCCTCACCTCTGTCTCTCTAGCTCCCCTTCATCTCTCTCTCTAGCTCCCCCTCACCTCTGCATCTCTTGCTCCCCTTCATCTCTCTCTCTAGCTCCCCTTCACCTCTGTCTCTCTAGCTCCCCCTCACCTCTGTCTCTCTAGCTCCCCTTCATCTCTCTCTCTAGCTCCCCCTCACCTCTGCATCTCTTGCTCCCCTTCATCTCTCTCTCTAGCTCCCCTTCATCTCTCTCTCTTGCTCCCCCTCACCTCTGTCTCTCTTGCTCCCCTTCATCTCTCTCTCTAGCTCCCCCTCACCTCTGTCTCTCTTTCTCCCCTTCATCTCTCTCTCTAGCTCCCCCTCACCTCTGTCTCTCTAGCTCCCCTTCATCTCTCTCTCTAGCTCCCCCTCACCTCTGTCTCTCTTGCTCCCCCTCATCTCTTTCTCTCTCTTTCTGTCTTCCTCGTTATCTAATGCACTGTACTGTATATTTTATTCTCTTTCTCAGACTACGTACGCCATTATTTCTATTCATCCCTCTTTCTACCTCCCCCTGTCTATCTCATGTACATATCATTTTGGTCTCTCTCTCCCCCTCTCTCCCCTTCTCTCTCCCTCCTCCAACCCGTCTGTTGTGTTTGATTAGCTGGGCTCAGATCCTCCCTCTCTCATTCCTCCTGTCTTTTGTACTGGGAGATCAGACAGAGGAGGGAGGAGAGGAGTGAGGAAGGAAGGAAGGAGAGGAGAGAAGGATGCTGTCACCCAAGCTACTAGCTGGTTGATAGGATGATATTGGTGGTGGGTCGAAGCCTGAAAACGTGACCAATCCATGTCGAGGGAAGAGCAGATTTTTTTGTATATGACAGTAAAACATTCTTATAAGGACTATAACATTTGTTGCCACTTTCAATTATTGCACCATTTCTCATAGAAGGTATATTTCAACACTGCTCAGGCAAATTTGAGGAACTGCTCAACTTGAAACCAATCAGAACTCCCGTACATACTACCGCTCGTGATGAAGGTAGCCAATGGCCTGCTTCAAATTTTATCGGTCACATACACGTGTTTAGCCGATGTTATTGCGGGTGTAGCGAAATGCTTGTGCTTCTAGATCCGACAGTGCAGCAAAATCTAACAATTTCACAACATATTGCAAATACACACAAATCTAAGTATGTGACTGGAATTAAGAATATATAAATACATGGATAAGCAATGTCAGAGGGGCGTAGACTAAGATGCAGTAGAATAGTATAGAATAAAGTATATATATATGAGATGCAAGATATGCAAACATTATTAAAGTGACTTGTGTTCCAGTTATTAAACTGGCCAATGATTTCAAGTCTGTGTAAATAGGCAGCAGCCTCTCTCTGCTAGTGATGGCTGTTTAGCAGTCTGATGGCCTTGAGATAGAAGCTGTTTTTCAGTCTCTCGGGTCCCAGCTATGATGCCCTTGTACTGACCTTGCCTTCTGGATGATAGTGGGGTGAAGAGTCAGTGGCTCAGGTGATTGTTGTCCTTTATAATCTTTTTGGCCTTCCTGTGACATCGGGTGCTGTAGGTGTCCTGGAGGGCAGGTAGTTTGCCCCCGGTAATGCGTTGTGCAGACCTCACCACCCTCTGGAGAGCCCTGCGGTTGTGGGCAGTGCAGTTGCCGTGCCAGGCGGTGATACAGCCCGACAGGATGCTCTCAATTGTGCATCTGTAAGTTTATGAGGGTTTTAGGTGACAAGCCAATTGTCTTCAGCCCACTGAGGTTAAAGAGGCGCTGTTGCCTTCATCACGACACCGTCTCTGTGGTTGGACCATCTCAGCTTGTCAGTGATGTGTACGCAGAGAAACTTAACTTTCCACCTTCTCCACTGCTGTCCCGTTGATGTGGATAGGGGGGGGGGGGGGGCTCCCTCTGCTGTTTCCTGAAGTCCACGATCATCTCCTTTGTTTTGTTGACGTTGAGTGTGAGGTAATTTTTCTGGCACCACACTCCCAGAGCCCTCACATCCTCCCTGTAGGCTGTCTCGTCGTTGTTGGTAATCAAGCCTACTACTGTTGTGTCGTCTGCAAACTTGATGATTGAGTTGGAGCAGCGCCCCCCCAGTTACCCACGTGTCCCCCCCAACTCCTCTCCTCGCCCCATCTGATGATTAGCAGAGCATCAGCAAGAAGTCTTCACTCATTGAGAGCGGGCTCCTGAATCCTCCCGGGGTTGGAGGTTGCAGTAAAAAATGTAAATACAGTACCAGTCAAAAGTTTGGACACACCTACTAATTCCAGGGTTTAATAAATTATTTTGACTATTTTCTACATTGTAGAATAATCTGTCCCTCCAGGATTTCGCAACATTTAGATTTTTTTGGTGATTTTTAAGCCCAAAATGCTGGATTTTGCATCAGCTTTTCTGAAACCCTGCTTTTTTAATGTTAATTTCATATAAAGCAATGAAAAGTGCTCAGTTTTAGGACGGTTTTAAGCAGAATACATACAGTTGGAGTCGGAAGTTTACATACACTTAGGTTGGAGTCATTAAAACTCATTTTTCAACCACTCTACAAATTTCTTCTTAACAAACAACAGTTGCGGCAAGTCGGTTAGGACATCTGCTTTTTGCATGACACAAGTAATTTTTCCAACAATAGTTTACAGACAGATTATTTCACTTATAATTCACTGTATCACAATTCCAGTGTGTCAGAAGTTTACATACACTAAGTTGACTGTGCCTTTAAACAGCTTGGAAAATTCCAGAAAATTATTTAGAAGCTTCTGATAGACTAATTGACTTCATTTGAGTCAATTGGAGGTGTACCTGTAGATGTATTTCAAGGCCTACCATCAAACTCAGTGCCTCTTTGCTTGACATCAAGGGAAAATCTAAAGAAATCAACCAAGACCCCAGAAAAAAAAGTGTACACCTCCACCAGTCTGGTTCATCCTTGGGAGGAATATCCAAACGCCTGAAGGTACCACGTTCATCTGTACAAACAATAGTACGCATGTATGAACACCATGGGTCCACACAGCCGTCATACTGCTCAGGAAGGAGATGGGTTCTGTCTCCTAGAGTATTTTGGTGCGAAATGTGCAAATCAATCCCAGAACAACAGCAAAGGACCTTGTGAAGATCCTGGAGGAAACAGGTACAATAGTATCTATATCCACAGTAAAACGAGTCCTACATCAACATAACCTGATAGTCTGCTCAGCAAGGAAGAAGCTACTGCTCCAAAACCGCCATAAAAAAGCCGGACTACGGTTTTCAACTGCACATGGGGACGAAGATCGTACTTTTTGGAGAAATGTCTTCTGGTCTGATGAAACAAAAATAGGACTGTTTGGCCATAATGACCATCGTTATGTTTGGAGGAAAAAGGGGGAGGCTTGTAAAGCTGAAGAACACCATCCCAATCGTGAAGCACAGGGGTGGCAGCATCATGTTGTGGAGGTGCCTTGCTGCAGGAGAAACTGGTGCACTTCATAAAATAGATGGCATCATGAGGAGGAAAATTATGTGGATATATTGAAGCAATATCTCAAGACATCAGTCAGGAAGTTAAAGCTTAGTCGCAAATGGGTCTTCCAATTGGACAATGACACCAAGCATGCTTCCAAAGTTGTGTGAAAGTGGCGTAAGGACAACACAATCAAGGTCAAGGTATTAAGTCAAGGTATTAAGGACAACAAAGACAGTACCAGTAAAAAGTCATCCCACTAAGCGCAAACCAGATGGGATGACGTGCCGCTGCAGAATACTGTGCTGGTTAAATGTGCCTTGAACTCTAAGTAAATCACTGAGAGTGTCACCAGCAAAGCCCCCCCCCCCCACACCATCACACCACCTCCTCCATGCTTCACTGTTGGAACCACACATGCGGAGATAATCCGTTCACCTACTCTGCGTCTCACAAAGACAGGGCGGTTGTAACCAAAAATCTAAATTTTGGACTCTACGGACCAAAGGACATATTTCCACTGTTCTAATGTCCATTGCTCATGTTTCTTGGCCTAAGAAAGTCTCTTCTTATTATTGGTGTCCTTTCGTAGGGATTTCTTTGCAGCAATTCGACCATGAAGGCCTGATTCACACAGTCTCCTCTGAACAGTTGATGTTGAGATGTGTCTGTTACTTGAAGCATTTATTTGGGCTCTAATCTGAGGTGCAGTTAACTCTAATGAACTTATCCTATACAGCAGAGGTAACTCTGGGTCTTCCTTTCCTGTGGGATGAACCTAATGAGAGCCAGATTCATCATAGCGCTTGATGGTTATTGCGAGTACAATTGAAGAAACGTTCAAAGTTCTTGACATGTTCCGTATTGACTGACCTTCATGTCTTAAAGTAAGGATGGACTGCCATTTCTATTTGCTTTTTTGAGCTGTTCTTGTCGTAATATGGGCTTGGTCTTTTACCAAATCTTGTGTATACCAACCCTAACTTGTCACAACACAACTGATTGGCTCAAACGCATTAAGAAGGAAATAAATTCCACAAATAAACTTTTAACAAGGCACACCTGTTAATTGAAATGGATTCCAGGTGATTACCTCATGAAGCTGGTTGAGAGAGTACCAAAAGTGTGTAAAGCTGTCATCAAGGCAAAGGGTGACTACTCTGAAGAATCTCAAATATAAAATATTTGTTCAACACTTTTTTGGTAACTATATGATTCCATATGTGTTATTACATCGTTTTGATGTCTTTACTATTATTCTACAATGTAGAAAATAATACAAATAAAGAAAAACCCTGGAATAAGTAGGTGTGTCCAAGCTTTTGACTGGTACTGTACGTTTTCAGACCCTTTGCTTTGAGACACACAAATGAGCTCAGGTGCATCCTGTTTCCATTGATTGTCCTTGAGATGTTTCTACAACTTGATTGGAGTCCTTCTGTTGTAAATTCAATTGATCTGACATGAGTTGGAAAGGCAGACACCGGTCTATATAAGGTCCCACAGTTGACAATGTATGTCAGAGCAAAAACCAAGCAATGAGGCTGAAGGAATTTTCCATAGAGCTCCAAGGTTGAATTGTGTCTAGGCACAGATCTGGGGAAAGGGTACCAAAGAATGTGTGCAGCATTGAAGGTCGCCAAGAACATGGTGGCCTCCATCATTCTTAAATGGAAGAAGTTTGGAACCACCAAGTCTCTTCCTAGAGCTGTCCGCCCGGCCAAACTGAGCAATCGGTGGAGAGGGCCTTGGTTAGGGTGATGACCAAGAACCCAATGGACACTCTGACAGAACTCCAGAGTTCCTCTGTGGAGATGGGAGAACCTTCCCAAAGGACAACCATCTCAATTAGGCCTGTGTGGTATAAAGTATTTAAGTAAAAATACTTTAAAATACTACTTAAGTCGTTTTTTGGGGGTATCTGTACTTTACATTACTATTTTTCTTTTTAACAACTTTTACTTTAACTTCACTACATTCCTAAAGAAAACAATGTACTTTTTACTCTATATGTTTTCCCTGACACCCATAAGTATTCGTTACATTTAATGCTTAGCAGGACATGAAAATTGTCAAATTCTCGCACTTATCAAGAGAACATCCCCGGTCATCCATACTGCCTCTGATCTGGTGGACTCACTAACTACAGATGCTTCGTTTGTTAATGATGTCTGAGTGTTGGAGTGTCCCCCCTGGCTCTCTGTAAATAAAAAATTCAAAGATAAAGTGTGCTGTCTGGTTTGCTTAATATAAGTAATTGCAACCCCCTGCCACACTCATAGACCAGACACAAAAACTAGATTGAAACTGTGGCAGTGTTGTAGGCTGGGGCCGTGGCCCCTCTCTTGTTGTGATGATGTTGATGGCCGAGTTGTGGCTCCTACCTGTGTTTACTGTGCGCTCAGCAAAAAACGGGTCGTTAGGGCCTCATCACTTCCTCAGGCCAAAGCAAAGAGCTGGCTGTGTAAAGGATGTCGGACTACTAATGCCTACCTGAGGGGCTGAGACGAGGCACACGCATATGTGTATACACACACACACACACACACACACACACACACACACACACACACACACACTATCAGTACAACCGTCTCTTTTTATAAACGACCATTACATCGCTGGTGCCCGACACCAAAACATTTGGCAGACTGATGCTGCATCCTCCTCCTTCACTTCTCCATCTCCTCCTCTTTCCTCCCTCGCTCCCGTACTGTTTCATTGTTCCCCAGCTCGTTTTAGTTGGTCCCAAATTAATGCTGCGCTGTCAAAGCCCTCATCGGCCATGCAGCAACACGCTGGGCCTGCCATCCTCTTTGAGAGTTCAAATTACTGATGCCTGATACTGTAGCTCCCTCTTCCTCTGACTCTCCACCTCTCTTTCTCTCTCTTTCTTCATTTTTTTTCTCTCTCTCTCTCTCTCTCTCTCTCTACTTCCCTCTTTCTCTCTCTCTCTCGCTCTCTACTTCCCTCTTTCTCTCCTCTCTTTCTTTCTATCTTTCTTCACAAGTGAGTCTCATTCTCTTATTCTCTCCTTTTCTGCTTCCCTCTCTCCCTCTTTCTGTGTAAGCGTCAAAAATATTTCCCTATCCTTCTCCCTCATTCTCCGTCACATGCCAGGAGTGGACTGGGACCAGGAATTGGCGCTGGCATTTTGAAAACACCAGCCCATTTTCTTCCTTGAGGCTCCATTATTAGCCAGATAATGATCATTTTGAGAAAAATAACGAGGTTAGACATGCCCACTAGGCTAATATGGACCAGCCAGTCTGCCCCCGTCACATACACACCTCCTCTCAATTATATCTCTCTCACTCATTATTAATGTATCATTCTTATTGCCTAGCTTCTGTTTTTATTGATACATTTTCTGTATCTCTCCCTCACCGTCCCAACCTGTCTCTGTTAGATTTCTTTATTTTTCAATATGTCTTAGAATCTGGGAACACCAAACAGTATCCTCCTCTTTCTGCTAAGGACGTCAAACATCTGCTGTACCATACTGTATGTTGGTCCAGTCTCTGTATTGCAGGATGTGGGCGTTCTCTCTGCCAATCCCTCACTACCATCTCCTGCGGCCATCTTTACTCCTGGCACCCGCCCCAAACCCATCTCCATCCATCATGGGGCATTAGTGCCATCACAGGGTAATCACTTTAACCCCAACAGCCCCAGACATAGTCATTAACCAGCTTGGGGTTAATTCCAATTTAATTAGAAATTTCAATTAAATTCTTGAATTCACTAATGAAGCGGAGAATTTACATTGACTTCATTTCAAATTTCAACAATCTTCAAGTTGTGGAATTGGAAATTAATTGGAATTAGACTATATTTGTACATATCCCAGTTAATGGAATTCATTTCCATAGTATCAAAAGTGGACTGCAGGGATTGTTTTAAATCATTTCAACATGTATTTCTGTATTTCCAGTATAGCTAGGCTGTCTGAACAGTGACATGATCAGCCTTAAAGCCTGAGGGAAATGCATTCTGATTTGAATTTGTGGAATTGTTGGTGATAATATTTAATTTAATTGAATTCTTGGAATTTACATAACATTGGAATCGAGAGGAATTTAATTATCTCTGAATTCAAAGACTGACCAGGGATTTGAATTGAATTAAATTGAATTTACACAGAGAGGAATTGAACGAGAATTTAATTTGTGGAATTTACCCCAACCCTAGTCTTCACCCTCTGTTACAGTGAACAAAATACACAAAATATTTCACAGTGGTAGCAGAGGTCATTGGTTCGCTGGCCTCTGTAGCTGCTCTCTACTCGTTCTGTCCAATGGCACACAGGTGGTTTTGAGGGTTGCCAATCGTTTCACCCATGAGCAAGCAGCATTTGCATGAGGTCACCGGCTGGTGTTAGCCGCCACAGGCTGTGAGCATGGGTTTAGCCAGAGGCGGCAGGCAGTTTACAGAAATATACAATTGACTAAACTCATCTGGCTTTCAATGAATAGGGTTGGAGGCATGGGAAGGACTAAATAAGCTAGTATATTGCTTCCTATTATGAATAGCAATGTGAGTCAAAAGTGTGTGCTCACTGCCACAAGGCTCTTTAACCTTGGAGTCACTGACTTTTCACAGTCTGATAACCAAAAGGTGAAAGAGTGGAGCTGGTTGCTCCAGGTGCGTTTGTTATATACTGAACAAAAATATAAACGCAACATGGAACAATTTCAATGAATTTACTGAGTTTACAGTTCATATGAGGAAATCAGTCAATTGAAATACATTTATTAGGCCCTCATCTATGGATTTCACATCACTGTGCAGGAACTCCGCAGTGGGCTGATGCCCTCCCAGGTCCACCCACTTGTAAGTCAGGCCCACTCACTGTGGTTTTTCCTGACAAAAGGGCTTTATTAAAGACAGAAATACTCCTCAGTTTCATCAGGTGTCCGGGTGGCTGGTCTCAGACGATCCCGCAGGTGAAGAAGCCGGATATGGAGGTCCTGGGCTGGCGTGGTTACACGTGGTCTATGATTGTGAGGCCGGTTGGACATATTGCCAAATTCTCTAAAACGATGTTAGAGGCGGCCTCTGGTAAAGCAAATAACATTAAATTCTCTGGTGGACATTCCTACTGTCAGCATGCCAATTGCACGCTCCCTCAACTTGAGACATCTGTGACATTGTGTTGTGACACAA
Organism: Salvelinus fontinalis; assembly: GCF_029448725.1. Taxonomy (NCBI): domain Eukaryota; kingdom Metazoa; phylum Chordata; class Actinopteri; order Salmoniformes; family Salmonidae; genus Salvelinus; species Salvelinus fontinalis. The sequence continues at coordinate 33,332,315 of NC_074693.1, read as the reverse complement.
CTGCACATTTTAGAGTTGCTTTTTATTATCCCCAGCACAAGGTTCACTTGTGTAATGATCATGCTGTTTAATCAGCTTCTTGATATGCCACACCTGTTAAGTGGATGGATTATCTTGGCAAAGGAGAAATGCTCACTAACAGGGTTGTAAACACATTTGTGCACAGAATTTGAGAGAAATAAGCTTTTTGTGCATCTGGAAAAATTATTGAATCTTTTATTTCAGCTCATGAAACATGGAACCCAAACTTTACATATTGCGTTTATATATTTTTTCAGTATAGTTTTTGTTTTGTTTTTTTAAGAAGGAGCATCCAGCATTGTGGTAAAAATAATGTGCAATGATGCCCTAGGGGGGAAAAACAGTGCTCGTTGTTTGAAGTAACGTCTTTGTTGTTGTAGTATTGCAAACGGATGTGGCCGTTTCACTGCTATGGATTCCAGCTCTAGACAGATAGAGAGAGTGACAGAGACTAACACTAACACCACCTAAAAGGAATTTCAGCCACAGTAGACAACATTGCCAAATTCCATCACAGTGTCGTTTATTTTTAACAGAGTGAGGAATTTTTACCCAGAGCTGCTGGGGATGACGATAAGGCCTTTCAAAATGGCCACCTCTGGCACTGGCACCGTAAAGCAACAGATTATCTGTCAACAGGTCACCTTCATCAGAAAATGGGAACAAAACAAACACAAATATCATCTGAGGCATGCCCCTGGGCGGCGGAGGCAATTTCAGCGAGACAGAGAGGGAGAGGGGGAAAGCTGAAATGACCCTCTACTTTTCTCTCTGTCTCTCTGTGTGCCTCCGGGAACTCCCAGCCAATCCATACTCAAACTGATCCCATTCCTCCCTCACAAAATGAGTAAAATATATCAAATAAATCATAAATAAATTGAATGAATCGGACGGTTTCTGGAACCCTTTGTGTTGGTTATTTGGTCTGTGAAATCAAGATAAGAAACCCATCAGGCCCTTTCTATCCTCTGTGCCTCTCAGTTTGCTGGGACTAAAAAGAGGGAAATAGAGACATTGTGTTTTTTTCCTGCAGGTTAACGTTTTTCCTCATGAATCTTGCCCTGGAGGCAACTCTGCAGAGTTGTCATTAACTGGCACAGCCACAAAGTCATAAAATCTGATCTTAAACCTAACCCTAATCTTAACTCTAACCTTAACCACACTGCTAACCCTAATGCCTAACCCTAACCTTAAATTAAGACCAAAAAAACAGATTTCTGTTTTCATGAATTTTCACAATATAGTCAATTTTGACTTTGCAGCTGGCCTATCTAAGGGGAAATAGCTCAGCTCTGCCTCCAGGACAAGACTCATTATGATAAACGTCAACCTGCTTATTGATTCATTTTCGGGGTGGAAGTCTTTGATACATACTCAGGGCTTTAAAGCACACGCTTCCTCTCCTCTCTCTCCTTTGTTTGTGTGCTCACTCTGTCAAACACAGAACAGTCACGTCGATATTCCCCCAAGCGGGTACGGCTAGAGGAAGAAACACTGACTGGCCGACTCAATTTGTGGGTTGATGTAAGTGTGTCTGTTGTGTGTGTGTGTTTGTGTTTGTTAGAAAAAGAGAGTGAGTTGAGAGTTCAACAGGTGACGGCTCAATTATCTTCTATTATCTGGCACAGGGGAGAGTGTCACGACATACCACGTAATTATAAAGAGCCATCGTCAGACGGCCTTCCCATAACTCTGTCATAACCAGTCAAAACCAGTTGGATCTGGATCAAACAGTCCCGCTGCTCCACTCAGGACCAAAGGTAAATGGAGCGACGGAAAGTAAACAGCCATTATCGCACACAAGGGGGTCAAATAACAGGATGTGAAGACACATTAGAGACAGAACAGAAACCAGCTATCCTCATCAAGGTGTTGACAGACTGAACAGAAATAAGTATTTTATACAGAGGTACTGTAGCATTGGACTGTAATGAAACCTCCTATCTGTCCACTTGTAAGGCTGTATAACGTCTATCTGTCCAGTTGTAAGGCTGTATAACTTCTATCTGTCCACTTGTAAGGCTGTATAACTTCTATCTGTCCAGTTGTAAGGCTGTATACCTTCTATGTGTCCAGTTGTAAGGCTGTATAACTTCTATCTGTCCAGTTGTAAGGCTGTATAACTTCTATCTGTCCAGTTGTAAGGCTGTATAACTTCTATCTGTCCAGTTGTAAGTCTGTATAACTTCTATCTGTACAGTTGTAAGGCTGTTTAACTCCTGTCTGCCCAGTTGTGCTTGTGCCCTATTGGTGAGGGCACAGAGCCTAGAGATATACCGCAGACATTAGGACCAGTGTTAGTGGTGGCTCACAGCCCACTCATGCAGCCTGTAATGGATGTCCTATTAGTTTGTCTAGAAGATCAACCCCTCCTATCCTCCACACACACACACACACACACACACACACACACACACACACACACACACACACACACACACACACACACACACACACACACACACACACACACACACACACACACACACACACACACACACACACACACACACACACACACACACACACTATATCTATTTACGCAAAGCATAGTTCTGAGATATTTCGCATCAGTTTTCCCATCCCAGATCTCAGAACTGTTTTGTAGTGAATTCTTCTTTCATAACACATTAAGGTCATCACCTTAAAGGTACCTAACGTGCAGAGTATAAAAAGAGACATTTGTAAATCACTTTTTTTAGGCGGTGTGCAATGGCAGACATAACGTTATGGCTCTGTCATGTCAATCTGGTTTCAGCTGTAAGCTTCTATCGGACACTTCTAAAATATTGTTTTTAAGGAAACTGTAGCTGTTTGAATACGTAAAAAATAGAATAACACTATTTTACCAAAACAGAGTCAGAACACATGATCAAATACGTTAGGAAATGTATTCTGATCATCAGACTGCTGTCAACACTGAGCAATGATGTGACAACATCATTTACTTTAAGTTTTCGGAAAGTGTTTTTTTGGCTTGCGTGCCATTACTGCTGGCTACACTAGCCTAGACCATACTTAGAGGGATATGGCAAAGACGTGTTCTGATTGGTCTATTTGTATTTCTTAAGGCTTGTGATTGGATTGCAAATAGAACCGTATAGGCCCAAGTTCAAATGAGTTTATGAAGACAGAACTTTCTGGTTTTAAAAATGTTTAACTTAAAATGTACTCTTTCAAAAATGTAGCTTCACAGACATATGAAGAACCATCTAAAGATCAATTACATGTGACTAACACATTTTTGACAAAAATGCCAGAATCTTATACACTGCTCAAAAAAATAAAGGGAACACTTAAACAACACAATGTAACTCCAAGTCAATCACACTTCTGTGAAATCAAACTGTCCACTTAGGAAGCAACACTGATTGACAATAAATTTCACATGCTGTTGTGCAAATGGAATAGACAACAGGTGGAAATTATAGGCAATTAGCAAGACACCCCCAATAAAGGAGTGGTTCTGCAGGTGGTGACCACAGACCACTTCTCAGTTCCTATGCTTCCTGGCTGATGTTTTGGTCACTTTTGAATGCTGGCGGTGCTTTCACTCTAGTGGTAGCATGAGACGGAGTCTACAACCCACACAAGTGGCTCAGGTAGTGCAGCTCATCCAGCATGGCACGTCAATGCGAGCTGTGGCAAGAAGGTTCGCTGTGTCTGTCAGCGTAGTGTCCAGAGCATGGATGCGCTACCAGGAGACAGGCCAGTACATCAGGAGACGTGGAGGAGGCCGTAGGAGGGCAACAACCCAGCAGCAGGACCGCTACCTCCGCCTTTGTGCAAGGAGGAGCAGGAGGAGCACTGCCAGAGCCCTGTAAAATGACCTCCAGCAGGCCACAAATGTGCATGTGTCTGTTCAAACGGTCAAAAACAGACTCCATGAGGGTGGTATGAGGGCCCGAAGTCCACAGGTGGGGGTTGTGCTTACAGCCCAACACCGTGCAGGACGTTTGGCATTTGCCAGAGAACACCAAGATTGGCAAATTCGCCACTGGCGCCCTGTGCTCTTCACAGATGAAAGCAGGTTCACACTGAGCACATGTGACAGACGTGACAGAGTCTGGAGACGCCGTGGAGAACGTTCTGCTGCCTGCAACATCCTCCAGGATGACCGGTTTGGCGGTGGGTCAGTCATGGTGTGGGGTGGCATTTCTTTGGGGGGCTGCACAGCCCTCCATGTGCTCGCCAGAGGTAGCCTGACTGCCATTAGCTACCGAGATGAGATCCTCAGACCCCTTGTGAGACCATATGCTGGTGCGGTTGGCCCTGGGTTCCTCCTAATGCAAGACAATGCAAGACCTCATGTGGCTGGAGTGTGTCAGCAGTTCCTGCAAGAGGAAGGCATTGATGCTATGGACTGGCCCGCTCGTTCCCCAGACCTGAATCCAATTGAGCACATCTGGGACATCATGTCTCGCTCCATCCACCAACGCCACGTTGCACCACAGACTGTCCAGGAGTTGGCGGATGCTTTAGTCCAGGTCTGGGAGGAGAGACCATCCGCCACCTCATCAAGAGCATGCCCAGGCGTTGTAAGGAGGTCATACAGGCACGTGGAGGCCACACACACTACTGAGCCTCATTTTGACTTGTTTTAAGGACATTACATCAAAGTTGGATCAGCCTGTAGTGTGGTTTTCCACTTCAATTTTGAGTGTGACTCCAAATCCAGACCTCCATGGGTTGATAAATTTGATTTCCATTGATAATTTTTGTGTGATTTTGTTGTCAGCACATTCAACTATGTAAAGAAAAAAGTATTTAATAAGAATATTTCATTCATTCAGATCTAGGATGTGTTATTTTAGTGTTCCCTTTATTTTTTTGAGCAGTGTAATCCCACGGTCTCAAATTCTATCAAATGAAAGGCTCATTTGGAGATGTCAGCATTTAAACACATTGCCGTTTTTCAGACACACAAATGCACACGCACGCATGAGCCGGTGTGAAATGGCTAGCTAGTTAGCGGTGGGCACTAGTAGCGTTTCAATCAGTGACGTCACTCGCTCTGAGACATTGAAGTAATTGTTTCCTTGGCTCTGCAAGTTCCGCTGCTTTTTTTTGGAACAATAGGTAACAATGCTTTGTGGGCGGCATTTGTTGATGTGTTCAGAGGGTCCCTGGTTCGAGCCCAGGTCGGCGCAAGGAGAGAGACAGAAGCAATACTGTTACCACACACTTGCCATATTGCGTTGATATGCATTACGTTTCCGCCACACTCACTCAGTGGCCACAGCACAACACACAATCTAGAGCATCAAAGAAACAATTTTTAAAATGTATTTAAACCTTTTCAAATCTCTCTCACCCCCCCTGCACCCTTTATCTCCACTGCCTCCTTTCCTTTCTCTCCCTCTCCCTCTCTCCCTATCGTTATTTTTTTCTCTACTCAGAGAAAAATCAGGTGGCCTCAGCTTAATGCACAGATCACAATGGAAAGATAATTACCCCCTAGTCCACAACCTCCTATCATCTAAAGGTCCACTCTCTCTCTCTCTCTCTCTCTCTCTCTCTCTCTCTCTCTCTCTCTCTCTCTCTCTCTCTCTCTCTCTCTCTCTCTCTCTCTCTCTCTCTCTCTCTCTCTTCTTCCATCTCTCTCTCTCTCTATATATATTTATTGCTCTCTTTCTCTCGCTATTGTTCTTGCTCTCTCTCTTTCTCCCTCTCTCTCGCTCTCTCTCCCTCCATCTCTCTCTTTAACTGGTCTGTACATGGTTTTTGGTTGGAGACTCTTGGGGAGAGAGTAGAGGATGGTTGTTAACCCTAAGGGCCAACATGCTTTCTAGCAACACTCAAAATCATTTAGACATAAATAGAAATGGTCCTACAGAGAATATAAATACATTTGGGGGAGGGACATTTACTTAATCATTGATACTGTCTGTACAACAATCTTGTCTTGACATATAAAAAGGAACCAACCTGGCTTGAATATTGTAGGGTCTGAATACTGTGTGACTAATCATATTTGATTTATGCTAGGACTGAGTGAGTGAGAAATGCTACTGTGCCCCCCTCTTAAAGTGCTCTTTCTCACCTGCCACACCGGTCAGGAGTGCAGAACAGCAGGCGCCAGGAGTCTGGCCAAGGTTTCATATTCCATGCACATATTTCACTAACTTTTTGAAGCAGGAAATTATATTTCGCACCAGCGGATTGATTTAAGTGGGGTTGATTCTATGCATGTCCTTCAAGGTTTAAGCTAAGTACGGGGCTTTTTCTTTTCTTTTCTCTCTCTCTCTCTCACGCGCTTTCTCTCGCTCTCTCCTTCTTTTCCGCCAGATGGAAAGTGATGGATTTAGAAAGCACGGGCCTCTTTATTGGAATCTAAAAGCAGAGAGAGAGAGAGAGAGAGAGAGAGATAAGTATTCCGCCGTCACAGGGGAAATTTACACTTCTGCCTGACTCCTGAATCCCATGATCAGAATGTAGAGTTCACAGACCCCCCTTCCCTGAACACACACACGCAACACGCGCACACACACAAACACATTTTAAATACTTAATTTGGATCCACAAATCAAATGTACATTTCAAGAAGGATCCAAACATCTCAAAGGTCCCTGTATGAATGGACACTCAACGATAAAGAAAGCACTTTCTCCAAACAGCCAGGCTGCACATGGCAGCTGAAACAGAGCAGGACCAAGTCAACTGCTTTGCTTAGGTCTTTGGCAGGCCCGTAATCTAAAGGCCACGTACTGCATGCCTATGAACGTAAGTACTGCAAGCCTATTAAACTAAGTACTGCAAGCCTAAGAATATGCAGTAAGTGCAACCAGCTTGCACCTATATCCCTAGGCTGTCCAAGCCTGCTACGAGGGGCCGGTATTTTAGAAGCTTGTCGGCAAATTTCTGCTCCGTGTCGCAGTCAAATGAGCAGCCTACTTCCAGAATCAGCGCCTCCATCGGGCCTCCCCTACATCAACAATGTCCGGCTTATTCAGGATACAAGAAAATATATCATCAACATCAAACCAGGCTCCTCTGACAAGAGAATGTTTGTGTATGTGTGCTGTTGGTGAGACCACCTTTCTCACCTCAGTAGCTACCAGGTCGACAAGGCGGTCATGTCTATTAGTGTACAAGTCTTTCTGTGAACGGTGACCATTCACGTCCAGGAACATTCTGTTATGTTACATCATCTTGGTACCATGATGGATCGCGTTGTCCAGACTATGGACAGCTGGTAGAGACAGGAAGTCTCCCCAGTGCCTCGACCAGCACAACCGGGGTTACCTCTACCCGTCCCGTCCGGACCTAGTCCCAGTGGGATTCGTCTCTCCCTTCCCAGGGAATATGAAGGGACGGCAGCACAGTGCCAGGGATTCCTGCTACAACTGGACCTCTACCTGGCCACTGTGCACCCAGCTCCCTCGGAAAGGGAGAAAGTGTCTGCCCTCGTCTCATGCCTCTCGGGGAGAGCTCTGGAGTGTGCAAACGCCGTGTGGGTAGAAGAAGACGTCGACATACTCTCGATCCTCATGCTCGATAATGCTGCCTATTCATTCCATGCTGCTTTGCTTTAAATGCATAATTGTGCCTTATGTCATTGTTTATATGTCATTGTCCGCTGTGTGGGGAGAAGAAGACGAAGTGGTCCAACTCCCCGAAGTTGGACCACTTCGGGGAGTTCACCCATCGCTTCCGGGCCGTCTTTGACCATCCACCCGAAGGTAGAGCGGAGGGGGAACGGCTCTTTCATTTGAGGCAGGGGAATGAGGAGCGCCATGGAATTCGCCCTGGAATTCCGGACCTTGGCCGCCGGAGCAGGCTGGAACAACAGGGCCCTCATCGACCACTATCGGTGCAGCCTACGCGAGGACGTCCGACATGAGCTGGCCTGCAGGGATGCCACCATCTCCTTCGACCAACTGGAGGATTTGTCCATCCGGTTGGATAACCTGCTGGTCACCCGCGGACGTCCAGAGGGAGCTCTGTCGGTGCCATCTTCCAGCACCCCCGCTCCGGTGCCCATGGAGTTGGAAGGGGCTGCGCGTAGGGAGACTGGAGGAGGAGCCATCACGTGCACCATTTGTGGCCGCAGAGGGCACACTGCTGTTCGGTGCCGTGTCGGTTCCTCTGGGAGTAGAGGCAATGGGCAGGGCACTCTGGTGTCACCCCAGGTGAGTTTGCACCACTCTCATCCAGAGTTCTCTGTTGACCACCTGTTTGTACCTGTTTGATTCCCTGTATTTTCCCAGCATTCCCAGCATAAGGCGCTCGTCGATTCAGGAGCAGCTGGGAATTTTATCGACAGAGCGTTAGCCCTTAGTTTAGGGAGCCCTATTATTCCTGTAGTTAGACCCTTCCCGGTTCACGCTTTAGATAGTCGACCATTAGGGTCCGGGCTAATCAGGGAAGTCACCATCTCCTTGGGCATGGTGACGCAGGGGGGTCACGAGGAGACAATCAGTCTCTTCCTCGTTGACTCTCCTGCGTTTCCCGTGGTACTAGGCCTTCCCTGGTTAGCTCAGCATAACCCCACTATCTCCTGGCAACAGAGGGCTCTCACGGGGTGGTCACGAGAGTGCTCGGGGAGGTGTCTAGGGGTTTCCGTTGGTGCTACCACGGTGGAAAGTCCAGACCAGGGAAGTCCATTCTGGTGCGCATCCACCCAGAATATGCCGATTTGGCTCTCGCTATCTGTAAAAAGAAGACGACTCAATTACCACCTCATCGACGGGGGGGATTGTGCAATAAATCTCCTGGTAGACGCTGCACTTCCCAGGAGTCACGTGTATCCCCTGTCGCAAGCGGAGACGATGGCTATGGAGACATATGTCTCTGAATCCCTGCGTCAGGGGTTCATTCGGTCATCCACTTCACCCGCCTCCTCGAGTTTCTTTTTTGTGAAGAAGAAGGATGGAGGTCTATGCCCGTGCATTGATTATAGAGGTCTCAATCAAATCACAGTGAGGTACAGTTACCCACTACCTCTTATCGCCACGGCGATTGAATCAATACATGGGGCACGCTTCTTCACGAAACTGGATCTCAGGAGTGAGTATAACCTGGTGCGTATCCAGGAGGGGGACGAGTGGAAGACAGCGTTTAGTACCACCTCAGGGCATTATGAGTACTTAGTCATGCCGTACGGGTTGATGAATGCTCCATCAGTTTTCCAATCCTTTGTAGACAAGATCTTCAGGGACCTGCACGGGCAGGGTGTAGTGGTGTATATCAATGACATTCTGATATACTCCGCTACACGCGCCGAGCAGGAGTCCTTGGTACGCAGGGTACTTGAACGACTGTTGGAGCATGACCTGTACGTCGAGGCTGAGAAATGCTTGTTCTTTCAGCAGGTTGTCTCCTTCCTAGGGTATCGTATTTCCACATCAGGGGTGGAGATGGAGATTGACGGCATTGCAGCCGTAATTGGCCAAGTCCCACCACGGTAAAGGAGGTGCAGCGATTTTTAGGGTTTGCCAATTACTACCGGAGATTTATCTGGGGTTTTGGCCAGGTTACTGCTCCCATTACCTCACTGCTGAAGGGGGGTCCCGTACGGTTGCAGTGGTCGGCTGAGGCGGACAGGGCTTTTGGGCAGCTAAGAGATCTGTTCACTTCGGCTCCTGTGCTTGGCCATCCGGATCCCTCTTTGGCATTCATAGTGGAGGTGGACGCATCCGAGGCTGGGATAGGAGCCGTGCTCTCACAGCGCTCGGGTACGCCGCCAAATCTCCGCCCCTGTGCTTTCTTCTCAAAGAAGCTCGGCCCAGCGGAGCGTAACTATGATGTGGGGGACCGGCAGTTGTTGGCTGTGGTTAAAGCGTTGAAGGCGTGGAGACATTGTCTTGAGGGGGCTAAACACCCTTTTCTCATCTGGACTGACCACCGCAACCTGGTGTACATCTGGGCAGCGAGGAGACTGAATCCTCGTCAGGCAAGGTGGGCCATGTTCTTTACCCGTTTTGTGTTTACCCTGTCTTACAGACCAGGTTCCCAGAATACGAAGGCAGACACACTCTCCCGGCTGTATGACACAGAGGAGCGGCCCATGGATCAGACTCCCATTCTCCCGGCCTCTTGCCTGGTAGCGCCGGTCGTGTGGGAGCTGGACGCGGACATTGAGCAGGCGTTGCGTACAGAGCCTGCTCCCCTCCAGTGTCCTGTCAGGTGTATGTACGTTCCGTCTGCTGTCCGTGACCAGTTGATCTATTGGGCCCGCACATCACCCTCCTTTGGTCATCCGGGGATCGGCCGGACGGTGCCAGTCTGACAGGGATGTACTGGTAGCCCACCTTGGATAAGGACGTGAGGGTTTATGTTTCCTCCTGCTCGGTGTGTGCCCAGTGTAAGGCTCAGTGACACCTGCCCAGAGGTAAGCTACACCCCTTACCCGTTCCACAATGACCTTGGTCACACCTATCTGTGGATTTTTTAACCAATCTATTTCTTTCAAAGGGAAACATTACTATCTTGGTCGTTGTGGATCGTTTCTCTAAGTCCTGTCGTCTCCTCCCTCTGCCCGGTCTTCCTTCGGCACTACAGACTGTGTAAGGCCTGTTTACTCACGTTTTCCGGCACTACGGGGTGCCTCAGGATATAGTGTCTGATCGGGGTCCGCAATTCACATCGAGAGTTTGGAAGGCGTTCATGGAACGTCTGGGGGTCTCAATCAGCCTTACCTCGGATTTTCACCCCGAGAGTAACGGGCAGGTAGAGAGAGTCAACCAGGATGTGGGCAGGTTTCTGCGGTCCTATTGCCAGGACCGGCCGGGGGAGTGGCCGGCGTTCGTGCCCTGGGCCACTCCTCCATTAACCTCTCCCCCTTTTAGTGCGTATTGGGGCACCAGCCGGTTCTGGCGACATGACATCAGGGTCAGACCGAGGCTCCTGCGGTTGACAACTGGTTCAGGCGCGTGGAGGAGACATGGGAGGCCGCCCATGTTCACCTCCAGCGAGCTGCGCTTCGCCAGAAGAACAGCACGGACCGTCACCACAGTGAGACCCCGGTGTTCGCACCGGGGGACCGGGTCTGGCTCTCGACCCGAAACCTTCCCCTCCGCCTGCCCTGACGGAAGCTGGGTCCGAGGCTTGTGGAGCCATTCAAAGTCCTGAGGAGGGTGAACGAGGTGTGTTACAGATTACAGAGAGGTGTTGGGTTCCGGTTGCTGATGTCTTGGACCCCGAACTGCTGCGATAGTTTCACCGTCGGCGCGCCACTGGAGCCGCGCGTCAAGTGGGGGGCACTGTCACAACTTCCACCAAAGTCGGCTGCTCTCCTTGTTCGGACGGCGTTCGGCGATCGACGTCACCGGCTTTCTAGCCACCGCCGCTCCATTTCTCATATTCCATTGGTTTTGTCTTGTTCCATTACACACCTGGTTTTCATTCCATAATTACTGCATGTATTTAGTCCTCTGTTTCCCCTCCATGTCTTTGTGTGTAATTGTTTGTTATGTGGATTATTGTCGGGCGCTTTACTTTTGCCATGTTCTGTGTTTTTGGCACGTTATTGTTTTTATGTGCTGTAGTTTGTGGAACGGAATTAAAGTGCACCTGTTCACTACACTCTGCTCTCCTGCACCTGACAGGGGAAATGGGAACCAGGTGTGTGTAATCAGACACGACAGTCTGGGGTTGATGATAATGAATCCTGTTCAGTGGAGCCTAGAAAGCCGGTGACGTAGACCTCCGGAACTGGTGAACAGAATGAGCATCAGTACCGGGGGTGATCCGTGACATTAATGGACAGGAAATGTGTTTTTCTTTCAATAACAAGGACATTTCCAAGTGACCCCAAACTTTTGAACGGTAGTGTATATCAATGCATTATTTTCTTCTCTGTGAAGGTTGATAATGATAGTAATAATCATATCTATAGTTCCTCGTCTGTATCTTAGACAACCAATTATTTTCAACTTGATGCTAAGTGCTACAGATCTAGGATCTTATTTTGATCACTCTTGTGTTGCTGAGAATTTTCCCACACAGCAGGAAATGTCAACTTGTATCATATCTGATGTTTAAAAAGGCTTCTAAGGTTTGTTATTTCCACTTTAAAAGGTCAGACTTGATTTGCCCTAATGACAAATGTATCAACGCCTACAAATAAGTTTCATTAAATATAATCCACATAATAATTCACATTTCCTGTTTCTGCAAGATTATTTTCCTGCTTAGGAAAACTCCCTCAAATTAAGATCCTACAGCTGTTGTGAACAGACTGCTCTATTGTGTGTGTGTGTGTGTGTGTGTGTGTGTGTGTGTGTGTGTGTGTGTGTGTGTGTGTGTGTGTGTGTGTGTGTGTGTGTGCGTGTGCGTGTGTGCGCGTGCGCGTGCGTGAGACCAGTATGTCAATGCAGTTTGAGTAGATGACAGTGTATGAGCTGAGCCAGCCTTGTCTGTCTGTGTGTGTGTGTTATTGTTCGTCTAGAGAGCAGGGTTGTGTCCATAGAGATCAACCAGCACTACTGATGCTCAGGCCACTGCCAGTCAATAGTTGTCCTGTTGACTGACATGCAGCTAGATCTGAGAGGTAGGCTACACACACACACACACACACACACACACACACACACACACACACACACACACACACACACACACACACACACACACACACACACACACACACACACACACACACACACACACACACACACACACACACACACACACACACACACACACACACACACACACACACAAGGAGAGCCCTTCATCCAAGTTCTGTTCAGATGCTACTTTCAAGGTTTCTCCTTGTGCTGATTGACACAGTTCCTTCTAGCTTTTGCTACTAGATTGTGGTTCTCCCTATCGGGCATGGGCACTCAAGTCCATGCCCCAAGGCCTGCATAGCTGTACTGTTGCTTTTTCTTTTCTCCGTGGTGGTTCATTAAATCATTAATATCACTGATTGGCAAACGATTACATTTTCCCAACGATTCAATTCATCGAAGTCTGAATCTGTCTCTAGTTAGAAGGCAAGACCTCAAGGTCCAGGGGATTTTAATAAGGTGCCCCTGACTGAGTATGACTGTCCCAACCCCCAGAATATGACCCTGTCCCTGATAAGCCAAACCACAGAGCCTTGCCCCAGTAGCTTGGTGCTGCTTACAGAGTAAACAGAGAGGGTGTTGCAGAGCAGGGCCAAGGTCGCACGTCCCCCTTAATACACGTCCAACTAAGAACCAATTCACAACCAATCATTGGGATGGAGAGTGGCTGAGGGGAGGGACTGGGGGACCGGGAGACAGGGGGGGGGGGGTTGGTAAGAACAGGCTAAACTCTTACAAGTCTTGTCAGTTGGGTAATGGGAATAGTGACGGGGTCGTTTCTCCAACCAAGCTGCTACGGGGAGAACAAAAAGGGAAACGCTTCCTAAACACAAGCACACCTATCATCACCGCCCTTGAAGTGCTCAACGTGCTAAGGATCATCTCCAGCTGGACGTTCACTTTGGAAGAGATCGCAGAGAGGGTTTCAGAGTGATGTGTAGGGAGGTATAAACACTCACGGTTTCTAAGTGTGAGGCTGAGAGAAACGTATGGATAGATACGTTAATCACCACTAGTTTATACACTGTCAGATGTAACGTGTCATGGAATAGGCAGTACACAGCTTCTCTGAGCAAAATGTGAAGATTATTATTAGTAGGCTTCGATTGAAGCTCAATGTTCAATTATATCTGTGAGTAAAACAGAACTCATTTTGCAGGAAACTTTCTGATAGGAAGTGAAAAATCTGAAATCGAGGCTCTGTTCCAGGGCCGTCCTATTCATTTGCTTGAAATCTATGGATATACTTGCACTTCATACGCCTTCCACTAGATGTCAACAGGCAGTGGGAGGTGGAATGGGGAGTCTAGCTTGATCTGAGGTCGAACAAGAGCTCTTGGAATGACGTGACCACTATTTCCTTTGTCTTCGAAGGCGCGGGAAGGACATCAGCATTGGCTTCTGAAAAGTGTTCGGTATAGACTGCTAATATCTCCGGCTTTGATTTTATTTGATACATGTGATAATATCATCGTAAAGTATGTTTTTTAAATATAGTTTTATCAGATTATTCAACGTTTATCTTGAGTTTTGGAGTTTTCCGTTCTCTGCGTTAGGTGAAGATGGACATCTTCGCTCCACTTGGCTAGCTAAGGTTGCTAATTCAACAGGAGAAGAGGACATTCTAAAACCAAACAACGATTATTCTGGACCAAGGACTCCTTGTACCAGATTCTGATAGAAGCTTGGCAAAAGTAGGAACCATTTATGATGTTATTTCGTATTTCTGTGGAAAATGTTTAGTCCTATTTTCCGCCCTTATTGCGGGCGCTGTCTCGCTATAACGTAAGCTGTATGTCGTACTAAAGTTATTTTTAAAAATCTATCACAGCGGTTGCAATAAGAACTGGTGTATCTTTCATTTGCTGTACAACATGTATTCTTTAGTAAAGTTTATGCTGAGTTATTTGATTAGATTAGGTGACTGTCCAAAAAATTTCCGGAGAATTTTGTGCATTTTGGCTACGTATTCACATTGTAAAACCACGATTTGTACCGCTAAATATGCACATTTTCGAACAAAACATATATGTATTGTGTAACATGATGTCATAGGACTGTCATCTGATGAAGTTTGTCAAGGTTAGTGAATCATTTTATATCTTTTGCTGTTTTTTTGCGATCGCTACCTTTGCGGTGAATGAATGCGTTTGTGTGTTTGGTTATTGTGGTAAGCTAATATAATGCTATATTGCGTTTTCGCTGTAAAACACTTAAAAAATCGGAAATATTGGCTGGATTCACAAGATGTTTATCTTTCATTTGCTGTACACCATGTATTTTTCATGAATGTTTTATGATGAGTATTTAGGTATTTCACGTTGCTCTCTGTAATTATTCTGCCTGCTTTGGTGATATTTTTTATGGTAGCTGCAATGTAAAACTATGATTTATACTTCAAATATGCACATTTTCGAACAAAACATAGATTTATTGTATAACATGTTATAAGACTGTCATCTGATGAAGTTGTTTCTTAGTTAGTGACTAATTATATCTCTATTTGGTCGGTTTTGTGATAGCTACCTATGCGGTAAAAAAATTGTGAAAATATGCGGTTGAGTCTTTTGCTATTGTGGTTAGCTAATAGAAATACATATTGTGTTTTCGCTGTAAAACAGTTTAAAATTCGGAAATGATGGCTGGATTCACAAGATGTGTATCTTTCATTTGGTGTCTTGGACTTGTGATTTCATGATATTTATATGCTAGTATTTACTTGTGGCGCTATGCTAGTCTATGCTAGTCAGCTTTTTTACTGATGAGGATGCTCCCGGATCAGGGATGGTGATGAAGTAGTGTTAATATCTATGCTTTCGGATAACAACGAGACTACAGCGTCCATAAAGTGATCATTAGACTTGCCACCATTCAGACTGATTAAGTTTGTACGGGTAACATTTAATGTAAACTGTGTCGCTCTCACGTGCTAATTTCTACTAATCCGTCACGTGCTAATTCGTCATATTAACCTAGAGATCTCAGTTTTTTGTTGTTGCATTGGATGCATTCTCAATCCACCACATCCGCCAGTGTCGCACTTCTGTATCTGCGGTGAAAGCTGGCAGAGCTAGAGTGGTGTTTGTCAGACCTTGAGACATCCAGAAAATCGTTCTTCTCACGAAAGCATCCGTAGCATCCTCACGATTTTAACTATAGTACAAACTATTATGACCACTCTACGGAAAGGGGAGACTCTCACTAACACTATGCTGTTATCCGTTTTGTAACCCCCACAAGTGTCACCGGTAACCGGTACCGGCTTTAAAAAATGAATGGAAGTGTGAAGGTAGTTTTGTTCCAAAAAAAAGGGCATAAAAATGTGTAGAAATATACATATATAAACACTACCGTTCAAAAGTTTGGGGTCACTTCGAAATGTCCTTGATTTTTAAAGAAAATCTCATTTTTGATCCATTACAATAACATAAATTGATCAGAAATACAATCTAGACATTGTTAATGTTGTAAATGACTGTTGTAGCTGGAAACAGCAATTTTTTTAATGTAATATCTACATAGGCGTACAGAGGCCCATAATCAGCAACCATCACTCCTGTGTTCCAATGGCACGTTGTGTTAGCTAATCCAAGTTGATCATTTTAAAAGGCTAATTGATCATTAGAAAACCCTTAGCAATTATGTTAGCGAATCAGAAAACTGTTGTCTCGATTAAAGAAGCAATACAACTGACCTTCTTTAGACTTGTTGAGTATCTGGAGCCTTAGCATTTGTGTGTTCGATTACAGGCTCAAAATGGCCAGAAACAAATAACTTTCTTCTGAAACGTGTCAGTCTATTCTTGTTCTGAGAAATGAAGGCTATTCCATGCAAGAAATTGCCAAGAAACTGAAGATCTCGTACAACGCTGTGTACTACTCCCTTCACAGAACAGAGCAAACTGGCTAACCAGAATAGAAAGAGGAGTGGGAGGCCCAGTGCACAACTGAGCAAGAGGACAAGTACATTAGAGTGTCTAGTTTGAGAAACCGACGCCTCACAAGTCCTCAACTGGCAGCTTAATTAAATAGTACCCGCAATACACCAGCCTCAACGTCAACAGTGAAGAGGCAACTCCGGGATGCTGGCCTTCTAGGCAGAGTTGCAAAGAAAAAGCCATATCTCAGACTGGCCAATAAAGGAAAAGATTAAGATGGGCAAAAGAACACAGACACTGGACAGAGGAACTCTGATTCAAATTTGACTAAAACCTTCAAATAGGTATGTAATGACACATTATATAAACTCTTTATAGTGCTTTATTTACATTTTAGAGGTGATAAGTTGGACAGATCGGGTGAAAAAAGCTGTTTCCCCACATGACATATCTCCCCCTTTCACTATCACGCAGAAGGGTTTGCTTCCCCACCCAACATTTTTAAGATGACCAGAGGATGGCTCATTGCCTTCTTCAATCATGCAGAGATGGGCAGCATGAAGGTCTCGTCATTGATTTTGCTGGAAAGGGGAGAAATTGTGCTTTACAATGGTATTCATATTACAGTTGACCTGGAAGTATTACGTTTTTTGGGCACTAAAATAAGGTCAATTGTACGGTACAGTGCAATGTACAATTGTTCTATAGCTACCGTTATTTGGTTATGGAAGATGTTTAAACAAATTGCAACAGCCATTTGCTAGCTAGCTAGAGCCATACAACAACAGCTGACCTCGACAAAGAAGATAGCTAGCATTAGCTAGCTCACGTCTAAATGACAGTCTCCATTTTTCCACAAACAAATTGCTAGCTAGCTACATGAGTTCAAAACCAACAACAAAATTTGGCCAAATTGTCACGCTGCTACTTTACAATGCGTGCAACACTAGCTAGCTAGCCATTCCATAGTCCAAGCTACGGTAAGTGCTAGCCACATTTCAGACAGGACAAAACTCAAACTTCTGAGATAACAAATTGCTAGCTAACGTTACATTTAAACAGCACCTCTGTTGTCCATTGACTGCAGTGTGCAAATGCATGCTTGCTAGCATCAGAAAAACTCACCAGTTTCTCTAACATCCATAATAAAATCCACGATGCTCCTTCTCCTATCTTGTTGATTTTTTTTATCTAAATGTGTGCTGATGAAGAGTGCCAAACTACCAGCCATGTGTTCGATATTTGTCAACAACTCTGAATAATACAGTGCCTTCAGAAAGTATTCACACCCCTTGACTTCGTTCACATTTCGTTGTGTTACAGATTTTGTGTCACTGGCCTACACACAAAACCCCATGATGTCAAAGTAGGATTTAGTTTTTCAAAGTTTTTACAAATTAATTACAAATTCAAAGCTCAAATGTATTTAGTCAATATGTATTCAACCCCTTTGTTATTGCAAGCCTAAATAAGTACAGGAGTAACAATGTGCTTAAGAAGTCACATAATAAATTGCATGGACTCAATCTGTGTACAATAATAATGTTTAACATGATTTTTGAATGAATACCTCATCTCTGTACCCCACACATACAATTATCTGTAAGGTCCCTCAGCCAAGCAAGACATTTAAAACACAGATTCAACAACAAAGACCAGGGATGTTTTCCAATGTCTCGCAAAGAAGGGCACATATTGTTAGATTAATAAAAAAAGCAGACTTTGAATATACCTTTGAGCATGGTGAAGTTATTATTTGCACTTTGGATGGTGCAGCAATACACCCAGTCACTACAAAGATACAGGCATCCTTCCTAACTCAGTTGCCGGGGATGAAGAAAACAGCTCAGGGATTTCACCATGAGGCCAATGGTGACTTTAAATTAGGCCAATGGCTGTGATAGGAGAAAACTGAGGATGGTTCAACAACATTGTAGTTACTTCACAATACTAACCTAAATGACAGAGTGAAAAGAAGCCTGTACTGTCACACCCTGATCTGTTTCAACTATCTTTGTCTCCACCCCCCTCCAGGTGTTGCCCATCTTCCCCATTATCCCCAGTGTATTTACATTGTACCAGTATTCTCGGTCTGTCTGTTGCCAGGTAGTTTTGTTCTTCAAGCCTACCAGCGCCCCCCCCCCCCCCCCCCCCCCCCCCCCCCCCCGGGTTTGTCTGTTTCTAGTTCCTGTTTTCTCGGTTTTGACCATTCTGCCTGCCCTGACCCTGAGCCTGCCTGCTATTCTGCACTTTGTCACATCACACTGGATTATTGACCTCTGCCTGGCCTGACCCTGAGCCAGCCTGCAATCCTGTACCTTTTGGACTCTGATCTGGATTACCGACCTCTGCCTGCCCTTCACCTATCGTTTTGCCTGCCCCCTGTTCTAGTAATAAACTTCTGCTACTTTGAGACTGTCTGCATCTGGGTCCTCCCTAAAATGTGATATGTACAGAATACAAATATTCCATAACATGCACCCCTAAGTACAACTGTTAAACTGAACTTTATGTCCTAAATAAAAAGTTCAGGAGTCATGGGGGTATGAATACCTTTTAAAGGCACAGTGTATCATTTGGCTGTTCGTATTTTTTAGATATAGGCCTAGTGTGAATGTGCATTATTGTGGCGTCGCCATTTTTATTGCAAAAACAAATACACATTCAAACAGAACTTTAGACTCCATGTTTATTTGACAGAGGTAACAAAATGCCCGTTGATCAAGACAGCAATTGAAAAAAAACGAGTGGTTCTGAGCTTATGTCAATATTACACAGGTAAGTTAATCGTTACAGACATCAGGAATACAGACAGGCTCCGTAGACCTCTATATCTATATGAGTGACTGTGTTCAACACACCACAATCAGTTGTAACATTGGGCAACATACTGATCAGAAAACAGTTGTTATGAAATATTTTGACATGCAGTGCTAAAATAACAATAACATTTGATTTGATTTGATTGAAAATAAAGATTCACGGAAATACAGACAGGCACCACGTTACAACAAGACAAAACAGCTCACACAAGCCTGACGGTCTCGTAAGCATAAAAGCAAAGCTTGATTTCCTATAATACATCTAAAAAGTGGAAAAGGTAGTGGAATGGGATAATGTCTGTGTGAATAACCTATACTTTACCTTGTATGTGGTACAAATCACATTATTGTGGAAGCACCTCCTCTAAAAGTATGAATTAGGCCGTTTGAGAAGGTTTGAATCCTAAGCAACCTGCCTACATATTGTTTGACGTTACAATAGACCAACATAGCTGCTGAAGTTGGTCCAAGCTGTGTGCCGGAGTAGGCTTTGTGGTGTTCATGCCAAAAAATAAAGAACTCAGTTTCAGACCAATGCCTACTTCTCACTTAAAACTTATTTTTTTGTTTTTAATTAATGACGATCTTAGTCAAGTAACCTACTTATCCCTGGGCAAATCAACCCATTCTTTAAAGACAATGTTGCTGGTTAAATTTGCTAATAAACATATAATAGGCACACCTTCTAGACGGCCCCAAAAAAATCACAAAACATATCCCTGGGCCAATTGGCATATCCATAAACCTTGTTTTGATAAGCGATAACTGTAATAAATGATCTCTACTCTTTAGACGTGATTCTGTGGCTCTGTCTATACTTTGAAGTTGGGCCCTGGTCAGTGTTTATTTGATGCAATTAGAGATGTTGATGTTGTAGTGTTGTTTTTTATTTCATTCACTCTCTGCGCAGCCCGGGGCTCTCTTGGCGAGCCCTACAGTAACGCTAATTGAATATGAAGCCGTAAATTCAGTCTCACATATGCCCAACGCAGACCTGCCAGCCCTCATTACGGTTTTAGTGTGTTTATGTGTGTGTGGTAGAGGAAGGAGATGTCTCTGTCGGAGTGTTAGATTGTATATTATGCACGTCTCTGTGCTTAAGTCTGAGGAGAAGGCAGAATAGAAAGTCTAGATAATGAGGTAGAAAGAAAAATAAACTATTTCTACCACCCTCAAAAAAGTATGACAGGCTAAGAAGCTATACACCACTGACACAAAAATAAACTCCTGCAGACTCTCTCTTTCAGCTTCCCATCTTTTCACTACACTAACATTTGGTTGATACCCTTACAGTGGAATGCAGCGATGACAGGCCTCTACTGAAGTGTTAGTGGCATTATCACCTCCTTAGCCAAATACGTATTTGCATTTGTACTCTGCCTCTTTTCAGCCCGGTTGGAACGGAGGAAAGCTGAAAGCAATGCTCTTTGCAGTACCCCCAAAAAGACGGCGCCTCCTCTACTTCTCCTCTCTCTCCTCTCTCGCATTGAGGTCACTTTGGGGCAAGACAGACTGCCACGTGATCTGGTTATTGCTTTCTTCGATTTCTCATTCACAGGCCAGCCTCCGACCTGCCTGAAGGTCATAGACAAATCGTATTCAAATCTGCTGTGGTTGTGAAGGCTCCAGTGGCGGCAGTTGTGGTTTGATTTGGGAGGGGAAATCCTGTAGCGAAACAAGACCACATCCCACTAGACAGGAATTGTGGTTGGATGGTTCGCTTCCGCCAACGTTGGCTCTCGAGAAAAGATTTTAGTGAAGGGGAGAATGTAGAAATAAGAGAGCGTGTGAGAGGGAGAGGGAGTGAGAGACAGCGATAGAGAGTCTGTCCCCTGCCTTGCCCCTGTGTCAAATCCTTCAGTCAAACCAGCATTGAACTGCTAATAATTCATGCATGAACGTCATGCACAGAATTCTCCCTGCTCCACTTCAGACATGGAAATGAGTGGTGACCCTCAGAGTGGCAGGGGCTGTCCTTTACCCCACATGCCATCTACATTCACACACAGCTTCTTACCACTCAAGCCTCGCATTGTTTCCCTGCCGTGGATTAAAGGACGAGGTCACATCCTGCCAATTATAAGTCTATAGCTGTTCTACTAGTCAAGATGTGATGGTATGTCTCTAAAAGGCACCTGATTGTTGACGTTAATTAGTTGGAGGTACTTCACTATAGTTTGTTTACATTTGTTGGTGATTTACTTGACATTCGTCTCTTGAGGACAGAGTTGTGGTACATTTGTCCTGAGCTGTTCTCTCTTTCTCTTTCTAACACACTGAGGGAAACGTAGTGTCTCTGATGTCAATAACTAACAGCCTCTAATAATCTCTCTGTCCAGGCCTCTGCCTTTGCCAAGCCTTTTGGATGTGAGCACATTCTAGAATGTCGGTCTGTCTGTCTGTGTTCGGAGGGGAGAAATCGATTGTCCTCACATTGCATTGATTAAACACTTCCTGTTTGTGATGCGCCGGCCGTAGCCAGAGAAGATTCAGGAGGAACAACACCATCGCCTTTTAATTTAAACATTTGCTCTTCCTTCTGCTCCCTCGCAGGCCCTCTGACAGCGATTTTGTAAGGGTCTCTGTGCATTCCCGTATCAATATTGACATCCTGTAGCGTTTGATATCTGGCCTGCAACATGGAGTGGAATGTTAAGAGGATTACAATAAGAAGTTAGAGGAGGAGGAGGAAGGAGAGATTTAGCTAACACCCGTCCCATATTACTCAGCTTGGTTTGTACTGTACGCCTGCATGCCGCACTCTAACGTACAGGTACGATTACACATATCAGTAATGTGGTGAATAAACCATATCAACTAACACTTGATCCTACGGTAATCTGCTGAAATGTGAAGTTTAACTTTCTAACATGTTTCAGACCTATAGAAACAGATACCTACTTGTACATGATTCCACTGTACATGGAGCATATTAAAAATGTATTCATATTCAAGAAATTCAAATAATACATTCCCCTTCACGACCCATGCAGTATTTCTGTCAATCGGAATGATGGTATTAAAGTCTAACCTCAATTTAAATCGTCCCTGCTGACTCCCAGCGTGCATGCGTCACATACCTGGGAGAGGACCAAACAAGTAAAAGGAAAAAATAAAAATAAAGAATCTTTTAATATAACCTTTTGAATTCATAAAGTCGGGCGCTGTTCCTAAGTAATAACAGGGCTGCTGTGGTGGTGGTAATAACTCCTGACCCTATTAAATTAATTAAGTCACAGCTTATTGTAATGGTGGGATGGAGTGTGGAGTCTGTCGGAGGCCCACCGAGACCCTCCCACTGATGAGGCTGGAGGGCAGAAACACGCAGAACTTATTAAATTTGTGTCTGTCTCCACGGGCCGCACAATAATTGTCACACATGTCATTAAATTCAGCCTGGTTTTCGCTCCGCTTCACGGGCCATCCAGAGCCACTGAGACTTAGCTCTGCAGGCAGGAACCATACAGCAGCACAGAACTGTGGAGAAGAGGTGGTGTGTGTGTGTGTGTGTGTGTGTGTGTGTGTGTGTGTGTGTGTGTGTGTGTGTGTGTGTGTGTGTGTGTGTGCGTGTGCGTGTGCGTGTGCATGTGTGTGTGCGCGCGCGCGTGTGTGTGCGTGCGTGTGCGTGTGCGTGTGCGTGTGTGTGTGTGTGTGTGTGTGTGTGTGTGTGCAATATTGTGCCACATATTCACACATTTGAATACAACCATGGAATTATCCAGGGGCAACACACTCACACACAACCCTCTCTATTTGTTTCTCCCGCTGTACAGTCAGTTCTACCCCTCCAGGACTCCGGCAACTCACCACTCTCTCACAGACAAGAGTCATGATTAACCAGTCGAGCTGAAGCCCGGGCCTTTGTACTAAACAGCTCATAGAGTTCTAATCATAGCACAGGCGGATGTGTCAGACAATCAGACCATTTGCTTCCTAGCCTGGTTATTCCGGTGAGTGTACAGTACAGTACTGAGGCCTTACCCAATGCTACCCCTTGATTCAGAGTACTGCTCACACCGCTCATGTAAAGGCATGGGACCACCATGCACACAACACATCAGCTAAATGCTAAGCTACAGCTCCTCTTCTCTTCCTGCTCTACCTCCAGGTGTCTGCTGGGAAGCCCGTTGCATTGTTATTCTCCTCTGATGCGCAGTGGAAAGGTGACAGTATATATCTCGCCTCTTTTTAAACCTCTCATTCGCAGTGTGTCGGGAGACAGCTGAGAAACCATTATTAATATAACTCCATGACTTAATGTCAAGAGAAGAACCACGGAGCGAGAGGAGGAGAGGCAACAAAGAGAGAGAGAGAGAATGAGGTGACTCAGAAGAGTAGAGGACTGGAATGAGTAAAGGATGGAGGGAGGCAGGAAGTCAGGAGAGCCGTTCACTAACTAAATCAATGTTTTGTTACATCAACCCAGCCTATAAATCATACCAAACTGGAACAAAGAGGGAAATATCATGCTGGAAAACAATTATAACCATAATAGACAGTTATAAAACAACAACGGGCAGATTGGTCGTAAGTAACTCCTACCGGTTTACAAACAAACACACTAACAGCTGAAAAAGTGTCGTGCAGAGTTAGCAAGATGAGCTAATGAGGGTTTTGTGGTAAACAAGAGTTCAAGTTTTCTGTGAAATCTGATCCTGGAACACCAGAGGGATACAGAAACCATCAAGTTAATTAACAATGCTAATTATCACCAATGCAACAATAATTAATTCTAAACTATATTTAAATTAATTATCGATTAAATTAATTAAGTCGGGGGGTAATTAAGATAAATGTTAAATGTGTGGGTAATTAGCTGGGGTAGATACTCAGGGTTTAGCGAGAGTAGCGGCAGGCGGAGTATGTAAAGTAAACACAGTGTTGTTGTATTTTGGAGGGAGGCTGAGAGGCTGAGGACCTAGCTGCTGGACAAACAGAGCCCTGCACTTTAGTAAGTCTGTTCAATTAGTCTGAGGCTAGCTTCTCAGACAGAGTTTACAGCACTGTAAAACACAAAAGATGCAAGCAGGCGGCGCACACACACACACACACACACACGTGCACGCACACACACACACACACACACACACATTCACACACATACACACACATACACACACACATCCAGTAATCAAAGCTCTGTGGATCTTCCCTCAGCCCAGTTTCTGATGGCTTATACTCCCTCTTGTTGTTGAAGCTGGGCTGAAGCTCGTTAGTCCACTGACAGGCTGTGTACTAATGATTACAAACACAGGGAAATGACACCCATTTGTCCTTTCCTCTATCAGGGATGGGAAGAGAGAGAGACGTTTGACTTTTTATCTTACTGTAATTAGATCCTCATTACACTAAAAGCACCACATTACCCCACGCAGAGACAATCCCTTTAAATAATATATCCGGGTCTGTCGCTCCCTTCCTTCTGACCTGGTTCCTTCTTGTTAGCCACATGACCAACTTGGCCAAACAAAACAAAAAAATAACAAATTTGTCCGTTTCCCTACTTGAAGAACTCAGCCTTTAACAAACATCTCCACACCCGAACTCACACGCATATTCCAACAGAGACAGTAACAAATACCTTGGCCCCATCACAAACATCCCCACAGAGAAGACCAACCTCACACAAATGCAGTCCACCAAAGGCAGCAACTGCATCACACTGGCACAGAAAAAAGCAGAATAAACAGTCTTGGTTATTGCACAAAACGGATACCCCTCCCTGATTCCCAGGTCAAGCCAAGCCAACCAGCTGTTGGTGTCCAGGGCTCCACGTATTACCCTCTACTGGACATCCCTGACCTTTTCAGCACTGGGAGCTTATAAAGCACCCTCCATCTGTACCCTGCCATGCTGTCAGACCCCACTTCCTCCTGCCACTGATGCCCCTTCACTCCCGCTAAGCTCCTGGTGTGTCTAAACCTGACGCTAAGGATGTACAGCGCCCCACCTCCGCAAACTCCCCCAGGCTCGGAGTGTTTAAAGTCACTAAGTCCTCCGGACCACCCCTGCCAGTTCCCAGTCTCTGCTGACACTTGCAGTGGTGGAAACGGTGATGGCCCCTCCCATCATGGCTGGTCGAGTACCTCACAGGCTCTGGCAGCGCCTCCTGGACCTCCCCCATGACTCTCTCCTGTAACCTGCTGTGTCAGCTCATGGGGGGGGCTTTACACTGCCCGACCCCCGGCAGCCGTAGGTCAGCTAGTGTCCTGATGCCTGCTGCCATGAAACATTCCTGCAGGATGGCTGAACGAACAGACCTTATAGGCACCTGTGGGTTGTGGAAAATGCGCACCTCCCAGACCCACGGCCAAGTGGTTCTCAGCAGCTGCCAGGCCCCCCGTACTGCAGCGTCAGAGACCCCTGCTGTGTTTGGACTCTCCAACCGCATGAGGAAGAGCTACCGGTCCAGCCCTAAGCCCAGACCACATGCTGGTTCGCTCCAGCCAACACCAGTGTGTTAAGGTAGTCTCTGCCACCCTGCTCTCCAGGTCCACCAGGCCTTGTCCCCCCTCCGGGACAGGCAGGTACAACATCCCCACCCTCAGCCAGTGGTGCCCTGACCACTGGGGGGGAGGGGTTTAGTACGACCAATGTATGCCTTAGGGGGATGCCGCCAAGTTGTTGATGATCAGCAACCTCCCTCTGTATGACACGTGAGAGTGGACCCACTTCCACTTCATCAGCCTCGACACCACCGCTTGTGACACTCCCTCCCAGTTCATCCTGACCCACCCCTTCAAGCCCAGATAAATCTTGACCCCTTAACAGCCCCATTGCAACCCTCCTTGATGCTGCGGAGGTGCCCTGTCCCCCTGTGCCTCACGTAAGAGCCTAACGCTTGCCCCAGTTTTATCTTAGTAAAACTAAGTCCTGCTCATCCCTAACCACCACTGAGACGCCCTCAGCATACACTCACACTGCTATGCCTGTCCCCAACCCGATGCCTGCTACACACATTTTCTGCAGCCTCCTGCGTAGCAGTTCCAGAAAGGGCTCAATAGCAAAAGTGAATAGCTGCCCAGATAGAGGGCATCCATGGCGAATGCGCCACTCCCTACCCAGACAGGCCTACTGAGTCCCCCGAGAACACACCTGAGAACACACAGGATCACAGAGTTCTGCTGTCTACAAATCCAAGAACTCCACAGCACGCTCCGGCGTCTCTCCCACAACAGAAGATACACACCCATCAGACAAACATAAACAATGCTTTTGCTTGGTTTCCTCACTCTGTTTTTCAACCCAAAGAAGAAACCTGGAAAATTCAGCTTAACATGGAAAATTGAGCTCTTACAAGTGTTCCTTTTGGCTTCATCTGAAGGAAAGCAACCAGGGCCCTGCTTATATATATATAGAGAGAGAGGGAGAGAGATGCAGAGAGAGAGGATAAGTATGAAAAAATGTATTCGTATTGTCCTCAACAATAGATGGATTAGCGTGGGGGTTTGACAATCTATCTACGAGTTTGGGTGCTGTTGAGGCAAGCATGCAATTGTAGCACATTTTGTATTTCTCTTTGGGCCTGGAGATCAGGGTTACTCTCTCTCTCTCTCTCTCTCTCTCTCTCTCTCTATGTCTTTGTCTCTGTCTCTGTCTCTCTCTCTCTGTGTCTCTCTCTTTGCCTCTGAATGGAATTGGAAGTCTTTGTGCTGCTGGAGTGGCTCGACGTGAAAATTAGGACATCAAAGGTGACAATGGCATGCAGCTTTTTCCTGAGACAGCGTTGGCAAACCAAATTGCCAAGCCCGGGCGAGGTGAAGGATGAGAGAAGGATGGTAAAATGGAGGGAGAGATGGGACACATCTGCAATGTGTGAGGTAACTCAATTAAGGAAAGCAATTTGCACTCTTCCCCTGCCCTTGGCACAGCCACAACACAAGATGCATCAAACGACTGCCTAAAATGACAAATGATGCCTGAGAATACATGGAAACAAGAAAGCTTCACAATAAGTACAACGGAAAAAATTCTCTTGTGTATGGAACTGAACAGCCTTATTAAGATCAGTCGAGAAACGTATTTTAGTGTGATTACCCTATGGAGCAGACCTCAGTATTACAACAGCAGGCCATTCCTTCCCCTGCACAGTTCAGTGTAATTGTCAATCATGTATAAAAAAAACACTCGCAACAACATTGTTTGCTTACTAAGCGATCTATGATTTGTCCTCACTTTTGTGGGGGACGTCACTCCGATTTCATAGCTTCCTTGTGCACCACTTCACATCAAGACTAGAACCTGGGACCTCTGCCTCGCAAACACACATGGCCACCCTCCTGAAACATTCTCGGCCAGTTGCGCCACAGAAAAGCTTGCTATTACGTGACTCAAGTGGGGAGATTTCAGGCTGAGGATTAAACTAGTTTTTTCTCTTGTAGCCAGAGTGTGTAAAAGTAAGAGTTTAGACACCAGTTTTTGGCTCTTGTTTGGGGAATGGGGACTTTTTGGCCTCTTGTTACCCTATTTGCAGTATCTTAGCTACCAGCCCTGTAGTAGTTTGATGGATACTATTTCACTTCACTCCTCATCTCCCTCCCAGACTGGCAAAATGACAAGGAACAGCGTGGGCTAGCCCAAGCCATCCGGTGTTTGTTTCTCTCTCTCTCTCTCTCACTCTCTCTCACCTCTCTCACTCACTCTCTCTCTTTCACACCTCTCTCTCTCTTTCTTACTCGTTCTCTCTCTCTCACACACCTCTCTCACTCTCTGTTCTCATTTATGAGGGCTACAGTCTCAAACCTCATCAAGTGAATGACACCCTATTCAGGATTTACATTCACTAAATATTCTATTTACCTTCTGATCAAAAATTCTCCATGAAGTCCAGAGTGACGTCTCAGTCAGAATAGTACTTTAATTGAACCTTATTGGAATACATCCACTCAATAAATGTCATTCAATATGGAAAACATATGTTTAAACATGACGAGAGTTATACATAGTAGTCATATGATTAGGTTGTGCTCTGAATAGACACACAAGGACAAACAAGGACAAACAACAAACAGCAAGGATATGAGATGATCTATAGCACACTAAACATTTGAGTCAGTCACACAGCTAGAGTACAGACGACTATGTATGGAACTTCATTGGCTACAGTTATTCCCTGAGATTCTCTTTCTTTACATCGGTACTTGACCGCCTCTATAATGGCTGGCCTCTATAATGTTCTCTGTAATGGCTGGCCTTTATAATGGCCTCTGGAATGGACTCTGTAATGGCTGGCCTCTATAATGGACTCTATAAGGGCTGGCCTTTATAATGGCCTCTGGAATGGCTGGACCCTATAATGGATGGCCTCTATAATATCCTCTATAATGTCCTCTACAATGTCTCTTTAAGGGCTGGCCTTTATAGTGTCCTCTGTAATGGCCTCTATAATGTACTCTCTAATGTACTCTGTAACGTCCTCTATAATGTCCTCTATAATGGACTCTATAATGTCCTCTATAATGGCTGGCCTCTATAATGGCCTCTATAATTTATGGACTCTATTTTGTATTTATTATGGATCCCCAGCAGCTACTCTTCCTGTGGTCCAGCTAAATTAAGGCAGTTAATATATATTTTTTTTAAACAATATAACACATTCACATATTTCAGACCCCTACTCCACCACTACCACATAACTACAGTACAAAATCCATGTGTGTGTATAGTGCGTATGTTATCGTGTGTGTATGCATGTGTCTGTGCCAATGTTTGTGTTGCTTCACAGTCCCGCTGTTCCATAAGGCGTTTTTTAATCTGTTTTTTAAATCTAATTTTACTGCTTGCGTCAGTTACTTGATGCGGAATAGAGTTCCATGTAGTCATGGCTCTATGTAGTACTGTGCGCCTCCCATAGTCTGTTCTGGACTTGAGGACTGTGAAGAGACCTCTTGTGGCATGTCTTGTGGGGTATACATGGGTATCCGAGCTGTGTGCCAGTAGTTTAGACAGACAGCTCGGTGCATTCAACATGTCAATACCTCTCATAAATAAAAGTAGGGATGAAGTCAATCTTTCCTCCACTTTCAGCCAGGAGAGATTGACATGCATATTATTAATATTAGCTCTCTGTGTACATCCAAGGGCCAGCCGTGCTGCCCTGTCCTGAGCAAATTGTAATTTTCCTAAATCTTTTTGTGGCACCTGACCACACGACTGAACAGTAGTCAAGGTGGGACAAAACTATGGCCTGTAGAACCTGCCTTGTTGATAGCATTGTTAATAAGGCAGAACATCGCTTTATTATAGACAGACTTCTCCCCATCTTAGCTACTACTGCATCAATATGTTTTCACCATGACAGTTTAAAATCTAGGGTGACTCCAAGCAGTTTAGTCATCTCAACTTGCTCATTTTCCACATGATTTATTGCAAGATTTAGTTGAGGTTTAGGGTGTGGTTTAGTGTTTTGTTCCAAATACAATGCTTTTAGTTTTAGAAATATTTAGGGCTAACTTATTCTTTGCCACCCACTCTGAAACTAACTGCAGCTTTTTGTTGAGTGTTGCAGTCATTTCAGTCGCTGTAGTAGCTGACGTGTATAGCGTTGAGTCATCCGCATACATAGACACTCTGGCTTTACTCAATGTCAGTGGCATGTCATTAGTAAACATTTTAAAAAGCAAAGGGCCTAAACAGCTACCCTGGGGAATTCCTGATTCTGACTGGATTATATTTGAGACTTCCATTAAAGAACACCCTCTGTGTTCTGTTAGACAAGTAACTATTTATCCACATTAATGTCCTCTGTAATGGCTGGTCTCTATAATGACCTCTATATTGTCCTCTATAATGTCCCCTACAATGTCCTCTATAATGTCTTCTTTAATGGCCTCTATAATGTCCTGTATAATGGCTGGCCTCTATAATGTCCTATATAATGGCCTCTATAATGTACTCTATAATGGATGGCCTCTATAATGTCTTCTATAATGTCTATAATGGCTGGCCTCTAAAATGTACTCTATATTGGTTGGTCTCTATAATGTCCCATATAATGGCCTCTATAATGTACTCTATAATGGATGCCCTCTATAATGTACTCTATATTGGCTGGCCTCTATAATGTCCCATATAATGGCCTCTATAATGTCCTCTTTAATGTACTATATAATGGATGCCCTCTATAATGTCCTCTATAATGGCTGGCCTCTATAATGTCCTATATAATGTACTCTATAATGGATGCCCTCTATAATGGCTGGCCTCTATAATGTCCTATATAATGGCCTCTATAATGTCCTCTATAATGTACTCTATAATGGATGTCCTCTATAATGGCCTCTATAATGGCTGGCCTCTATCATGTCCTATATAATGCCCTCTATAATGTCCTCTATAATGTACTCTATAATGTCTGGCCTCTATAATGTCCTCTATAATGCCATCTATAATGTGATATATAATGTCTGGTCTCTATAATGTCTGGTCTCTATAATGTCTGGCCTCTATAATGTCCTCTATAATGCCATCTATAATGTGATATATAATGTCTGGTCTCTATAATGTCTGGCCTCTATAATGTCTGGCCTCTATAATGTCCTCTATAATGTCCTCTATAATGGATGGACTCTATCATGTCCTCTATGTACTCTATTATGGCTTCTATAATGGCTGGACTCTATAATGTCCACTATAATGGCTGGTCTCTATAATGTCCTCTATAATGTCCTCTATAATGGCTGGACTCTATAATGTCCTCTATAATGTCCTCTATAATGGATGGACTCTATAATGTCCTCTATAATGTCCTCTATAATGGATGGACTCTATCATGTCCTCTATGTACTCTATTATGGCCTCTATAATGGCTGGACTCTATAATGTCCTCTATAATGTCCTCTATAATGTCTGGCCTCTATAATGTCCTCTATAATGGCTGGACTCTATAATGTCCTCTATAATGTCCTCTATAATGTCCTCTATAATGGCTGGACTCTATAATGTCCTCTATAATGTCCTCTATAATGGCTGGACTCTATAATGTCCTCTATAATGTCCTCTATAATGTCCTCTATAATGGATGGACTCTATAATGGCCTGCAGAATTGTTGGCCTATATTATGGCCTCTATAATGTCCTTTATAATGGCCTCTATAATCTATATTACACAGTGTTTATTTGACCATGTACTCTGCAGGGCTCATTCTTTCTAACATGCAGTTAGTTTTAAGATGATGTGTTCTGTTTCTGCGTCTGATTGTCCGCTTGTTTCTGGCTACATGTCATATTACGCCTTCCTCTGTTCTATTCTCTTCTGTTCTAGGAACTGCCCATAGATTGAGACTGCCTTCCAAATTACACCCTATTCCCTATATAGTGCACTATGTAGGGAATAGGGGGTCATTTGAGACACAAATGGAGTGTAGAGGTTGGCCACAGTGTTCCTTAGGTTATTTTGGTCCTATGTGAGTCTGGTGATTAGCACGAGAACTGAGTGGGGAGAGAATATTGCGTTAACTCTCTCTGAGTCTAATCTTGATGAATTGCAGAGAGAATAGGGACATAAATTACTACTTGACCTACAAGAAGGCTCCTGTCCCTTAGCGGAGTGCTGAGGTTCATTTGAATCTATTCCTTTGATTCCTCTCTTTCCCTTTTGATCGTTATACTTAAATAATAACTGGATTCATTTGCTGTTTGTGAGGGACTGAGTGAGTTAGTATGTGTGTGTGTGCGTGTGTGCATACATGCGTGCTCATGTGCGTGTACTTGTGTGTATTTGTGTTCACATAAGTGTACAAGCATGCATGTGTTTGTGCACAATTGGTGTGTCCATGCATGATTGTGAATGAGTGTATTATGTAAGTCGTAGTCTCTTTAAACAATGTCTTGTCTCCATGTGACACTACTCTATATCTCACTGTGTGCAGTGGAGCAGTGGAAAAGGCCCTTAAAGGCCCCGATGCAGACATTTCTATCTCAATATCAAATCATTTATGGGTAACAATGACACCTTAGCCTACAATGTCCGCAGCCCCGTGGAAATTGAATTAACATAATACAAAAAAATCCACATCCAAATCTGTCTGTTTAAGCTAGAGATACACTATATATACAAAGGTATGTCAACACCCCTTCAAATCTGTGGATTCGGTTATTTCAGCCACACCGGTTGCTGACAGGTGTATAAAATCAAGCACACAGCCATGCAATCTCCTAGACAAACATGGGCAGTGGAATGGCCTGACTGAAGAGCTCAGTGACTTTCAACGTGGCACCGTCATAGGATGCCACCTTTCCAACAAGTCAGTTTGTCAAATTTCTGCCTTGTTAGAGCTGCCCCGGTCAACTGTAAGTGCTGTTATTGTGAAGTGGAAAAGTCTAGGAGCAAAAACGGCTCAGCCGCGAAGCAGTCCGATGGGCAAATCTTGGTTTGGCGGATTCCAGGAGAACGCTACCTGCCCAAATGCATAGTGCCAACTGTAAAGTTTGGTGGAGGAGGAATAATGGCCTGGGGCTGTTTTTCATGGTTCGGGCTAGGCCCCTTAGTTCCAGTGAAAGGAAATCTTAACACTACAGCAGACAATGACATGGTAGACGATTCTGTGCTTTCAACTTTGTGGCAACAGTTTGGGGAAGGCCCTTTCCTGTTTCAGCATGACAATGCCCCCGTGCAAAAAGCGAGGTCCATACAGAAATGGTTTTCGAGATTGGTGTGGAAGAACTTGACTGGTCTGCACAGAGCTCTGACCTCTACCCCATCGAACACCTTTGGGGTGAATTGGAATGCCAGGTCTAATCGCCCAACATCAGTGCCCAACCTCACTGCTCTTGTGGCTTAATGGAAGCAAGTCCCCGCACAAATGTTCCAACATTTAGTGGAACGCCTTCCCAAAAGATTGGAGGCTGTTATAGCAACAAAGGGGGGACCAACTCCATATTAATACTCATGATTTTGGAATGAGATGTTCGACGAGCAGGTGGTGTCCACATACTTATGGTCATGTAGTGGTTTGTTGGGTCATGTTTCCGAGGACACATGACTCCACCTTGGCATCTCCCGAGCTTATTGTTTTACCAAATAGGTAGCTATCTTCTCTATACCACCCCTACCTTTTTACAGCACAACTGATTGGCTCAAACGCATTAAGAAGGAAATAAATTCCACAAATTGACTTTAAACAAGGCACAACCGTTAATTGAAAATGCATTCCAGGTGACTACCTCATGAAGCTGGTTGAGAGAACGCCAAGAGTGTGCAAAGCTGTCATCAAGGCAAAGGGTGGCTACTTTGAAAAATCTCAAATATAAAATATATGTTGATTTGTTTAACACTTTTTTGGTTACTACATGATTCCATATGTGTTATTTCATGGTTTTGATGTCTTCACTACCATTTTACAATGTAGAAAATAGTAAAAATAAAGAAAAACCCTTGAAAGAGTAGGTGTGTCCACACTTTTGACTGGTACTATATACAGGTATATACATATTATTATTATTAAGGGGTCTTAAATTCCAATCAAATAGCTCAATGGTCCTTGGTATAACCATCTTAAAACAATTCCAGATGTTAACTTAGAACCCCCTCCCCCGGCTTAGACAGGGCTTAGACCCTAGATGCTTATTTAAGTACCTACTTTGATTTTTCTTCAATTAAAATGGTCAAAATAAACTAAAATAGCTTCTTAGCGAAGAGACATTTCTAAAACAAGAATTTTGCTAGGATTGTTTGGGATTGGTCTGAGACTGGTGGGAAAATCTGAAAACGAGCTGTTATTGGCAAACTAATTTACCGCCTGTCGATGTCACCAGGCAGGCCATATCTCCATCCCATCAATACAGGCTGAAATTTCAGACGGTCTTTTCAAACAGCTCTTACACTAAAAGGGCATTATAATCATTTTCACAATTTCATAGTATTATTGCAACCTCATAGTGTGGAAATATTTATAAAACACAGGGAAATTTGGTTTTTGAATGCACTGGTTCTTTAACACTAACATATGAAGTCAGAGCACTCAACCTCTCCTTAACACTGTCCTTATGGAGATTTGACACTGTCACTCCAGTACACTGAGCACAGTGACCATAAAGTGACGTAGGAACCAACTGCATTGTCTGTGAACTCTAAAAGCTTTTTCTGTGTTTCATTGGGACGCCTGATACCTTCGCTCATGCAGCCAAGTTCCCATGACAAGACATTCTGACGACACGCCGGTTCCAGAAGAGGCATTTACATTTTTAAACATGGGGTCCTTTTACTTTAAAACAAAATTCCTACTGTCATAAAATATCACACTTTTTCTTTATTTCGACTCCCCTCTCTCCCCCTATCCCTCCTTTGCTAATAAACACACTCACATTCACACACACAACAGGCACACACAGACACGTACATATACAAGTGTCCAGAAGGTTGCCTGTCACACACTCAAACACTAGGATGAGTCGACTAAAAGCCTCACTCTCCTCCATCAGACAGACAGTGTGAAACCAATATGGGCCTTAAGCCCCCAGGGGGAGAGAGAGAGAGAGGCCTCAGTATGAAACGAGGGGAGCGGGACAGGCAGGCAGTGAGTGAAGCTGACCCATGTGGCCATCGAACATTGAAATCACATGCAGCTCTCCTCCGTCCTGGTTCTCAGGTTGTACTGCATATCTTATAGCCCGTAGGGAGTGGTGGATTGTGTTGTATGTTGTAGTCCGTAGGGAGTGGTGGATTGTGTTGTATGTTGTAGTCCGTAGGGAGTGGTGGATTGTGTTGTATGTTGTAGTCCGTAGGGAGTGGTGGATTGTGTTGTATGTTGCAGTCCGTAGGGAGTGGTGGATTGTGTTGTATGTTGTAGTCCGTAGGGAGTGGTGGATTGTGTTGTATGTTGTAGTCCGTAGGGAGTGGTGGATTGTGTTGTATGTTGTAGTCCGTAGGGAGTGGTGGATTGTGTTGTATGTTGTAGTCCGTAGGGAGTGGTGGATTGTGTTGTATGTTGTAGTCCGTAGGGAGTGGTGGATTGTGTTGTATGTTGTAGCCCGTAGGGAGTGGTGGATTGTGTTGTATGTTGTAGCCCGTAGGGAGTGGTGGATTGTGTTGTATGTTGTAGTCCGTAGGGAGTGGTGGATTGTGTTGTATGTTGTAGTCCGTAGGGAGTGGTGGATTGTGTTGTATGTTGTAGTCCGTAGGGAGTGGTGGATTGTGTTGTATGTTGTAGTATCTTGTAGTCCGTAGGGAGTGGTGGATTGTGTTGTATCTTGTAGTCCGTAGGGAGTGGTGGATTGTGTTGTATGTTGTAGTCCGTAGGGAGTGGTGGATTGTGTTGTATGTTGTAGTCCGTAGGGAGTGGTGGATTGTGTTGTATCTTGTAGTCCGTAGGGAGTGGTGGATTGTGTTGTATGTTGTAGTCCGTAGGGAGTGGTGGATTGTGTTGTATGTTGTAGTCCGTAGGGAGTGGTGGATTGTGTTGTATGTTGTAGTCCGTAGGGAGTGGTGGATTGTGTTGTATGTTGTAGTCCGTAGGGAGTGGTGGATTGTGTTGTATGTTGCAGTCCGTAGGGAGTGGTGGATTGTGTTGTATGTTGTAGTCCGTAGGGAGTGGTGGATTGTGTTGTATCTTGTAGTCCGTAGGGAGTGGTGGATTGTGTTGTATGTTGTAGTCCGTAGGGAGTGGTGGATTGTGTTGTATGTTGTAGTCCGTAGGGAGTGGTGGATTGTGTTGTATGTTGTAGTCCGTAGGGAGTGGTGGATTGTGTTGTATGTTGCAGTCCGTAGGGAGTGGTGGATTGTGTTGTATGTTGTAGTCCGTAGGGAGTGGTGGATTATGTTGTATGTTGTAGTCCGTAGGGAGTGGTGGATTGTGTTGTATGTTGTAGCCTGTAGGGAGTGGTGGATTGTGTTGTATGTTGCAGTCCGTAGGGAGTGGTGGATTGTGTTGTATGTTGTAGTCCGTAGGGAGTGGTGGATTGTGTTGTATGTTGTAGCCGTAGGGAGGGGTCGATTGTGTTGTATGTTGTAGTCCGTAGGGAGTGGTGGATTGTGTTGTATGTTGCAGTCCGTAGGGAGTGGTGGATTGTGTTGTATGTTGTAGTCCGTAGGGAGTGGTGGATTGTGTTGTATGTTGCAGTCCGTAGGGAGTGGTGGATTGTGTTGTATGTTGTAGTCCGTAGGGAGTGGTGGATTGTGTTGTATGTTGTAGTCCGTAGGGAGTGGTGGATTGTGTTGTGTGTTGTAGTCCGTAGGGAGTGGTGGATTGTGTTGTATGTTGTAGCCCGTAGGGAGTGGTGGATTGTGTTGTATGTTGTAGTCCGTAGGGAGTGGTGGATTGTGTTGTATCTTGTAGTCCGTAGGGAGTGGTGGATTGTGTTGTATGTTGCAGTCCGTAGGGAGTGGTGGATTGTGTTGTATGTTGCAGTCCGTAGGGAGTGGTGGATTGTGTTGTATGTTGCAGTCCGTAGGGAGTGGTGGATTGTGTTGTATGTTGTAGTCCGTAGGGAGTGGTGGATTGTGTTGTATGTTGTAGCCGTAGGGAGTGTGGATTGAGCACGGCTCAGGTACCGCACAAACAATGGTTTCGTAGAAACTAGTGGCAGTAAAAAAGCTTTTTTCCTGTATTGTGTCTTACACAGCCGATGAAGAAAGCAAGTCAATGAATATCAGTGGAGTGGATATCCGTTGAGAAAGGCAACAATCACCTCACTGTCAGCAAGCTATTTCTTCAAAGGTAGAAAGCCACATGCTGTTAAAGTAGTACATCCTCAACATTGAACAGGAGCCATTGACAACACAGTTGAGGTTATTTTCCGGCCATAAAACACTGTTTGAGGAGAGAGGCTTTGCCTTCCATTCCTATGAACGGAGAGAGAGGAAGAGATAATCAGATTTATATTCAAATCAGTAAATGTTCTAAAATATTAATGGAGCCCCCCCCCCCCCCCCCTCCCCAACACACACACTTGTAGCACTCTCCCTTGTCTATGAGAGTGTACAGCAGCACGTCGGATAGACTCTCCTAGTTTGATGTGACTTTATTTTAGGAGAAGATCTCCCCTTGGATGCAACTGATGTTGACCCTCCCATGGCATATCATAATTTGCAATTGCTTTGGCAATTGCCAATTGCCTGCTAAAATGTGTGGTAGGTTCCTTTGCTGGAGCCCATGCAGGAAATCTGAAATGTCCCCTTTTTGGATCAACGAGGATAAGAGGAAGTAGTGCATAAGGGGGAGAAAGGGTGTAGTGGCGTTGTTGCTCACTAGGGGGAGCTCTTGGTCTCTGGCAGCCTGAACAGGGTCCCCCTCTTATCACCTGTGTTCATCAGTCCATGCCCACTGGAATGGCTCTGGGTGGAATCAGCCCACAGGCACAGATCTAGGATCAGCTTACCCTGCCACATTCCTAACCTTAAAACATAAGGGAGAGAAATACAAAAATGAGCTCAGATCATTGTCCAGGGGCAACTTTACCCCACTCCAAACACTAACCAAGTCATTAGCTGTTTACCAGTACAATCCTTAGAAATACAGACCTCTGAGGACCAGGCAATGAATACTTTTATATGACATATTAATGAGGGCTTTATATGAGAGGGAAAGGGAGAGGGAGAGAGAGAGAGACCCCCATAGACTGCCAGCAATCTATCAAGTCCTTTCAAATCAGTGATAGCAAATACAAACACACAGGAAAAGGCTGTTGTGCAAGAGTATTGGGATGAATTCATTTTATTTCATTAGAAGTAAAAGTACATCCAGAATAGTAACCAATGCCTCACAATATGTGATGCGTCATCGGTGTACCACTCACCACAATGGGCACTCTAAAGTTAGATCTCAGACAGAGCACTCCATTCAGTCCATCCAGGCCGGTGTACATACTCCCCTCTATAACATTAACATATGGCCTTGTTCTTTTTTTCCATTAGATTAGATTAGATTTCAATAGAATTCCTACATTGATCATCTAATAATGCACTACACTTTAGATAAAGCATGTGCACTATTCCAGGCCAATTTCCACTTAAGTTACAATATATTTGTCTTGTGTATGAATCACTTTCTTTGTATGTCTTGCCTGTGAATGTGCGTTTTGGTACTGTCTGACGTCACGGACAGCTCCTGTGATGTGGGATCTTTTTCATCCAGCTTTATCAGCACATCGTAACAAAGGAAACAACACAAAAAATTAAAATGAGATATGTGTAACCTATGTCATACTAGGCGAGATTTGAACCGGTGAACTGTATTTGATGTTTCTCTCTTGGCCGCTAGGGGACGCGTAAGGTCTGTGGTTTACATCTTGTGTCGATAGAGGCTCAGAAATATTGCAAACAAGTTACCCTGTTTAGTGTGAGCGCAGTTAAAAAGGAGTAGGCTGCTGGCTGCATGAGGAATACTCACACTGTGGTGCGTGCACGCCTCATCAGAATATACGTGATTGACTCATATCTGGCCTATTCATCTCGCATTTCCATACATTATCCTCAAACAAATAGTCTACACATCAATCAATGACAATCATGTAATTAATTATTGTGTTACGTTTTCCCAAAAAACAAGAAATGGTGCGTTGTGGTTTTGTTAAAAACAATAAAAACCCAAACTTCCTCCCATCTCAAATGTATCTTCCTCGTTAGGTATTCAGCTCGAACCAGCAACTAGGCGGGGAGCGTCACATCACATAGAGCGCTGTCCACTGTTAACAGACGTCCCAAACGTCCAATGAGGAGTGATCTCTGCTGGTGCCCGAAGATCCCGTTGGCTGGTAGAGTAGGTGCGCTGCGGAAAAACCGAATAGTTGAGTGAACAGCATTCAGTTGTCGGAGAGGAGACCGCAGCAGTGTGTGCGCTATAAGGAGCAGATATCACGGAGAGAGAGAGAGAGAGAGAGAAAGTCAGACAACAGTGGCTGTTTGTGAATAGGCATTAATTGGAAAAAGCTCATGACAAAATGCATCGATTACGTGCATGGTACGGATTATGATGTTTTAAAATTGATATATGCATTTAGAGTAATCTCCTCATCACTTAAATAGCACTGCGCATCGTTGGAATGTGCACTGCTGCCATTAACGGACGCATCTGAAGTAGCCCAGAGCTTGTTGATTTGGCAGTGAAGACAGGCTTTTGGGTGTAATCAGACCTTCATTAACCATCACAAAGATGGTCCACGGTTGACGGGACTACTAAAAGACATTTTTTTTCTCCCAAAGCCTTATACAGTTTGGGGACTTTCCTTGGACTAATGGTAATGGGAATTGACGCGTTAAATAAAAAAGGATAAGATTTTTTCCAAAGTGCACTTGTTCTTTGGCGATGATTGTGCTATTCCTTCTTCTGTGTATTACAAATGGAGTGGTCTCACAGATACGCTACTCTGTGCCAGAGGAGGCGGATCACGGCACGTTCGTAGGGAATATCGCCGAGGACCTTGGACTGGACATGACCAAAATCGCCTCGCGGCGCTTCCAGGTGGTGCCTAGCTCGCGGACGCCGTACCTGGAAGTGAACATGGAGAACGGGATTCTGTTCGTCAACGAAAGAATTGACCGGGAGCAGATCTGCAAGCAGAGTGCCAGCTGCCTATTACACCTTGAAGTGTTTCTGGAGAACCCACTCGAGCTGTTCCGCGTGGAGATAGAGGTCGTGGATATCAATGACAATCCGCCCAGCTTCCCCGAGACCGACATCACCGTGGAGATTTCAGAGAGCGCTACCCCCGGTACCCGGTTCCCTCTTGAGAGTGCATTCGATCCGGACGTGGGCTCCAACGCGCTGCGCACATACGACATCACCACCAATAACTACTTCTACCTGGATGTGCAGACGCAGACCGACGGGAACAAATTCGCAGAGCTGGTGCTGGAGAAGCCGCTGGACAGGGAGCAGCAGGCGGCCCACAGGTACGTGCTAACTGCGGTAGACGGGGGGCAACCTCCACGGACAGGCACTGCTCTGCTGGTGGTCAAAGTGCTGGATTCTAACGACAACGTGCCCGTGTTCGACCAGCCGGTGTATTCGGTGAGCCTTCAGGAGAACGCACCGGTGGGGACCCTCGTTATCCAACTGAACGCCACCGACTTGGACGAGGGGCAGAACGGGGAGATAGTGTATTCATTCAGTAACCACATCTCCAGCCGCGTCAAGGATCTGTTCGCCATAGACGCGCGCACTGGACGAATCGAGGTGTGCGGCGAGGTGGATTTTGAAGAGAGCAGCTTATATCAAATATTCGTTCAGGCGAAAGATCTTGGACCCAATGCCGTGGCTGCACACTGTAAAGTTCTGGTGAAAGTGACAGACGTAAATGATAATGCTCCTGATATCACCTTTAGCACCGTGACTGAGTCGGTGAGCGAGAGGGCAGCCCCAGGAACCGTTATAGCCCTGCTGAGCGTGACGGACAAAGATGCCGAGGAAAACGGAAAGATTCATGTTGAAATCCTCGGTGATGTCCCGTTCAAACTCAAACCCTCCTTTAGGAACTATTTCACCATTGTAACAGACGGACCTCTAAATAGGGAGAATGCTGACTCTTATTCAGTGACTGTAGTTGCCAAGGATACAGGGAGCCCTTCCCTCGCAACCAGTAAATCAATCAAAGTGCAAGTGTCGGATGAAAATGACAATGCCCCAACGTTTACGCAGCCCATATATGATGTGTATGTGACTGAAAACAATGTGCCAGGAGCTTATATCCACGCTGTGACAGCTTTGGACCCAGACGTTGGACAGAACGCTCTAATTAGTTACTCCATAATGGATTGTGATATTCAGGGTATGTCTGTGAAAACATATGTGTCAATCAACGAGGAAACGGGCTACCTTTACGCACTCAGATCATTCGATTACGAGCAGCTTAAAGACTTCACTTTCACGGTTCAGGCGAAAGAT
Source organism: Salvelinus fontinalis (assembly GCF_029448725.1). Lineage (NCBI taxonomy): Eukaryota > Metazoa > Chordata > Actinopteri > Salmoniformes > Salmonidae > Salvelinus > Salvelinus fontinalis. The sequence continues at coordinate 33,291,262 of NC_074693.1, read as the reverse complement.
GCAGGTAGCCCCGAGCTCTCCTCGAACGCCACGGTCAAAGTGATCATCGTAGACCAGAATGACAACCCTCCCTCAGTCATTGCTCCTCTGGGTAAAAATGGCACTGCGAGAGAGCCGCTGCCCCGCTCCGCTGAGCCTGGCTACCTGGTGACCCGTATCGTCGCCATGGACGCAGATGACGGCGAGAACGCACGGCTCTCCTACAGCATCCAGAGGGGGAACGAGAACGGCATGTTCCGTATGGACTGGAGGACAGGAGAGCTGCGCACTGCCCGGCGCGTCTCAACCAAGCGGGACCCGAACCAGATGTATGACCTGTTGATAGAGGTGAGGGACCACGGCCAGCCACCCCTCTCCTCCACCGCCAGTGTGTTCGTGGTGCTGGTGGACAGCGTGGTGGAGGACCACCGGGAGAGGGGCACCGCCAAGTCCAAGGAGACCACTCTGGACCTCACCCTCATCCTCATCATCGCCCTGGGCTCTGTCTCCTTCATTTTCCTCCTGGCTATGATCGTGCTGGCAGTGCGCTGCCAGAAGGACAAAAAGCTAAATATCTACACGTGCCTCACCAGTGATTGTTGCCTCGGGTGCGCCACATGCTGCAGCAGGCATGCGCGAGCCCGCAAGAAAAAGCTCAGCAAGTCTGATATCATGCTGGTGCAGAGCGCCAACGTCACCGGGGCCGGTACAGCCCAAGTGCCCGTGGAAGAGTCCGGGAGCTTCGGCTCTCACCACCAAAACCAGAACTATTGCTACCAGGTATGTCTGACACCGGAGTCTGCCAAAACCGACCTCATGTTCCTAAAGCCGTGTAGCCCATCTAGGAGCACAGACACGGAACACAACCCGTGCGGGGCCATAGTGACAGGGTACACTGACCAGCAACCCGACATCATATCAAACGGCAGCATTTTATCAAGCGAGGTAAGAGTCCTCTCATACCTTCGAACCCCAAAACCCCACAGCATGTAATTGCTATCAGTATATTGCATATAGATTGAGATAACCGCAAACATATGCTTGTTTAAAAACATCCTCACTGCTGCTATTAGTATGCAGATAAAATGTCATCAAAAATAAGATGCATTACGCATTGCCAGGGAAGTTAATTAATTAAGCATCCCTAAAATTGACGATAACTTCCTGTATGTTGCATCACCCCATTGTTTAAACAGAGTCCTCTACAAATATGTTTGTTATTTTCCATAATACATAATCCTGCATATCCTGCAATTAATTTCCGGAACGGCAATTCAACCGAACATGATTGCTAGTTGCTGACATGTTGCGGTTGGCAATCCTGCGGGAGATAGATTATCATTGCAATAGTAATGATTGCATGTTTATGTTCTGCTCAGAAGTGATTTTGAAGTAGGCTGGATTTGGAATAAGATAAGCATAAATGAGGCTAATATATGGGCGCCTTGAAGGCTGGTGTGTGTGTGTGTGTTTCTGTTGTCTGCGCAATGACCATGTCCACTGTGAGAACACACACATTACGCACACCAGTCACGATCGTGCTGAGTCGCACTAAAACAAAGATCTGTCTATAGTTGCGGCAGCCTGAATAGGTGCACCACTTAATTTTCTCCCTGGCAGTAGGTATTAGTAGGTATCTATCTATGCTCTCGGGTAGGAGGCCTAAAACGGCACCTCTCAAAATATAGGCCTAGATCAGAACATCACTTCAAATCTAACGTCAAATATCAATAAGATATCATATATCTTATATATCATATATATATATATATATATATATATATATATATATATATATATATATATATATATATACCTCTGATTCAGAGGGGTTGGGTTAAATGCGGAAGACGCATTTCAGTTGAATGCATTCAGTTGTACAATTGACTAGGTACCCCCCTTCCCTTTACCAGATTTAATTATTGTTATTTTGTGTTCGCATGAACATCCTATTTTGATTATCAAATACCAACACGTCCCAAACACAGGAATGTCCCGCCTATCTCTTTCAGACCAAACATCAGCGAGCCGAACTCAGTTACCTGGTGGACAGACCTCGGCGTGTGAACAGGTAAGGAGCACGAGCACGAGCACGCACACCTGGTGCCCTGCGAGTGATGTGATTGAGAGTGTTGTTTAGAGCGGCCATTCAATGCCAGAGGGGAGGGACTCTGCAAACCACAAGCATGCCAACAAGACTCAATACCTAGGAATGGTTTTCTTTCTGGCGCTGCCCACTTGTGAATACACTCCCAATCAATTACGATGATAATGAAGTGCAGGATGAATTATGATGACGATGAAGATTGTGATATTGACATTGCGTCATTTTTTGTCAACTTTTTATTTTGTATTATTTTTTACATACGTTTGAAAATAAATGCGGCCCACCACTATCTTCAATACACTTCAGTCTTCAACGTTCTTTATTCTTCCCCTATTCTGTGCCCAGTTCGGCTTTCCAAGAAGCGGATCTCGTTAGCTCTAAAGACAGTGGTCACGGTGACAGCGAACAGGGCGACAGTGACCATGACGCCACCAATCGAGGTCACTCTACGGGTAAGTTCATCCACCACTGTCCCCTTGTTAGTTCTTGGCTGGTTGTGCGGCTTGTTGCTCTCTCGTCATCCAGCTCCCGTGGCTGCCGTTTCTCTGTTATCACCACTGCTCTCTTCCCATTGTGGTGCTGAAATGTAAGCGACTCATTATGAGCTGCACGAATATCGGCTGCTTTCAGAGTTCCAGACTAGTCGTGCCATACTCATTCTCTCCATCTCAAATGTTGAAAATGTGCTTAGGACTTATAAAATATTGCCTATAGTGTTTTTCTAACTCTTCTGGTTTATACAACTATAACAGTGGGCTGTTTTTCGTATATTTTAGTCTCCTGTGAATGTGCATTCGCTCTCCTGGATGTAGCTCAATCTCGTTAATGTTTCGAGACAATGACGTTCTGCTGAATTTAAGCCTGTTGTTAGTAAAATGGCCCGCTGCTAGGGACCACATGACGGAAACGTGACGGAATTCATAACGAGGACCGGTAGGCTTGTCATTGGGCGGTGCGGTCTGGTGTGGGAACGGGACCAAATAAGTTGCGGTCGCAGACAAACAAACGATTGATTAATTGACTGCGCTGGGTGCTGCCGCTCGCCATAGGCCGGTACCACCGCACTGACCGCATTCCTGATTGCTCGTCAGCTTTTATCTGCTCTACCTAAAGGATCATATACCGGGTTTTTACATTCGGTCTTCTCAGCTATGAATTCCGTTATCTCTTCATTAATCCGTGTGATTGCTTTGGTCCAGCCGCGTCTGTTTGTGTGTGTGTGTGTGTGTGTGTGTGTGTGTGTGTGTGTGTGTGTGTGTGTGTGTGTGTGTGTGTGTGTGTGTGTGTGTGTGTGTGTGTGTGTGTGTGTGTGTGTGTGTGTGTGTGTGTGTGTCAATGCCTATGGTTTTTTAGATAGCAACATGGTCAGCCCAGAGGGTGAACCCACATCATGCGAAATGAGCCATGTCTAGAAATAACAATGCCACTATTGTAAGCCTGTGGATATACACAGACGTTTATAAGGAAGCATCCTGTTTCATTTAGCCTACTTTTCTTTTAAAGTTGTATCTGGTTAGCTTGGACCTCTTTATAAAGTCACTTCTCACATTGAACACCTTTGATGTTCAACCAAAAGGCATTTATTTAGGTGGTTGATTTCTACATACGTTTTAGCCATATTAGATGCTACAGGCTAGTATTAGCTTCTTCGATACAGAGACTACAGGAGCTATACTTCCTTGTTCATAGAACCCTTCTTTACTTCATGGAGGGCTTGACCAGACTCCTAATGCTAAGTGTTGACTCCATGGTGTGGTATTGAGTGGACTTTGCTGTCTTTGCGTTTGACTTTGAGTATCCTTGTATGGCAATAGGCTACTGTTACTTTGTTATGGAATTATCAGAGAGCTTAATGTCTTTAAAGAGATTAATTGCTGTGCATTTAGTCTTTGTTTGATTAGGATAATTGATAGCATGGCTTAGCATCGTCTGCTTGCACAACACTTGGAAATCACTGCGCTTATTTGATAAGTGATAATTGAGTTTGCTGACATGTCAAAACCTCATGCTTTTTCTTAATTACATGTTTCATTTTCCATGAAACATTCCCAAATGTAATGAGGACAGGGTGAACCATAGGGAGGCCCACCACTCTCCAGACTCTAATTGCCAGGGCACGGGCCCTATTTATAGCACTGTGATTGTCATTGAAAATGGTGATCATTTAGGTGAATATAGGTTTGTTGATATTGGATGGAATAAGTAGAGTACTCTTCTGGTATCAGAGATGACATAGCTTATCTTATATAGACTGTTATTATGGGAACATTGTCACCATACTGTTTTGGAACTTTGGAATTGACATTCCTTCCCACCTCAATATCCCCCTCTCCATCTTTCCCCCTCCCCATTCCCCCAGTTGCCGTGGCGAATCCCTCCTTAGGCCTGCGGTTCACGTTATCGCTGTGGTAACAGCTCGCTGATCAGTAATTCATTTTCAGACCTCTGCATACCAATTACCAAATGAAGGTTATTATCAAGACTGCTGTTTGCCCTGTGCGAGAGCCATGCAGAATCAGAAGATAGAGACGTACACAATAAAGTAAGGGGTCAGTGCATTTACAGTCTCTCTCCCTTGAACAATCTTCATTTCTCTCTCTCTCTCTCTCTCTCTCTCTCTCTCTCTCTCTCTCTCTCTCTCTCTCTCCTCTCCTCTCTCTCTCTCTCTCTCTCTCTCTCTCTCTCTCTCTCTCTCTCTCTCACTCTCTCTCCTCTCTCTCTCTCTCTCTCCTCTCTCTCTCTCTCTCTCTCTCTCTCTCTCTCCTCCTTTCTCTCTCTCTCTCTCTCTCTCTCTCTCTCTCTCTCCTCTCTCTCTCTCTCCTCTCTCTCTCTCTCTCTCTCTCTCTCTCTCTCTCTCTCTCTCTCTCTCTCTCTCCTCTCTCTCTCTCTCTCTCTCTCTCTCTCTCTCTCTCTCTCTCTCTCTCTCTCTCTCTCTCTCTCTCTCTCTCTCTCTCTCTCTCTCTCTCTCTCTGAATAAGGGAGAGACGTGTTGACACAGTGCTTTCAGTGCATATTAAAGTCAGACTGATGTACTATATAGCCTTCGACTGGGGCTGTAATTCTTTTCTCATGTTTGATCGGTAAAATCGTTAAAGTACTACGGCCCAGAAATAATGTGGATATTCATTCACATCTTTTAATAAACCTTCAAGCTTTATGATGACAGGTCAATTCGATACACAGTGGTGCTTTTCCTTTCGTAGTTTTTTTCTTCTGAAGATACACCTAATGTGCCTCAGGGAACATCTAATCTGGTAAAATGTCAAGAAATATCAAAAAGTCTTGATCTGGCTTTGTAGCGGAGACGCTTCCCTCGGAGTGTGTGTGTGTCTATGTGTGCTTGTGTGCTTGTGTGCCTTATCACTTCTCCAGACTCTAATTGCCAGGGCACGGGCCCTATTTAAAATGCAAAAGAAATTCATATTCAAAAGCCTCGTCGTGTGATTGTTGGATATGGAAATATGTTCAGTATCCAGGGTCACAGGTTATTGTTACATTGCTTTGGTGATTATCTAAAGAAGTGCAGGTACCACTGAAATGAGTGGTAAATGTATGGTAGAAAACACGGCCACACTATTTGGATAGTCCATCTGTAGATCCTCTACAGGTGGTCATACTATCAACAAACTATCTGTTGATAAGCAACTGCTGGCTAAGGTTAGGATTAGGGTTAGGCTAAGAATAAGGGTTATGGTTACATTTAGGGTTAGGATACGGGTTAAAGTTAGGGTTAGTAGATAGTTAGTTGAAATGTTACTGATAGTCTGTAGATAGTCTGTAGAGCATCTACAGACGGACTTTCCAAATTAAGTGTTACCGAAACCACTCATTGATCTATTGCGTATGGAGTCTCTATTAGTAGATACATAATGTCATAGGTCAAACTTAACTTTCTGTGCTGACACTCAACGTGATGGTGTATTTATGGTGTTTGTTAATATTTAATAACAAACTCTCTCGTTAGGAACCTCGGCGTTTTCCCAAGAGGTTAACGACGCCGAGCCAAATTAATCCTCTTTGTAACAGCAAATTCTCCCTATGCTGACCCGTGGAAACACACACACACACACGCACGAACACACACACACACACACACACACACACACACACACACACACACACACACACACACACACACACACACACACACACACACACACACACAGCAGTCTGAAGCTTAATCAGTCTATATCATAGGATTATCTGAGGATACTGTTGGTGAGCAGTTTGGGTTTTACTCAGACACACACAACAAAGGACTTACAGTATGTTTGACTTAAAAACGTAGACTAAACCATGGACTACGACTGATACAGATTAAGTTTGGAAAAACCCTGGTTTTGCTTAATCCCCAAAATATTAGTATCTATCCGAATTGAATCATACATTGATTTGATTTGTTATTCACGGGCTTTTAATTTAGTTGATTAATTCGACCATTTTAAAAAACAAGCACACAAAAAACTTAAAAGCCATACATTCACATTAATAAAATCATCGAGGATAACACACAATAAAGTCTGGGACTTATTTCCATTGTGGTCTTCTAAATGGGCTCACATGCACATTCATGAAGAATAACCTCAGAATGAACGTCCTCTTTGACAAAATGCTGATGGACTCTGGTTTATTTCAACAGTTGTTGATCTTGCAATCATTCATTTGATGTAATTGCATGGCCAGTTTGAAAGGATGTGAATAACCGAGGAAATCCAATCATTTTGAGCCCGTGGTTTCCATGATCCAATACCTTGGTCACAATAAGCTCTGAGAGTGTAGTAGTGTGGGGTTAATGGTTATAAACACGTCTCTCACTCAGCGTGACCAGTCAGACCTGCTGAGAGATCACAGAGAGAGAGAGACTACCTTAGAGGGACAGGAAAATACTATCCCTTTACTGATCTCTCAACCTCCAACCTCAGCAAATGATTCAATGAATTTGGCCTGTTTCTCTATTTCCAAATGGCAAAAAAATTCAAATAAATACAACACACATCGTACATAATACATGAATACGCATCCCTCTTAGAACTTGAAGTATCATGTATTGCATGTACAACTTTACTGTGTATTTTAGAAGTCTTGGTTGGTTTTCACAAAGGGGTGTTTTTGCTTGAATCTCTCTAGTGTATCGGTAGAAAGACGCGGGTAGAAAGACCTTCTGACCTTTCCCTGTGCATGCTGGGCTTCCTAGGGTGTTTTTGCTGTGCAGCGAGGCTGAGAGTTTATCTCTCACCACGTACACTGCTGTTTCATTAGATGGGGGCTGGCTTTGATCTCATATGGGGAAAGAGAGAACCATGTGACGAGGAATAAGATATCTGAGTCTACACACACACACACACACACACACACACACACACACACACACACACACACACACACACACAGCAGCTTGTGTTTGTGTGTGTGTGCTTGTTTCTCCTGCTTCCTTTTTACCTTGTTTGAATATGAACGGAGTGTGCCCTTTGTGACCACTATCTCTCCACTCTCCCTCCTTCCCCCCTCTTCTTCTGTCCTCCCTCACTTCCCAGGCGCTGATCTCTTCTCTAACTGCACAGAGGAGTGCAAGGCTCTGGGCCACTCCGACCGCTGCTGGATGCCCTCCTTCGTGCCCTCCGACGGGCGCCAGGCAGCAGACTACCGCAGCAACCTGCACGTGCCAGGCATGGACTCCGTGCCCGACACTGAGGTATTTGAAAGCCAAGAGCAAACGGGCGATAAGTCATTCTCCACCTTTGGCAAAGAGACGCCCCTCAGCCACCTCTACCAAAACCACTACCAAAACCACCACAAAAACCACCTCCACCTCAGCCACCACCATGCCACCCACGCCAACCAAGCCACGCTAGAGAGGAAAGAGTTTGAGGCGCTTCTGTCTAGCACGCGAGCGCCTTACAAACCTGCCTATTTGAGTGAGTATCCGATTTGCACGGCAGCTCTGTAGCTAACCCGCTCTACTCTCTCAACCAACCGAACCTGATCTGACGATTGATTGACTTGAACAATGCAAAACAAAAAAAATCAAATTACATTGTTCCCCCATTGGCTCGAAGTGCCATGAAATTTTTTTAAGTCCACTGACCCATCTAATTCACCCCCCTTGTCAGACTTGAACTAGCTCTCTCTCTTCCTTTCACACATCCTCATTATCACTCTCTCTATCTGTGACGATCTTATCCTCCGTCACAGTTTTCCATATCAATTCAATCCCTCCTTCCACCACCAGCAGCCCCATCTATGTGCCTTTTGAATTAAATGTGCCATGATCAATTAGAGTACAGTTTGGGATCCATAAGAGAGCTTTGACATCGCTGAGACGTTAACATGATGTATAGCTCTGTCTCATTATGGGGAGATGGATGTGTTCGCGTACAAGCTGCTTCCCTCGCTCAGAAAGGGAATGAAAAAAAAGGAGTGTTTTTAATCTGTTTAAAAGAATAGAGGCTAAGAGATTACCCTCTCGTTCGTATTCATCTGATGGTATTACTCTAGCTCCTAGGATTAAAACCGTTTTAGATAATTGAGGAAAGCAGATGGAAGAAGAGGCATATTTCCATAAGGAATTTCTGTTTCGAAACTCCCCTTTGAAAGGGCAGAAAGAGAAGCATACTCATCACTGCAATTTGGTGATAATGCTTAATTATAATTTTGTCAAGTGCCGCCTTAAGTGTTCCCCGTTTCTTTCATCTCTCTACACAACACGCTCAAAATGTTCAAACTGCAGGAGTCACGCTGTCTCACCTACTACCGCAATACACGGCCGCGGCATGCGGCAAAAGGGAAAACATTTGACAGGCATACCAGCATTTATATTTGTATCAAAGCACTACCTCTGATGAATACAGATGAGGTAGAGACTCCATAAAGATAAAGATGGCACCTTCCTCTCTGTCTAAACCCCCTCCTCCTCCTCTCTGTCTCATCGACTAAACATGGTCGTAGAGTTAATCACCACAAGACATTCCTTGTTTAGGGGATGTCTGTTAGGGGGTCTGGTAAGGGGATAACAGGTGGGAATAGGGGGGATAGTCTCATGATACTAAGAGGCTGTGTCTTTCCCTAATCTGATAAAGTAATCCGGACACACAGAGCCCTTTGTAGCCAGAGACGGCGGCCCAGGCGAGGCCCTGTGGCGGATACCGGGTCGGTCATTACCCTAATCAAACAGAGATGACATAGAGCCGCTGCTAGCTGGGGGATTGTTGAGCTGTCATGCGGAGGGGGAAAGGGGTGTGGGGGGAGGGGTAGCTCTATTTTTTCCTATGTCGGCCGTGGCCCATCTTGAGTTAAGACTCATTGTTGCTATCCTAAATAAATTGGGCGTGCAATAAATTCAGAGACGCAGACCCATATTCCCACGCATTATCCATGAGTGATTTCACTGAGCGGATTGAAATGATTCTACAAGAGAACGAATGAAAGGGCTTCCTAATCTTCCTAACCTTGTTTCATTGACTGTCTTACAACACTGAGTAAATAAATGAAGGTTGCTGTAGATGCACTGTCTGTAATCCATTCTCTCTCGCAGACAAACTTGACCCCTAATCAGCATGTGTTCTCTGCTTGCAGCGAGGAAAAGGGTTTGCTAGCTCCTTTCGCGTGGACATACCAGAGACCGCATGACTTTGCGCAATCAGTCAAAACGACAAAAACTAAATAGAGCATCAAGTTCCATTTCCTTAGCTGTACCACGTCTGACTGACATTCCTCCTACGGAACACGGAACTCTGTGGACAACATTCCCTCCGGAATTCTATTGGAACACTGCCGGCCTTGGATATTACTATCTATGGGACTCTGGAGGGGTTGGAAGTGGTGGGACGGACAGAGAGACACGGTTAGGAGAAGGACAGGCAGACAGCTCTACACGAGGACCCCACCGCTCTCAGCAGGACTGAGACAGAGTTGAAAACAGAACTAATAGAGGGGGAGGAGAACGAGGGAGGAGGAGGAGGAGAACGAGGGAGGAGGAGGAGAACAAGGGAGGAGAACGAGAACGGAGGAGAAGGACGAGGGGGGAGGACGATGGAGGAGGAGGAGGACGATGGAGGAGGAGGAGGACGAGGGAGGAGATGGAGGAGGATCTCTCCTCTCTGATCTGTGTGTGCCTGTTTACAGCGCTAATGTACATCTTTTAAGAAGAAGAGAAAAAAAAACAGAGAAAATAACAACAAAAAAAGACAGGAAACGGAACAACGACGTCACTGAGCCCTTTAGATGTTTATACTCACAGCAGAAGCCAGTTGTACAGGAGATCTTTGTGCATTTTAAATGCAATACCACTGTTTTAGACTTGACTGTTTTTCTATTCAGTTTGTGTGGTCAGGTGTCTTCTCCTCAGATCTACAGTACTTCAACTTTATAAGGAAAGATTGTGATTTTTTTTTAAAGTTCTGCTTTTGCTTTTTTCACAACATAGTGAGTCTGGACAGTGATGGGCTTCGCCTTTGAATTCTAAGCTGTTCAGTAGTTTATATAATGTGTGAGAAGTGTTAACTGTACTCTTTTAAAAAGCTTCAACATGAATATAAATCTATATATAAATCTATCAATATATACTTTTTCTGAAGGTATGCTATCTATTCGGTGGGTTTCCTATTGTGTGTAGACAGAGGTCCATACGCTGCTTAAAGTGCTGTAGAAGGCTTGGGAGGATCTTACAAGTTGGCGGCGTTCTTACCATGAAAACAAAATAGCCTTATCTTTCATGTGAAACCACGTTTTCATCCGGTTTGATTATTTAATTTTTCACCTTTGGATATTGAAAGTTGAAATTCATGTCTATAAATAAAAAAAGTGGTAATAATTTAGATTGAATTCCATGGTAATTCTGTGTTATTGTAACCAAAAAAGGGTCAATTAAAAAGAACAAAACAAAAAGTGGCCAAATAATGAAAGGTGTTGTACACATGCAGTGTAAAATCTAATATACACACATACACAGTCACACCACATAAACACACCATAATGCCAACAATAAACCGAAAAATGAGAAATGTACGGTCTGTCTCATGTGGTTGATTTTCTATGACTTGGGTATAGAAATAAATCTACAACATCCAATCACAGCGAAGGAAATGGCTGATATGATAACATCTACAGTAGTCCTGATGTACATTCATTGTGTGTCAGTGTCGTTAGATAACTTCAATTCATATTTTACTCTGTAAACTGTCACCTGTATCATAGGATAGGTTAAAGTTGATCTCACATTCTCTAGATTTTACATGCACCCCTCTGGTGATGCATTCATTCTAGTGACTGATGCACAGTGAGGACATGTTATCATTTCCACAGTGTCTGAATGGAGGATGGATGCTCAGAATGAAACTCCAGATGCATGATTTGAATATTTTATCTTTATTTAACTTGGAAAGTCAATTAAGAACAAACTCTAATTTTCAATAGCAGCCTTGGAACAGTAGGTTAACTGCCTTGTTCAGGGTTAGAACGGCAGATTTTTACCTTGTCAGCTCAGGGATTTGATCTTGCAACCTTTTGGTTACAAGTCCAACGCTCTAACCACTAGGCTACCTGCCGCCCCAGAGTACAGGCTGCAGTTCTGGAAAATCACACTTTTCAGTTGGGACACAACATTCATTGGATTTCAGTGGAGTTCAACGCTTTGACAACCGCTACAGAGAAATCATGGAAAATATGTGTTTACTATGTTTAGCAGGGGTGGTGAGAAATGCCTACATAGGCAATACAATGATGACGAACATATTATTCCAAAATCCTGGGCATTATTATGGAGTTGGTCCCCCCTTAACTGCTATAACAGCCTCCACTCTCCTGGGAAGGCTTTCCACTAGATGTTGGAACATTGCTGCGGGGACTTGCTTCCATTCAGCCACAGGAGGATTTGTGAGGTTGGGCACTGATGTTGGGCGATTAGGCCTGGCTCACAGTCGACGTTCCAATTCATCCCAAAGGTGTTCGATGGGGTTGAGGTCAGGGCTCTGTGCAGGCCAGTTAACTTCTTCCACACCAATCTCAACAAACCATTTCTGTATGGTCCTCGCCTTGTGCACGGGGGCATTGACATGCTGAAACAGGAAAGGGCCTTCCCCAAACCGTTGCCACAAAGTTGGAAGCACTAATCATCTAGAATATCATTGTATGCTGTAGCGTTAAGATTTCCCTCCACTGGAACTAAGGGGCATTAGTTGGCACTATGCATTGAAGCAGGTAGCGTTCTCTTGGCATCCGTCAAACCCAGATTCATCTGTCTGACTGCCAGATGGTGAAGCGGCATTCATCACTTCAGGGAACACATTTCCACTGCTCCAGAGTCCAACGGCGGCGAGCTTTACACCACACAAGCCGATACTTGGCGTTGTACATGGTGATTTTAGGCTTGTATGCGGCTGCTCGACCATGGAAACCCATTTCTTTAAACTCCCGACAAACAGTCATTGTGCTGACATTCCTTCCAGAGGCAGTTTGGAAGTGGATAGTGAGTGTTGCAACCGAGGACAGACGATTTTTTACACGCTATGCTCTTCAGCACTCGGCAGTCCTGTTCTTTGAGACTGTGTGACCTACCACTTCACAGCGCGCACAGAGAAGCACGAGATTGAACATCACTCAACTTTCTAGATTTCCCCCCCTTAGTTAATTAACATTATCAACATTGCCCTTTACTGTGGACATTTTGATTAGTCAAGTTATAGATCATTTGTAGTCAGCAATGCGGGAGTGATTGCTTCCTACAAGAGCACAAAATGTGTGCATTTCTAGACATCTTTGGAAAGTGAGTCAGGTAAAGAGCTGTTTTGTTTGTTTTAAAGGGACAGTGTAGTATTTTGAGACAGGCTTGAATAAGCTAAGTAGCCAATAAGTAGCATAATTTGTCTGATTTTCTGTAAGTATGGGAATAATGATGCGTTTTATTTTGTAAAGTGGTTTCTTGCATCAAACAACACAACAACATTTTCAGTCGCCTCCTTCTCTGAAGGAAAAGTGGAGAAACAGGTTAATGTCAAGTCCAGCATGTTTTTTTTCAGTCTCAGAATGTCGGCCTACATTACATTGAACATCACACATTGGCTGCTACTGTATTCCCATGTTAAAACGTTATGGGATGCATTTTCCTCATTGTTCTTTTATGGCAGGCCACTCTGGTAGGCCCACATTATGATCAAATAGCCACAGTAGCCACTGTTAAAACTAATTTAAAGCGGGAACAGCTTCAGTCTTCAAGTTGCACAGAAGTTGCACAGAATTTTCACAACATTCAAGTTTGCGCTCAGCAAACCTGAAATTGGCTCAGTGATATTTTTTGTTGTTGAGGGAACATTGTTTGCGGCTGAGCCATTGTTGTTCCTAGACGTTTCCATTTCACAATAACAGCAGTTACAGTTGACCGGCGAAGCTCTAGCAGGGCAGAAATTTGATGAAGTGACTTGTTGCAAAAGTGACATTCTATAACGGTGCCACGTTGAAAGTTACTGAGCTCTTCAGTACGGGCTATTCTACTGCCAATGTTTATCTATGGAGATTGCATGGCTGTGTGCTCAATTGTATACATCTGTCAGCAACGGTTGTGGCTGAAATAGCTGAATCCACTAATTTGAAGGGGTGTCCATATACTTTTGGCCATGTGCATTTTACAGGATGGCTGTGTGGCTGTGGCCACACGCTGCTTTCAGTCATCTGTCGGTCTGTTGTGTTTCCTCTCTTAAACCTCATCTCAAAAGTTGACATTCTTTTATAATCTATTCATTTCACACAGGATAAGTATTAAAGAGGGAATGGATGTCTTAAATCATATGGTGCGTGTTTAATCTTTCTGAATTGGCAGAAACGGGACATAAACAAGGTGGAAAAGTCCCTACAGATGGTGATTAACCAATAGCACAGTCTAAACGAGAGACATAATTACGTGTAATCCATTCTAATCTCACATATTTGAATATTCATTGATGTGTTTCCACCAGAGATGTGTTCAAACCTGATAAACAAGAGATATTCCAATTTATATTCATCTTTGGCTCATACTTTACATCAAAAACATAACATGCACAAAATAGCGAGACAATATTTATTGGATTCCAATTTATTTTCTTTTTAAGTCACAATTGGAAATCTACTTTTAGAAGAACAAGTATAAATGAAATGAGTTTCAATCGGACAAGGCTTTATTTTAGCTTAATGAGGGCAGAACTATCTGCTCTGTTTAGATTTAGAAGGAAACTTTGAAGAGAACAAATGCGCTATAATCATATCTCCTTTCTTCCTAATTGGAACCCATTATATTTGACCTTGCTCACTCATGTTCATCTCTTTCATATTCCAAAAGTTGTATTATCCACGTGCGGCTATGCACACGAGTTTTCAAATGAGAAAACCATTAGAGTATAATGAAAGATAATTTAAGAACAAAAATAAATGACTTACAATTCCCAAAACAAGACAGAAGACTTAGAAAGGGAAAGAGTGAGCAAGAGTGAGAAACGGAGAGAAAAAAGAGAGAGGGCGCAAGAAAGAGAGAGCAAGGGAGAGAGGCAGAGCGACAGTGAGAAAGAGGCTGGGAGACAGACAGAGAGAGGAGAGAAAGTGGAGCGAGAGAGAGAGAGAGAGAGAGAGAGAGATAAATAGAGAGAAATAGAGAAAAAGAGGAGGGAAAGAGAGAGAGAGGAGAGAGAGAGACTGACATGCTTTTATATTCTCGGGGCATGCCTTATTAACCAATAGTGAGTTTCAAAGTAATTTATTCAACAAAGTCAGAGAGGATTAGAGAGCGTTAACTTTTATGTTGGAGTGCTCCACTTTTCACACACGGACCAAAGGACTCAACAAAATAGCTAGCTCTCAAAACCCCGTTCATAAATGCTGGAGAAATAAAAGAAATGATGACTGTGAACAGTGGCCTCCATGTTAACTGAAGGTTGATTAGAGGTTTTCGACGGGGTTTAAAGTGTTAATTTTTTGGGTCAGAGTTACCCCGCTTTAGTCTACCAAGAGCAAATACAACCAACTGTTTTTGAATTAGTAGAAATACAACAAAACTATGGATCAGCCTTTACGAAGATGAAATAACTTTACCTTGTAAGAACAGTTACGCTGATACACGTTTACCTTCAAGGTTTTCGTTCTCTCATCACCAGCTATTGAAGGTAGTAACAGCCTGATCCCAACAGATATCCCCAAAGAACAAAACACATGTTCAGGGCCTTTCTTCTACTCTCTCTACTTCCTCTCCCTTATCTAAAACCTTTTAGTCTGTCATAGGTGTCGTCACTCCATTTCTCCTCTTAGAAGTGCCGTATTTTGCGGCAGGAGACAGCATGGCAGGAGGTGACGGACAAGGAGAAAAGAGGAGGGTGGTGGTCTTTCTCCCTCTTTTTCTCTTTCTCCGTCTCTGCCTCCCTCTCTCTTTCTCTGTCTCTGTCTCTCTCTCTCTCTCTCTTAAGGTGTTGTAAGTCTGTTCACAATCTCATTGTGCTCCCCTCCACTGGGAGATGTTTTTTGAAGGCCCCGGCTCTTCTGGCGCCACGGCGAGATAGCTCTGTGTCTTCTGTCAGGGGAGAGGGGGTGAGGCAGAGTGTGAGGAGGTGGGGTGGGGGACATTAGGGACCTGTCGGGCGTTGGGTCGGGTCATGGTGGGACTGATGAAGTGCTGAGACAGGGATAAAAGGAGAGGATCGGTATGCAGTGGCGTGGAGGAGTTTGGAAGCCGTAATTCCCAGGTGTGGGAGGCTTTCTGAAAATCCTGCAGGGAAAAAAGATAACAAACTGTTGAACAGAGAGGCCCAGTGTAGCTGTTGAAAATGATTTCACCTTCTACTGTGAACTATGTACCCTTCATTACATGCTTCTACAAATAGACTTTAATTAGAAAATAAAATGAACCCTATATAGTTTTCCATATACCTCCTGATATATCTACACAGCCCTCTGCTTTCTGCTTTCTCACTCACAACAGACAGCAGGACAACGGAATGCACGCACGCACGCACGCATGCGCACACACACACACACACACACACACACACACACACACACACACACACACACACACACACACACACACACACACACACACACACACACACACACACACACACACACACACACACACACACACACACACACACACACACACACACACACACACACAGCTAGGGGAGACAGCTATCAACATAGGATCTGTCCTGACCACAGAACAGCCTCCAGCTATGTGGATCTACAGACCATTAGCCCCGTCAATGCCCCTCTCCAGGCCTCTCCAGGCCCCCCACCAGGCCCCCCTGACCCCTCTCTGTCTCAGCATGCCCCTACCCTGGCTCCATCAGGGGTGCCCTGAGGCCGGGGACAGAGTCCAGGGATAGGGGCTGGTTAATGTCAACCCCACTACTGAAGAGACAAACCAACACAGAAATGTTTTACTGTATGTCATCATCTCATTGTCTCCAACCCCCCCCCCCCCCCCCCCCGCCCCCCCACCCGCTTATTAAGACTATATGTCTGTACATTATCATCTAGTCTGAGCCAGTGAGAAAGAGAGAGAGAGGGAGAGAATGAGAGAGAGAGCAAGAGAAAGAGAGACACAGAGAGGGAGAGAGCAAGAAAAAGAGAGAGGGAGCAAGAGAGAGACAGAGAGAGAGGGAGCAAGAGAAAGAGAGAGAGAGGAGGTAGGGAGAGTTAGCGAGAGATGGAGTAAGAGAGAGTTAGAGAGTGAGAGACAGAAAGAAAGAAGGAGGTAGGGAGTGAGAGAGTGGGAGAGAGAAAAACAGAAAGAGAGATAAAGAGAGAGAGAGCTATGCCTATGCCCCTTCTGCCCACCCCAAATCAAATCAAAGTGTATTTGTCACATGCGCCGAATACAGCAGGTGTAGACCTTACAGTGAAATGCTTACTTACAGGCTCTGACCAGTAGTGCAAAAAAGGTATTAGGTGAACAATAGGTAAGTAAAGAAATAAAACAACAGTAAAAAGACAGGCTATATACAGTAGCGAGGCTATAAAAGTAGCAAGACTACATACAGACACCGGTTAGTCAGGCTGATTGAGGTAGTATGTACATGTAGGTATGATTAAAGTGACTATGCATATATGATGAACAGAGAGTAGCAGTAGCGTAAAAGAGGGGTTGGCGGGTGGTGGGTGGTGGGTGGCGGGTGGCGGGACACAATGCAGATGGCCCGGTTAGCCAATGTGCGGGAGCACTGGTTGGTCGGCCCAATTGAGGTAGTATGTACATGAATGTATAGTTAAAGTGACTATGCATATATGATAAACAGAGAGTAGCAGCAGCGTAAAAAAAGGGTGGGGGGAATGGGCCAAAATTCACCCAACTTATTGTGGGAAGCTTGTGGAAGGTTACCAGAAATGTTTGACCCAAGTTAAACAATTTAAATGCAATGCAACAAAATACTAATTGAGTGTATGTAAACTTTTGACCCACTGGGAATGTGATGAAAGAAATAAAAGCTGAAATAAGTCTTTCTCTCCACTATTATTCTGACATTTCACATTCTGTGAAATTGTGAAAAACTGAGTTTTAGTGTATTTGGCTAAGGTGTATGTAAACTTCAGACTTCAACTGTACATAATATGACATTTGAAATGCCTTTATTCTTTTGGAACCTTTGTGAGTGTAATGTTTATTGTACATTTCTTTTGCTTTTATTTCACTTTTGTGTATTATCTATTTCACTTGCTTTGGCAATTCAAACATATATTTCCCATCCCAATGAAGCCCCTTAAATTGAAATGGAATTGAAATGAAGAGAGAGACTGTCTGAGGACATGGTTCAACAAAATGACAGGGAGAGAGTGGATGAGATGAGGAGAGCAAGAAAAGAGGAAGAGAAAAGCAGCCGTCTGATTCCTTGGTGAAATACTGAATACTAGCCCGAGGGTAATGTGGTTGTTTTGAAAGTCTAATTCTCTGTCTTTAGACTCCTTGTCTTCTCCACTATTACTGTCTTTTCTGTCCTCTGGTTAGGTTCAAATGTGAAGTCCAAAATGAAGGAAATGAATGATAATAAAAGGATATAAGTTGGAGGATGGTTGAAGTAAGTTAATAAAAGTTTTGGACAGTAGTACTTGCTCACACTCGAAAAAGGGAACATTTTTTTATCACGTTGTTCTCTGAATGGAATTTAACTCGCTCGTTAGTCTCTCAGTAAAATGATCTAATTCAATCCCCACCTATAGCCATGTAGGGCACATTTCCTACAGGGTTAAACTGAAATACTGTCATCAAAGCTAAATTATAAACTCTCTCTCTAGAGAATGGTAAGTTCTCTGTAAAGTATGCTACGGTCACTTGTTAATTTCCACAATTTCTCTCTCTCTCAATTCAACTAAATTCAATTTAAGGGATTTATTGGCATGGGAAACATATGTTAACATTGCCAAAGCATGTGAAGTAGATAATAAACAGAAGTGAAATAAACAATACAAATTAACAGTAAATATTACACTCACAAAAGTTCCAAAATAATACAAACATTTAAAATGTCATATTATGTGTAAATAGTTCAAGTACAAAAGGGAAAATAAATAAACATAAATATGGGTTGTATTTACAATGGTGTTTGTTCTTCACTGGTTGCCCTTTTCTTGTGGTAACAGGTCACACATCTTGCTGCTGTGATGGCACACTGTGGTATTTCACCCAGTAGATATGGGAGTTTATCAAAATTGGGTTTGCTTTCAAAATCTTTGTGGGTCTGTGTAATCTGAGGGAAATATGTGTCTCTAATATGGTGGTACATTTGGCAGGAGGTTAGGAAGTGCAGCTCCGTTTCCACCTCATTTTGTGGACAGTATGCACATAGCCTGCCTAATCTTGAGAGCCAGGTCTGCATACGGCGGCCATAATCAAAGCTTTCCTTAAGTTTGGGTCAGTCACAGTGGTCATGTATTCTGCCACTGTGTACTCTCTGTTTAGGGCCAAATATCATTCTAGTCTCTCTCTCTCTCTCTCTCTCTCTCTCTCTCTCTCTCTCTCTCTCTCTCTCTCTCTCGTTCTCTCCCCCCTCTCTCTCTCTCTCTCTCTCTCTCTCTCCCTCTCTCTCTCTCTCTCTCTCCCTCTCTCCCTCTCTCTCTCTCTCTCTCTCTCTCTCCCTCCAGTGGGGTGGACGTGACCTTCCTAATGTTTTCTCTTTCTCTCGAGAGCGGATCTCTCTTTTCTTCTATCTTCTCTCTTCCTCTGACAGAATTGCAGTGACCTGTGGCAGTCATCAGTAGCGTTGCAGCAGAGTGTGCTCTTTTTGTCTTGCTCACACACACACACACACACACACACACACACACACACACACACACAGCATGATTCATGAGATATGTGAAACCAGTCCAGTTGCTGATATAGTATGTTCAGACAAGCCCTTGATCCCCTTCCCAGCCCACTTGGATTTCTTGAAGTAGAGAGATGGTTGTTCTTTATCAATGGTCTGAATATAAGTATAATATTTCCCCGCCTTAAAACTACAAACCAGTCATTTACATACCTTCCTCACCTCTGTGTGTGTGTGTGTGTGTGTGTGTGTGTGTGTGTGTGTGTGTGTGTGTGTGTGTGTGTGAAGCCTAAGTGTCAGGTGTAGCTGCCTGCCAGTCAACAGGACAACCATTGACTGGCGGTGGCCTGAGTGTCAGTAGTGCTGGTCGATGTGTGTGCTGTGTTTTCTCTCACTTCACTCCTCAGGACTGACCACCATGTTTGGAGGGCATCTTCCCAGGAACAGACTTCAAGGAGGAAGGAAGGGAACGTCTGAATATCAGAGCTCAACTAAACCAGGAAAAAAACAACTACCTTCACCACCACTCACTCTACTAACTAAACAGAGTATGTCGACTCTCAACAAAATGTAATCAATGAAATTCATAGAGTTTTACTTACTTCCTTAATCCTCATTGTCCCGGTTGGGAATTGAGACATACGGCCAAATTCATAATAGCCACCCCATAATAATTTAGGGTGTACAAATACTACCTCTATTCTTCCCCATGTAACATGATCCATCCCTTTAACACGTGAACAATGAGAGGTGAGAACGAACAACACAAAGAACGCAGAGGTCTAAGGGACAACAATTAGCTTGGGTTAGTTCATGCCTGACAGATGGGGAATCAACACCTAGACAACAGATTTACTGTATATAGAAGTCCGCAACACACTAGGTTAGATAAACAACTCATTTATGGCATCTGGCTGGACAGAAGAAGGCACATATTGCTGCAGACAAATATCAGTCAGTTCTAACCATCAATCCTTTGTCACATGACCTAGCTGGTCTTTGGCAAACTCTCAATCGTTTAGCAGGAGAGTTTATATTCAAATGGACAAAACATGACTCGACTTCAGCTGTAACCTAGGCAGGACTATTTGGAGGGTCGGCCGACACGCACACACGCACGCACACAAGCGCACGCACACACGCACGCACGCACGCACGCTATCAGAGCCATCTGTTCCTAAACAGGATCTAAACACGGTGCAGCTCAATCAACAACAAACACACCATGGGGCCTGTTAAGGAGGCTGCGCGGGGGGCATGGATCAGTCAGAGAGGCTGGGAGGGGGGCTTTGAGGGGGGCATGGATCAGTTAGAGAGGCTGTGGAGGGGGTGGAGAGCAAACCACCATTTGCTGCTAATTGCTCAACAGGCTGCAATCATATGGTTGTGTGAAAACACAGAAACGCACGCAAATCATTTTGCTGCAAATCCAATATTCATTAAGAGATATGAACCATTTTTGATACTATCGCTAATAGCTATTTAATAGATCTCATATGTTTTTCATTTTTAATTCCTGGATGACAATGAGGTGGGTGTAGTCACAATAACATACACCATTGATTAGATAAATCCAATCTACAGATAATCAGTCCATCAACAGCTGTGACCCATAACATGTGTGTGTTGTACTATACTGTTCTGGTCATCTCTGTGGTTCTCTAAGGTCCTCGTGAACGATCAATTTTGTCTGCCGCCCCGTCGACTGCACCTCGCCATGCGTATCCCGATCATTAGCCAAAGATATTTGTGGAACATGTTCAGAGTTGTTGCTGTGAATTCATATCGACATCTTCCTCTGTCTGCCACACGGTGGACTCAATAGATAATGACTTTCATCACCAGTCTCCATGCCCTCTCTGTACTGCGTGATATACTGTATGATATATCCTATAATGTTAACATGTTTACTAAACCACAGTCACACTTGTCAGCTTCTGAATATTGATATTAATAGGAGGTCAGTGATGTGAAGAAAGTATTTTTCATTTATCACAACTTTTCAAACATGATAAATTGGTGTGAACAAATCATTTTCCATATACAGCACCTGTTTTATTACGTCATCATTTAATATTTACCCAAACTTCCGTCAACTCATATTAACATAGGTAAACTTGCACTACGGTCTAATACACAAAGTAAATAACAGCTGTTGTCAAGCAGCACAGTGGTAAAGACAACCAGAGATAACAGATCAGGACAGAGCAGGAAAAGCCACAGCTACACCAGCAGAGTGGGACCCAGATGAAAATACAGCCGAGATAAAGTGAGATGAGACTGACTCTGGCCTGGCGCATAGGCCCTAGCAGTGGACGCTGAGTGGGCAGACAGGCGGTCTCCTTTATTCAGCCCTTCCAATCAGATACCGGAGACATATTTAAACTGGCAGCCTTCAGTCAATCAGATTCAAGGAGATACAGATTCACTAGAGGAAATGGGGTTCATAGGCTAATCATATTATACACTATATTTCTTCCGAATTTCTGAAGTTTCAAAAGGTACGTTTTGGACTGATAACACACAGCTGGTGATGTTTCGAGGCCTAGTCGTAAATAGAAAAAAGAACTAAGACTTTCCAAGCTCAAATCAAACGTATGATTCCCGTAAACACCAGAGCACAACATCTATAGACATTTCTAGAGTTATGTGTCCGCTAGGGAAGCAGAGAACACACAGGTAGGTCCATACCTGAGCCCAGGGGAAGCAGGTTATGGTGAGCTACAGCCAAACACCACGACTCAGCAACATGAAAGAACTTGATTTAAACCAAACAAGGGTAAGTCAACGACAGGTGTTCTAGCAGCATCTGAACACAGATGAAATAGAGATGCTGGTCCGGCGCCCGAGAATAGAGCCCCTCCAAAACAAATTGCTGCAACCTTGATCTTAATTTGGTTGATGGTTACTAACCAACTCCACTTGCGCAAATCAAAGCCCTCTTCCATTTTATTTATTCAGATCTCTCCATTGATATTCATCTACAAAAATATGGCTGCCATCAGATTCCGCTGAAAGATAATCATTTGGCAAAAGAGTTGCTTGTTTATCTTGTTTTCATCAAAACTACTTTTGACTCCACACTAAACTCTAATTCTGAGTTTAAATGCAATGAGGAATTCACTTGTATCTAACCGATGATATATTGAATCCTTTGAACTATATTTTAACAAACCTAAGGCAATGGTAAATGTAAGCACTGGCGGTTAGAAATACTTGTGCTATTTTCACAGCCGTTATTATGAGCGCAATAGCTGGCGGTGGCTTGAAAGGGATGGGTTTGGATGAGTCAACAAGTTGTAGGTGTGATGAGGGCTTGGCCACTCACTGTCAAGGCGTTGTATATCTTAATACTGCATGCGTTTGTCTCCAGTTCCGTAGGTTATTGACGGTCTTACTCCAATTCAGCTGCGGACACGGAACATTATCTTCCTAGTCCATTCTGGATTGATACGTTTATTAAAGAGCATAGGCTAGGGTAATGAGTGATAGGCTAGGGTAATGAGTGATAGGCTAGGGTAATGCGCGATAGGCTAGGGTAATGAGTGATATGCTAGGGTAATGAGTGATAGGCTAGGGTAATGAGTGATAGGCTAGGGTAATGAGTGACAGGCTAGGGTAATGAGTGATAGGCTAGGGTAATGAGTGATAGGCTAGGGTAATGAGTGATAGGCTAGGGTAATGAGTGATAGGCTAGGGTAATGAGTGATAGGCTAGGGTAATGAGTGATAGCAACAGTGAAAATAACGCATCCAGTTTTTGCTCAATATGCTTGGAGTGTTGAC
Source organism: Salvelinus fontinalis (assembly GCF_029448725.1). Classification (NCBI taxonomy): domain Eukaryota; kingdom Metazoa; phylum Chordata; class Actinopteri; order Salmoniformes; family Salmonidae; genus Salvelinus; species Salvelinus fontinalis. The sequence goes on along the minus strand of NC_074693.1, from coordinate 33,268,133 downwards.
AGTCAACATTGTTGTAATTGGCTTCAACGAGTATGGGCCTTTACGCATCGCACTTCTCCTCAAGTGCAAACACAAGGTATAGCCTAGGACAACCATTGATATGGCATTATAGGACTGAAAGTTTTGAGTAGCCTATGTTTGGAGGAGCGCATCTTTGGTAATTGGACAAGAGGTGCTCCTTGGAATGGATACAAGCCCAGTGGATGATGTGCTTCAGCTAGGCCTATGTGAATTGTGAATAATGCAAAGGCATGTTGGCACAACTCATGAGTAGACCATTTAGAAACATTTTATGGATAGGCTACTTGGCTAATGCATGGCCAGGATTAAAAAAGGACACCATAGGCATTGCTGTTGAAGCAGCTTTTGTTATGGTAGTGTAATTGTAGTTTACCAAGGGCTTGTTTTTTAATCAAACGAAACAGAAAATATTGTTCCAGGAAAATAACTCAAATGTCACCAGATTATCTCATCTCTTGTTCCATGATGGGCATATAGCCTACATGGAGGCTTTTTTAAACACATCCACAATAATAACAGGGGCTGGCTAAAATAATGCCATAACCTACATAGATAAAAAGGGGATGTCCGCTCACTGTTTTTCTGCTGCCAAACTTGATCTTTTAATAAAGCTTTGGCGATTAAGATGTATTTCAAAGCGGTCTCATGAGCCAAACTCTTTATCGATAGTCTTGAGTACTTGGCGAAGGCATCGGGCATGACAAAACACACAGACTTCATTAAGAGGAGGGGAACCTGTGCTTGGGTTTAAATTAAGTGAAACTAAATGGGAAAAATGACATTAACTTTTTCTGCTTCTAAACACAAGGTTTAGATAGGCTGCGCTTCAGTTGTCAAAATCCATGCCGTAACCTACTGTATTACCACTAAGACTGCTTTCTGTTGGTCTTAAGTATCCCCAACAGCGCATTCCGAGATTGGCACTTTGGTGCACGTATTTAAGTACACACCTCAAAAATTGACACCTCTCCCATCCCAGAGCAAGTGAGCTCATATATGACAGGTAAATTATCAATCCTGGCGCCTGGGTTTTAAAATGGAAGAGTGACGGCTTTAACAGGTCGAAATCGCGTGCTTTTGAAAATTGTGCTGGAATTAGAGCCCTGAATGTTTTAATACAGTCCTACAACTACAGCAACAACACGTGCCCTTTTAAGTATTCCCTATTCCTTATACCAACACACACACACACACACACACACACACACACACACACACACACACACACACACACACACACACACACACACACACACACACACACACACACACACACACACGCTACTATCCTTGTGGTAACCAAACAATTGATTCCCATTCAAAATCCTATTTTCCATAACCCTACCCTAACCACAAACCCCTAACCCTATCCCTATCCCTAATCCTAACTCTAACCGTAACCCTAATTGTAACCCTAAACCTAACCCCTAACCCTAATTCTAACCGCAACCCTAATTGCAACCCTAACCCTAAACCTAACCCCTAAGCCTAAAATAGTAATTTTCCTTGTTGGGACCAGCAAATGTCCCCAATGATAGAAAACAACGAACACACACACCCTGAAAAACCTCCTCACATACACCCTGAAAACACATTAGATTAATTCGCTTGAGAGGAAACCATTATGGTAAGAACAATTGGATTGTCTATCCCCCTGAAGTACACCATCCGTCATTGTCTGATAGCCTTATTACGACTCAACTATATAGTAGACTCTAATTCCAAACCTGAATAGAAAACAAGTATTACTTCCTTTTTACATTATGCAACACGGACACACACACATGCACACAAATGCCATCAGGGGGACAGCTGGACAGGTATGCACATGCACAAACGATCACACACACACATACACAGGCACCCACTTCACAGCCTCAACGATGCTCAACACCTTGTCCAAGTTCTCATTAGTTCCTCATTAGGCCAGGAAGTAAACATAAAGCTGAGCAGTGAGTTTAGAAGCAACACACGGCACTGTGCTGCTCCTACACTTCAGAGACATTGTAATGCTGATGAACACGCACAGATAGGCAGCCATTACCGCTTACTCCTCTCGCTAAACAACCTGTTCACAGCGCGTGCTGTGCCAAACTGGCACCTGGTACACACACACTTGGCACAGGTAAACAGTTTGCTCTCAAGTAAAAAGAGAAACGCCTTGACTTGGCTGTTCCTGAAGACTGTAGAAGTCATGGTTAAAGAGAACGCAGGATTGATGTGTACTGTAGGTTGCTGAAACTGTTGGGATATCTGAGGTTATTCTCTTTTCCAAGAAGCAGAATGCCCAAAGCAGTTAGCATGAATGTATGATGATCTGTACCCGCTTGCAGTTGGTGAGTGCAGCCCGTAAGTGCAGTCTGTGAGTGCAGTGTGTGAGTGCAGTCTGTGGCTTTTCAGGCTGCCCCCCCTGAAGTTTGGAAACCTAGCAAATTACCAATGCTAAATAGATCAAATGAAATAGATGAATTCCAGAATTGAAAGCACGTACAATCCAGCAACTTTAGGAGTTCACCTTGGAATACATGTGATGAGACATTGAACCCAGCTCGATTTGAGAACACTCCTAAGCTGTTATAAACGATAGGGCCTACTCAAAGTGAGGCCATGCATCTCTGTTCCCTGCTGTGGTAAAAGCACATCATGTTCCAAGTTGTTCCAAATATCCTACCAAGGGTAGCTATTACTCCCTATAAAAAATTCATATACTGATCATTAATTCAACCTCGAGGCTAGTGCGTTCCTGTTATGAGAGGCTCTTGAAGTTATTCTCTCTGGTGGATTTATGAAATAGACATAGATTGGGGCGAAAAGAGTGTTTGTGTGTGTTGGCAGTACTTCTCCCCTCTCTATGACCAGTGGCACATACTAACTGGGGCTACTACATGCTCTAAGGCACATTTCATTCTCACCACCGCAAGAGACGAATAGTACATTTACAAAATCACCAAACCCCATATGGATTCATTACTCTGCATTGTAACTTGAGAAAGTAGACGCATACGTCTGAATGCTTGAAATGCTTTCACGCATCGTCCAGCAACACTGCACGGTAGTGCACTTTCTTCACATAATGAAACAGGCAGAGGTACCAAGGGAAAAGTCTCGTGAACCTCAATAATATCACTAATAAAGGAAGTAGCCTATATAGCATATTCCAGAAGAGGAAAACTCCTTTACATGTCCAAATATTAGACTGTCATAAGCAGGGTTAAAGTGGTCGATGGTGACACAGTTGCACTCAGTGGCAGTGAGATGTGTAGGTATAATGGCACACTGCCAGATAGTTCCATAGTCTGGGCAGGGAGAGAAAGGGAGAGCCCAGAAAAACACAAGCGACTCCTTGACAATGCAATCACACACCTTATCTTAATGCTTGGCTTTCCACCGAGACCGTTTATAACAAGCCGCTGCAGGTGAGAGTCAGTGTCAGCCCTCCCCCTATGAGAGGAGACAGTGCCTGGGCTTCAGTGCCTCAGCACCTCCCTGTAAAAAGCATTCCTGGAGCCCCGGAGCCCTGTCTGGGCTGGATGATGAAGTGGCTAGGCAGGAGGTCTGTCAGCTCAGCGGCCCGCATAGAGGCCTCTCTCCTGGGGACAGAAAGGGAGGGCAGGGCTCCCCCGGCTGGAGGTGCAATGACAGACGCTCGTCCGAACCGCAGCGAAGAGGGCCAGTTCTTCCTGTACACTCCCTTTGAGACCCTATCTTTCTCTGTTTACCTCTTTCAGATTCTTTCTTTTTCTCACCCCCTTCTCTCTCTTTTTCTCTCTCCCCCTCCCCTCCTTCTACCCATTCTCCATTTCTCTCCCCTCCCTCTTTCTCCTCTCTTCCTCCCTCCTTCCTTCTCTTTCAGCAGTGACGTGTGGTCTGAGGAATCCTCTCTCCTCTCACAGGAAGAAGAGAGAGAGGGAGAGAGAGAGAAAAATATAGAGAGAGTGAAAATAGAAAAAAACACACATCATTACCCCGCTAAATAACGTGGTCCCACCTCGGCTGCCTGCCGTTCTGTTCTCTCTGATGAATTAGACTCCCTCTGTCCTTCCTCACCCTGTTCCTCAGCTGCCGCAGAGTGTCTCAGCGGTCAGGCGTTCATCGGTGAAGCCACTGATAGCACAGGCTAAAAGGGTTTCTTGTGTCTTGCACCTGCCCCGTGGGCTCAACAGTTATAGATGACTTGGATGAGACTTGGATGTGCTCTGAACTCCAATGAAATAAACACCTGGCCTGGAAGAGAAGGATTCCGTAAATCATGCTTAAGGATGAACACACTTGATGAAAATAGCTGCATCCAGGTTTCATGTAAACACCTGTGGGCCCGGAGATACTGGATCCATCCTCCACTGGCATGATGATACTGTATGTCTGATGTTAGTATTGAACCTGATGGATGTCTCATACCTTGTGAGAATACCCTCTTGCTCCATGTTATATTTGCTTTGATTGCTGCTCATCCCACGAGGGCTGGTTGTTGATGGTCAGAGCACCAATAGCAGATCATCAAAGAGGTTCAAACTGTCCAAAGCACTGACACCTTCCATACATTTCATGGGATCATACCATGTAATGTTCAGGGTAAGCTCATATAAAGGTAATGCTACATTCCCATGGCACATATAACCGACACAATTCCAAATAATCACTATTTCTCCAAGCAGCGGTGAGTCGAAACAGCAGTCGCCTTCCGCCTGGAACATTCATCACTGGCAGAAGCAGCACGTTCCGAACTAAAATGCCAGAAACATCCAGGAAAATACAGAAACACAACCAATTATGTTCTTCGTGTTGCCGAGTAGGTAATTAAAACAGCAGATTCTTTCTGAGCAACAAAAGACACAGTCCACAGCCCACAGCTGCACATTATACACATTACAGAGCCAGGCGCGGAATCTTCTATTATCTCTACTATTACACTCCAGTGCCATAATGATATTTCCGAACAACACATTTACCATTACTACCACCCCCCCCCAATCCAACAGGAAAGTCTATAATTTCCCCCCCAATTTGCATTTTTTATATTTGGCTGCTGTTCAGACTCATTATTCCATACCTGTGTGAGCATCTGACAAAGCTACAATTAGGACCAGACGCTAGCACAGATAAGCTATTATTTCCCTGGTGAAGTATCTGATGATATCTATCCACTATATCAAGAGTCTTACTCTGCTCTGATCTCTGAGAGCCCTAATGACTCAACTGTTTCCCATCAGTGGATAATCACCTGGAAGACACTGAGAGGCACAGGGCTTTAACACAGGCCTGCTCTTCATTAACACTATGATGTAAGCCCAGGCAAGGCAGCTAGCTAGCTCCCAGCCCTATGTAGCCAGCCTGAGGTCTGATAACACAAGCTAATCACTCTTCATCCCTCAGGTTCACTCAGTTCACTCGCTCATTTACTCAGTCTCTTACTCTCTTAATCTCTTACCTTCCACCATTCCCTGTACAGAACCAAAAGGGCACGGAGGGTATTTTAGAGGTCCGAGCATCATCCGGTGCTAACGTTTGCAGCGTCTTGCATCAGCGTTAGAGCGGGGGAGCAGGGATCAGCTGGTGAGGGTGTTTGCGACAAACAGAGTCTCGTGAACCCAGAGGTGGTGGTGCCCGTGTCCCGAAGTCCCATGGGGTGTCGTTACCTACCTGTACCCTCCGTCTGCCTCCTACTTGGAACTTACCTGTTGTGGAAAAAACACACAAACCTCCAAGACATGGCTGCAACCTCCAGGGAACATTACAAAATCAAATAGTAAAGTGTGCAATGTTAGGAAACCTCCGGAATAGCTAAAAGTAATAATGACAGCTTTGATACACTCAGAAAGCCCCCAGTAACATTTGCAGCCATCAAGTGAATGGCCAAAATAATATTAGAGACCCCAGAATCAGATTACTCTGCTCTCTCTGTCTGTGAATTGCCTGGATACAATTCAATCAATTCCCGTAGAGATCTTTACAATTTTATACAGCTTTCTCTCAAAGATATTTGTCACTGAACACTTACAAAAAGGCCCAGACCGGAACCGGCAAAAAGAAGAAGAGGAAGGAGAAGATGAGAAGAACAAAATGAAAAGAAAAGAGATGGTATTTTAGTGAGGACAGAACTAAGCCTAGGGGGACTAGACTTTTGCAGGGAAATCTGTAGTCTCATGGGCGATACTGACCTCTACCAATGTACTCTATATCCAGTCATCATATCTGTTACATATAGACAGTGCTATGCATTGCATCTGACCTGATAAAAAATATTCTTTCACATATTGATGCTATTGATTGCACATAGCTCTAGCACATTATCAAGGAAATATTCTGCATACATTTTGCATTATTACCTTCTGTGATGGGCAGCTTTCAACAACTCAAGTCACAACAATTAGCAAAAAGTGGGGAAAAGACAATAAATGCTCTGAGGGTAAAGTCTTCAACAAGATGTTATGGGTGGAAAGAGGTCATTTCCATGTAAAAGTACCCATGAGCACCAACATGAAAAGAATATAGGAGCATAGCAAATTGGTGTCAAATGAAATCTAAGAGGTTATCTTTTTGAGAAATTAAGGCATATATACATTTTTCAATCATTTGCCATCCTAAAAATGTGGAACAATCAAAGGCAAACATTGAAAAGGTACCAGATTTTTTTTTAAAGGGTATTAGAAATACACCAAAACACATTAATGCTGAAGTAAAGGCCCCTGCCAACTAATATCAATACTTATATTCTAGTTTTGGAGAAATTGTTGATCTTCTGTAAGTTTAAGAAACATTGCCAAAAACCCACATACAGTATCTTGAAGATATTTGATCATTTCTCTCCCTCAAGAGGAGGTAGGATAATGAAAGTTCACAGAAGTAACAAGTAATGGTTGACCTACCAATTAGTGAATATTGATTTACTGATATACATTTTGTTTATGAATTATTAAGTGACTAAAACTCTTAATTCCATTACAAAATTGGCCTTGATGTTAATGTCCACAGGCGGACCAGAATGGGCCAAATATATACCTGTAATAGACATATCTTTGACAAGTTAGGATCAAAGAGTGCAATACAATACTATACAGTGAGTAGAGCACAGTAGATTACAGCCCAGTACCGTACAGTAGTACTGTACAGTACAGTACAATACAAGAACAAGAAAAGTAGAGTATAGTACAGTGCAGTACAGCAGAGAACAGTATAATGTAATGTCTTCTACTGTACTGAACAATCCTCTACCGTACTCTATTAGTCTTTATTGTACTGCTGTATTGTACTGCACTGTGCCCTGCTGTGCTGCACTGTCATTTAAAATTGTGAAACATGAAGAGAATAACATTCAAATTCCATGATTATGTATTTTTGTGTAGTACAGATCAGGGACCCATGATGTAATTCTGTTCCCATAATTCTGTTAACTGATGTAAATCCACTTCACTTACTGTAGTTCCATAACCAAAATAGAAGTCATCACGGTAAGGTTGAATAGAGCATGCACATACACACACAGTACGTTTTCAATGCAATATTGTATAAATCCTGTTAAATGTAACTAAATGTAATCGGAATTGTAATTTTCATAATCCGCAAAAGTATTTATTTATAATGACATGGCCATAAACAATAACTAGTAATGCTGCATACTCCAAGAAAGGTTAAAATCTCACCTTTATGGTAGAAATAGTTATCAAATGCTGAAGTGTAGTCACTTTTGAGGACACAAGCTCAAGAACACAGTACAAATATGATGAAAATATGAGAATATGAAAAAGTGTTTATGATGTACTTCCTATTCAACAAAACTGTATGAATAAGCCTTGAAATTACTTATATGCTTTCTAAATATAGTATAATCAAATTTAAAATGACTAACTATAAGATTTCACCTTTCTCAGAACTGTAAAATCATATTTGCATGTTCAGTGTTTGAGAAAATGTGCATATTTTCTAAAGGTCTCTCTTGATCAAAAGGTCTGCCCTAATGGCTGTGAACGTCTCACAGAACTCTAGCTTGGCTTCCTGAACTCATTAGGAACTTGCATTTTATCGCATATTAATATTGTCCATCTTTGCCAAAGAGAAAGTGTTTTTTGTTTAAAATCTCGAAATTATTTTTGACTATAAATCGATCTCTGAATGTGTTACAGTGATGACGCCACTTTCTCCTGCTGAGCTACGATGTATGGATTGCAGGCATGTGCTTTGTCAGTGGCTGGGAAGTAGGGTTCAGCCAGGAGTTAATGGACAATCGTAAGAGCCAATTAAATGGTAGGAGGGACATTCCAGCTTCAAGTGGTTTCGGATTTCACATCCTATGTCACACAGGCTCAGAGAATATACCACTGTGTCCGTGGAAACCAGGGCTATCACCTCATTTCCGTCTACGGTATCCACAGATCGATTTATAAGCAAAAATATCGGTCGGAACCAGTACCAGAACCACAAAGTTTGCCTAAACAGGGGACTTCGCATTTAAAAAGGTGCATAAGGAAGTTTTTCCACAAAATGTTTTTTGTCAGGAACCAGCAAGCTAGGGTGCTTCCTCCTTTTGGGACTGCTTACATTAAAACTAGCAATTCAAAAGCAAATCTGTGTCAGTTCGAGCTGCAAAATCTTTGTTGACACATTTCCCAGGTTTTGTTAGAAATACTGATTGGAGGATTTCACATTTCTTGCTTATTCCCTCTTGATTACAGGAATCTTCCAAACAGGATTTCTGTGAATTTGGGGAATGGATTTCAGGATTTTTTTCAACCTTAGTGTTAGTTACCCATCTCAAGAATCAGTAAGCATCATCCCAGATTTGGAGATTGAGAAACACTGACAGAAGACGGCCCAGCTTTGTAAGCTATTAGTGCTAGTTATACAGTGACTTGCGAAAGTACTCATCCCACTTGGCATATTTCCTGGATTTTTGGATGTTTGTATCATTTGATTTACACAACATACCTACCACTTTGAAGATGCTAAATATATTTTTGTTGTGAAACAACAAGAAATTAGACCAAAAAACTGAAATCTTGAGCGTGCATAACTGTTCACCCCCCCCAAAGTGAAAAAATTGTGGAACCACCTTTTGCAGCAATTACAGCTGCAAGTCTCTTGGGGTATGTCTCTATAAGCTTGGCACAGTTAACCACTGGGATTTTTGCCCATTCTTCAAGACGAAATTGCTCCAGCTTCTTCAAGTTGGATGGGTTCTGCTCGTGTACAGCAATCTTTAAGTCACACCACAGACTCTCAATTGGATTGAGGTCTGGGCTTTGACGCGGCCATTCCAAGACATTTACAGTTGAAGTCGGAAGTTTAGGGTAAAACGTTTAGGGTAACCTTCCACAAGCTTCCCACAATAAGTTGGGTGAATTTTGGTCCATTCCTCCTGACAGAGCTGGTGTAACTGAGTCAGCCTTGCTCACACAGGCTTTTTCAGTTCAGCCCACAAATTTTCTTGACTTTGTTGTCCTTAAGCCAGTTTGCCTCAAATTTGGAAGTACGCTTGGGGTCAGTCTCCATTTGGAAGACCCATTTGCGACCAAGCTTTAACTTCTTGACTGATGTCTTGAGATGTTGCTTCAATATATCCACATAATATTCCTTCCTCATTAAGTCATCTATTTTGTGAAGTGCACGAGTCCCTCCTGCAGCAAAGCACCCACACAATATGATGCTGCCACCCCCGTGCTTCACGAGACACGGTGGTGGCACACAAACCATAGTCTTTTTTATGGTGGTTTTGGAGCAGTGGCTTCTTCCTTGCTGAGCGGCCTTTCAGGTTATTTCGATATAAGACTCGTTTTACTGTGGATATAGATGCTTTTGTACCTGTTTCCTCCAGCATCTTCACAAGTCCTTTGCTGTTGTTCTGGGATTGATTTGCACTTTTCGCACCAAAGTACTTCAGATCGTGTCTCCTTCCTGAGCGGTATGACGGCTGCGTGGTCCCATGGTGTTTGAACTTGCGTACTATTGTTTGTACAGATGAATGTGGTACCTTCAGGCGTTTGGAAATTGCTCCCAAGGATGAACCAGACTTGTGGAGGTCTACAATCTTTTTTCTGAAGTCTTGGCTGATTTCTTTTGATTTTCCCATGATGTCAAGCAAAGAGGCACTGAGTTTGAAGGTAGGCCTTGAAATACATCCACAGGTACACCTCCAATTGACACAAATGATGTCAATTAGCCTATCAGAAGCTTCTAAAACTATGACATCGTTTTATGGAATTTTCCAGGCTGTTTAAAGGCACAGTCAACTTACTGTATGTAAACTTCTGACCCACTGGAATTGTGATACAGTGAATTATAAGTGAAATAATCTGTCTGTAAACAATTGTTGGAAAAATTACTTGTGTCATGCACAAAGTAGATGTCCTAACCGACTCGCCAAAACTATAGTTTGTTAACAAGAAATTTGTGGAGTGGTTGAAAAACGAGTTTTAATGACTCCAACCTAAGTGTATGTAAACTTCTGACTTCAACTGTAAACGTTTCCCCTTAAACCTCTTGAGTGTTGCTTTAGCAGTATGCTTAGGGTCATTGTCCCGCTGGAAGGGGAACCTCCATCCCAGTCTAAAATCTCTGGAAGACTGAAACAGGTTTCCCTCAAAAATGTCCCTGTATTTTGCGCCATCCATCATTCCTTCAATTCTGAATAGTTTCCCAGTCCCTACCGATGAAAACATTGCCAAAGCATGATGCTGTTCATTCACTACTTCTCAGCATTTAACACAATAGTACCCTCAAAGCTCATCACTAAGCTAAGGATCCTGGGACTAAACACCTCCCTCTGCAACTGGATTCTGGACTTCCTGATGGGCTGCCCCCAGGTGGTAAGGGTAGGTAGCAACACATTTGCCATGCTGATCCTCAACACTGGAGCCCCTCAGGGGTGCGTGCTAAGTCCCCTCCTGTACTCCCTGTTCACCCACGACTGCATGGCCAGGCACGACTCCAACACCATCATTAAGTTTGCAGACGACACAACAGTGATAGGCCTGATCACCGACAACGACGAGCCTATAGGGAGGAGGTCAGAGACCTGGCCGGGTGGTGCCAGAAAAACAACGTATCCCTTAACGTAACCAAGACTAAGGAGATGATTGTGGACTACAGGAAAAGGAGGACTGAGCACGCCCCCATTCTCATCAGCCGGGCTATAGTGGTGCAGGTTGAGAGCTTCAAGTTCCTTGGTATCCACATCACCAACAAACTAGAATGGTCCGAACACACCAAGACGGTCATCAAGAGGGCACGACAAAGCCTATTCCCCTCGGGAAACTAAAAAGATTTGGCATGGGTCCTCAGATTCTCAAAAGGTTCTACAGCTGCAACATCGAGAGCATCCTGTCTGGTTGCATCACTACCTGGTACGGCAACAGCTCAGCCTCCGACCGCAAGGCACAACAGAGGGTAGTGCGTACGGCCCAGTACATCACTGGGGCTAAGCTGCCTGCCATCCAGGACCTCTACACAAGGCGGTGTCAGAGGAAGGCCCTAAAAAATGTCAAAGACCCCAGCCACCCCAGTCATAGACTGTTCTCTCTACTATCGCATGGCAAGCGGTGCCGGAGTGCCAAGTCTAGGACAAAAAGGCTTCTCAACAGTTTTTTACCCTCAAGCCATAAGACTCCTGAACAGGTAATCGAATGGCTCCCTAGACTATTTGCATTTTGTTTCCCCCCCAACCCCTCTTTTAAGATGCTGTTACTCTCTGTTTATCATATATGCATAGTCACTTTAACCATATCTACATGTAGATACTACCTCCTTTAGCCCGACTAACCGGTGCCTGTATATAGCCTCGCTACTGGTATTTTTCACTGTCTTTCAACTGTTGTTTTTATTTCTTTACTTACATATTGATCACCTTATACATATTTCTTAATTGCAGTGTTGGTTAGAGCCTGTAAGTAAGCATTTCACTTACAGCTGTTGTATTTGGCGCACGTGACAAATAAACTTTGATTTCATTTGATGCTGCCACCACCATGCTTCACTGTGGGGATGGTGTTCTCATGGTGATGAGAGGTGCTGGGTTTGCGCTAGACATAGCATATTACTTGATGGCCAAAAAGCTCAATTTTAGTCCCATCTGACCAGAGTACCTTCTTCCATAAATTTGGGGAGTCTGACACGTCTTTTGGCGAACACCAAATGCGTTTGCTTATTTTTTTTTTAAGCAATGCTTTTTTCTGACCACTCTTCTGTAAAGCCCAGCTCTGTGTAATGTACGACTTAATGTGGTCCTATGGACAGATACTCCAATCTCCGCTGTGGAGCTTTGCAGCTCCTTTAGGGTTATCTTTGGTCTCTTTGTTGCCTCTCTGTTTACTGCCCTCCTTGCCTGGTCTATGAGATTTGGTGGGCGGCCCTCTCTTGGCAGGTTTGTTGTGGTGCCATTTTCTTTCCATTCTTTTTATAATGATTTAATGGTGCTCCGTGGGATGTTCAAAGCTTCGGTTATTTTTATATAACCCAACCCTGATCTGTACTTCTCCACAACTTTGTCCCTGACCTGTTTGGAGAGCTTCTTGGTCTTCATGGTGCTTGGTGGTGCCCCTTGCTTAGTGGTGTTGCAGACTCTGGGGCCTTTCAGAACAGGTGTATACATACTGAGATCATGTGACAGATCATGTGACACTTAGATTGCACACAGGTGTACTTTATTTAACTAATTATGTGACTTCTGAAGGTAATTGGTTGCACCAGATCTTATTTAGGGGCTTCGTAGCAAAGGGGGTGAATACATATGCACGCACCACTTTTCCGTTGTATTTTTTATTTTTTTCATGTCACTTCACCAATTTGGACTATTTTGTGTATGTCCATTACATAAATCCAAATAAAAATAAATTTAAATTACAGGCTGTAATGCACCAAAATAGGAAAAACTCCAAGGGGGATGAATACTTTTGCAAGGCACTGTAAACCCAGGGAAAGGAAGGGGATATCGTTTTAAACCATGTGCTGCTGAATCACACAGATCAGAACACACAACACACCAACCAGCTTGTTTGGCATCTGTTGCACCAAATTACATCACCACTGTGTGTGTGTTTATGTGTGTGTGTGTGTGTGTGTGTGTGTGTGTGTGTGTGTGTGTGTGAGTGTGTGAGTGTGTGTGTGTGAGTGTGTGAGTGTGTGAGTGAGTGAGTGAGTGAGTGAGTGAGTGAGTGAGTGAGTGAGTACGAAAGAGAGAGAGCGATGTGCTCACTGAAGTTCAACAGCCAGCCACCCCCTCTACTGTACGGACCAGGGAACACAGGTGTCTGAATATGTATGTGTGTGTCAGTGTGAAAATGTCAGTGTGATAATTAACACACTACGCACAATCTGTGGTGACATCTATGAGCATGTTAACTCTCCTTTATGTCTGTCATAAACTTACTCATAGGTCTTTCAAAAAGCCTATTTTGGCATCCATTTCAGACATGAGGGAGTTTGATCCTATACTGATGAATGTAACACAAAACAATTCAGCACACAGTGTAATACACTAGCTAATTGCTCAACTGAAAATTGTGCTTGTTGATAAATACCAGCATTACAATATTGCTTACAAATCATTCCAATCTAGCTGACATGTGACTACATTATGATGATGAATCACGTTCATGATGTTAAGGGAGAAGGCCTGGTATTAGGCCATAATGAACAGTATCAGTAGCAGCAGTAGCCACCCTGGGTAAAGGCATGGACCAGGGAGCAGAGGAGCACCAGGGCCAGGGACCCATCCAAGGGCCTGAGACCCAGCCCAAGGCCAGTTTTGTGGGCATGTGGGCTTGAGTGGGACCCCGCGAGGCCCGGCTAGAACACCCTCTCAGCCTTCAGTCAAGGACGCTGACACCACGGACCCTCTAAGACTGCTTTCATACGCTCCTGAGGGATACAGAGAGGAAGGAGAGGAAGGACGGGAGGAAAATACAACGTTTAGTCTACTCACGAGTGCACACCGCACAGCCCTGCCTGGCTACAGTGCAGTACACCCCCTGACTTACAGTAAGAGGCAAAGTCGAAGCGGGGGACTTGACAGCCAAAGTCACAGCAAAGAGTGTCTTAAAGTCAACTTCTTGGATGAAGGACTAAGAGATGGCTAAAATTAAACCACCAGGCAATCTTCAGTCATGCACAAAGGACATCGTCTTTCTCCACAAGGCCACAGTTATCACAGCAAATCACTTCAAGTCAGAGAGACAGAATATATTAAAAAGGGAAGTTAAATGACTTGGTATTAATATACTGGCTATGTATTGAAATAGCCATCTAGTACCTTGTGAGGACACATATAACCTCTAATGGACCACAATACAACGACCATAAACCCATACAATATGATGTTTTGTTGCATGGCTTTAGCTTAGTTGCGATAAAAGTATACTGTGTATCCCAAGCGCTCTAATAAAAAACTAAATGTGTCGTCTCAGTTGACCCTGTTGGCTAAAGGTTGCTGGTGTTTACCAGAAGGCGGCACGGACACTCCATCACTCATTAACCCCTAGGCCCTGCTAACGAGCTCTGGCCCAGACTGGGAATCTCTCCTCATTAAGGGAACACTAACCACTGTGGGAAAGACAGGGCCAGGGAAGCGAATAATACACTCCACCTAACACCAGCCTAACACTCCCCACTAGCTTCTCTTCATTCAATTAGGAGATGTGCTAAGGTCACAGTCTCTGGGGGTGGAGAAAAGAAATAGGGCTGTTTTGAATGCTTGGTTCAATACACCATCAGTGGGATCAGTGTGTGTGTGTGTGGGTGTGTGTGTTACATTTTGTTCCTACCTGTATTACGAGAGAACACTTTGTGCTAGGGTGTAAATGATTCATGAGGGCTCGGGTGAATAGAGGCCCTGAGTTAGTCACCTATTTGTAGTTAATGATAATGTCTTACTTAGATTCTCCTGCAGTCCCAGCCAGGCTACAAACCATTCTCTCTTTCTGACACATTGACTTACTCTGGGCCTTAAGCGTCAAAGAATAACCAACATCAATACAGCCACTCTAGCTGATAAAAGGGTCTGGTTAGCTTGGGGGATAATGCCGAAACACTCTGGAGATAATGCTGAAACATTGGGGACATAAAGTAAGCCACATTGACTGAAGTGAAAGTGTCTGCTCACGGAGCGCAGTATGTAAATCCTGGACTTTCTACAGCAGAGATCAAACCGAACGGGCTCTGACATGTTAGAAATGAACCCACTCTCTCAAGTGGCATATACTTCTGTTCAGAGGTAACGTGTGTGGTGGTTAAGAGACAATGACATCTTCCCTTCTTTGATACAGTCAGGCCTATAGCCGGGGAGGAGTGGTGCGGTGCTGGGAGCTGAGAGGGAGTGGGGACTGGGGCGTGCTCTGCAAATGGACCATCTGTTGGCCTGTTATAGCTCTTGAGGAATACGACTGACCATCATTTTTTACCCCAACGCTGTATTTCTATATTGAGACCTTCCATGAAAAAAGCATTTAGCTCATTACGGCTTTTCAAAGATGAAAAACTACAGTGCTATAAACAGTGCCTTACATATCTAATGGGGGAAATTACATTAGATTAAATGAATGGATATTTATATTACAACCTGCATGTGATGACATAATCTATTGCTTTGATTTGCAGTTAGAGGGGAGTTTTAGCTTTGTGAAGAAAGTCAAAAAGGGAATCTGATCATCCCTTCAAGGAAAAATGAGTTGGACTACAGAAGTTATTTAAGTCTGACAAGAAAAGTTTTGAATTATGGCCTGCACAGGTATTTTGGGGTCTGAACATGCTTTTTTCCCTCTCTTCTGAAAGGTTTTGGCCATTTGAATAAGGCATTTGGTTTCACTCCGCCTAGCTCCGATTGTGTGCCATCTAATATTAGTATTTGTATTAATTATCTTAAATGAACTGTCACAGCGGTTAATTAGCATTATTAATGTTGTGTGGCAACAGCGCTGAGTGGAATTTGAAAAATGTAATAACACCTCAATAGTAAAATGTCAAAAATACATAATTACCCGAATTAATGAAACTTTGGCAGAGAAACTATCATCTTTATTATAAAGACAGAGGCAAGAAGGCAGAAGGAGAGACTCAGGCCGTCTGAATTAAACACCTTAATATTCAACAATATGCAAATAAACATTATTCAACAATATTTTTAAGAAGACTTTAAGTGGACCACTTTGTCAATCCTCAGTCCCGTGAATCTGTCATATCTTTGTTCCAAAATGTCTTTGATAATGACTATATTAGGGCAGTTAGGCCACCAGTGAAGTGTTTGTCTGGAGTAGTGATTTCAGACTCTCTTAGAGCAAATACTGCTCTAGGCGTCTTTCTGGCATCTTTTCAGTTTTGATCTATCTTTAACATGGCAGGGCAATATTGTTAGCCGAGACAGAATCATGGCTGACTTGACCTTGACTTAACATGTCTGCTGAGGTTCCCTACATCCTGACTCCCCTGTTCTTGCAGAGTCTGTGATTAAATATTAATGTTAAATTGCATAACAGCCAGATCTTACAGATGCATAGCGGGGCCATTTATCTGGGCACGCCTGATCAGCCACTGCAAAGACAAGAGCCGGAATGACAGGCTGAGAGTGGGACCCCCTCAAGGGAAGTTGAACTGCATAAGGACTAAGATGGCTTGGTCTGGGAGACAAAATAGTCAATGAGAATCCAATGTTAATCAGTACTAACTTTTAATCGTGATGCTGTGCAAAATACTCTGGGGATGTATACAATTCAGAAATAAGACTGTCCGAAAAAGTATCTGCATATTCTCTACACAGTTACGCTGTCTAAAATATCCAATCCTTATAGTTAACTGTCTTCTCTGTTGCTCACCAGCAAAACATACTGTATGGTGGCCTTATGCGGCCAATTTCTTACCATTTCCAGTCACTGGTATGGTCTCTTCCTAGCCCATATGAAATGCCAAGTAGGGTATTTGTGGTCTATTTTCTGTTTCTCTCAATGTGACTGTCAAGGGCTGTGCTTCAGTGACAGAGGAGGTAGCGTTCACTTTCCACTGACTGTGATCTGTGATTTGCCTTATCATCCACAGCAGTTCATTATTTTTCCTTTTATTTCAATTCAGATTTCCTATCACAAAACACTGGCTCCGTGTGAGCCATCATTGTACCACGGGGGGACCCAATCACCTCCTTGCATACAACGCTCTTTCATCTAGCGGCTTAGCTTCTCTCAACCCAGCTCCATATTTTTTCTCTCTCTCTCTCTCTCTCTCTCTCTCTCTCTCTCTCTCTCTCTCTCTCTCTCTCTCTCTCTCTCTCTCTCTCTCTCTCTCTCTCTCACACACTTTTCTCTCTCTCTCTCTCTCTCTCTCTCTCTCTCTCTCTCTCTCTCTCTCTCTCTCTCTCTCTCTCTCTCTCTCTCTCTCTCACACACACTTTTTTTCTCTCTCTATCTCTCTCTCTCTCTCTATCTCTTTCTCTCTCATACACACACTTTTTCTCTCTCTCTCTCTCACTCTCTCTCACATACACTTTTTCTCTCTCTCTCTCATTCTCACTCTCTCTCTCTCACTTTCTCACTCTCTCTCTCTCTCTCTCTCTATCTCTCTCTTTCTCTCTCTCTCTCTCTCTCATTGTATTGTTACCTCCTCATAGGAAATACAGCCACATATTTCAAGTTCATATTCCCGCTGATCGTTGTGCTATAGCATATTAAGTGAACGTCTACGTGTGAGTGTGTGTGGAGGTGGGAGTGTTTATTATTATATATATATTTTTTACAGAGAATACAAATATAATAGAATCAGTTTAACCAATGAAAGAAACAATGTGGTGTTTTTGCGCTTAGCCTCGGCATCAGATGGGAATAATAGGCTTACAAGCACTAAGCTCATGTCCAAATAGATTTAGGTCTACGCCCAGGGGCATGGGGATCACTTAACAAACCGCTCCCCTCAATCCAGACTACTTAAGCGCTTTATAGCACAAACATTCAAATGAATGCAAAACACATGGCTAACAATGCTGACATTTTGGTGGGTAACCAATATAAATAATAAGTTGGTCTCCTGTTGGATGTGTCTGCTTGGCGGTACTCCTGTTCAGTCACTGTAGGCCTCCCACTGTGGGAAGGTGGAGACGGTTCAAAGACAGTAAGTAATACACAGTCACATTTCCAGAACAAAATCCAATACCACAGGTTAACCTAGTGCGAGAACTGCACGTTCTTGACGACAGTATACCGGAAACAGAGAGCTTTTGCAGCTTGTTCTCAGAGATGTGTCTTTCTTGCCTACACACAGAGCAATCCATACCTTCGTCAAGTAAAGAAATTGGTAACCTTTTGACACAGCCTGTCCCCTGCAATACTATCAGTGTGTTATGGGTCCCTGTATGTCGCTGCAGTCACTAGGGAAACATGTCATCCCCATGTCATACATCACTTTACAGATGACCAATATCTCCCGGCAGACAGACAGTAGGAATAGAGCATGTCCTCGTTCTTCTCTCCTCCCTCTGGCTTTGCTCGGCACTCTATACTTCTGTCAAGTCCCGGCCCGGCGGGGACATTTTCATCAGTCTACTCTCCACCACTGTATGTTTCCCTGTAGATTCCTCATAAAGCCGAGAATAACGTGTTGACAGGATGATCAATAATGTTTGCCATGAGCGAGTCCCTTGTTTCCACACCGGGAATCGCTCTAACTACCAATTTTAATATGTAAACGTCAGCATCGATAGCTTTTTAATACAGAATCACTGGGGCTGCAGATCATCGCTATGGGAACCCAACATCAATCATGTCTGGGTGAGAGCAGGCGTGACAAATAGCTTAAGTCCTAGAATCAGCTTTCTGGGGCAGAATCTCTCTCTCTCCCACTACAGAATAAGAGAACTCAGTCGTCTACTAAGGCACGGCAAAAGGAGAGCCAGAGCCAGAGTATAGGCTAGGCTACACACTGCTCACCTTTGGACCTTCTGACCTGTTCATATTGAAGTCATTGAATGCTCTGCATTGTTGTCAAGAGTCACAGATAGAACTCTGTGACTGTCTGGCTCGACGGTCGGACAGACTGGTGGGCAGATGGAGAGGACAGAGACAAATTATTAATGATCGCAAAACGTTTGTCATCTCGAAGTGACCTTTGACCTAACTGGGCTATAATGATTAATGTTCATGAATGGCAGCGACCTGTCTCACGGACACATTAAACTAAAAGGTTAACTCATCACTGTGATCCTTCAGAGCATCTTCTAAATAAAGTTATACACTGAATGCACAGCCTCAAATTCGTCGCGGCATGGACTCTACAAGGTGTCAAAAGCATTCCACAGGGATGCTGGCCCATGTTGACTCCAATACTTCCACAGTTGTGTCAAGTTGACTGGATGTCCTTTGGGTGGTGGACCATTCTTGATACACATGGGAAACTGTTGAGCATGAAAAACCCAGCAGCATTGCGGTTCTTGGCACAAACCGGTGCGCCTGGTATCTACTACCATACCCTGTTCAAAGGCACTAACATCTTTTGTCTTGCCCATTTACCCTCTGAATGGCACACATACACATCTCAATTGTCTCCAGGTTTAAAAATCCCTCTTTAAAACTTCTTCTGGCTAGGGTTTATTTTTCTCCACTTCCTGTCTGACAGACGTACCCAAAGTAAACTGCCTGTTACTCAAGAATTTAGAGTTTTTGTCCTGGGAGTCAGAGTTTGAAATCAGTCTGTGCGCGTGCGACGAAGAGGACGCGCACCTACTTATTTTGCTTTTCTATTGAACATACTTCTTTCCGTTTAAAAAATTATAGTTTAGTTACATTTTAGGGTACCTGAGGATTACATAGAAACGTATTTTGACTTATTTTAACCAAGTTTAGCGGTAGCTTTTTGGATTCCTTTCTCTGCATGTTGAACGAGTGGATTACTCAAATCGATGGCGCCAACTAAACGGACATTTTGGGATCTAAAGAAGGGTTTTATCTAACAAAACGACTATGCATGTTGTAGCTGGGACCCTTTGAATTGCAAATCAGAGGAAGATTTTCAAAAAGTAAGTGAATATTTAATAGCTATTTGTGATTTTATGAAACCTGTGCTGGTTGACAAATATTTTGATGTGAGGCGCCGTCCTCAAACAATCGCATGGAAAGCTTTTGATGTAAAGCCTATTGTAAATCGGGCAATGCAGTTAGATGAACAAGAATTTAAGCTTTTAACTGATATAAGACACTTGTATGTACCTAGATGTTTAACCTGTTGAGGATGGGGGCGCTGTTGTGACTATTTATGCTAATCGTGTAATTTTTGAAACGGCTTCCCACAAAATTCTTGATCGTACAATATGCATATTATTATTATTATTGGATAGAAAACAGTCTATAGTTTCTATAGGAGTTGAAATTTTGTCTCTAAGTGGAACAGAGCCCATTCTACAGCAATTTCCCTGACATGGAGTCAGATTTCAGAAATTTTGGCCACTGTTCTGGAGTCAGTTTTAAGGCCAATGTTATTCCTATGAGTATACGGACACTGCTTACGTCTTCCCCTGGATGCCTTTACGTGATGACGATTTGAACGGGGTCGATTGCGCGTTCACAGGCACTACAAATTAAAAAACCCTGAGGCTAGTCACTCTTTTGGAGCTGCGTCATGCGCCTAGAGGACACCGACCCGCACCTGTTCCAAGCATTAGTGGAGGGAGTAATATTACTCTGGTCATGTTTCTACTCGTTATAGGAGTTAAAAACATCATAAGGTAGTTAATTTAAAGCGTTTTATAGCAATTTATATCCGTTTAGTGCGATTTTGGGACATTTATTTCTGAAACGCTGTGAATTGCTGGGCACGCTTCCAGTTCATCCCGAACGCAGTTGGCATTTCCACATGGCAAGAGGACAGCTTTCCACCAAAAGACGATTGGACCCAAGAAAGGATCCTTTGCCCAAGATACTGATGGAAGAACAGCTCAAAGTAGGACATTTTTATTATGATAAATCGTGTTTCTGTCGAAAAATGTTAGTGGCTTAGGACGCCATGTTTTTTGACGTAGCTTCGCTTGGCGCAAACTGTATTGAAAAGTAAGGATAATTTAAAAAATGTAATTCCGCGATTGTATTAAGAATTAAATTGTCTATCAATCCCTGTCCACCCTATATTTTTTAGTCACGTTTATGAGTATTTATGTATAAGAGTAGATCACTGTCTAATATGGCGCACGGACATTTTCTCACCAGCTGGGCTACATTTCACATTGTCTAACCATGATTTTGGTGGCTAAATATAAACATTTTCGATCAAACTCTATATGGATTGTGTAATATGATGTTACAGGAGTGTCATCTGAAGAATTCTGAGAAGGTTAGTGAAAAAATGTATATTTTTTGGCGATGTTGACGTTATCGCCCACTTTGGCTAGAATCAATGCTGGGCTGCTATGTGCTATGTGCTATGCTAATATAACGATTTATTGTGTTTTCGCTGTAAGACACTTAGAAAATCACAGGATCTGTCACATCTGTCACGGTATTCACAGGATCTGTCACGGTCGTGTGGCGGATTGACGGACCAAAACGCAGCATTTGGAAAATAAGCCATCTTCTTTTATTTTTAAAGACGACGAAAAATAAACACGAAACACTTAATACAAACTAACAAAACAACAAACGATCGTGAAGCTAATAAACGTCGTGCACATACACAGGCTACAAACGTTCTGACATAGACAACTACTCACAACCAATGAGAGCCCATGGCTACCCTAAATAAGGCTCCCAATCAGAGACAACCGAAATCAGCTGTCTCTAATTGGGAACTCATTCAGGTAACCATAGACTCTCCTAGACAACTAAACATACATAGACAACACTAGACACATGTACTCCACACAAACCCATATACTATACCCAACAACCCCTTTACCATAAAAACACCCAAAACCAACAAAACACAAACATTCCCCATGTCACACCCTGACCTAACTAAAATAATAAAGAAAACAAAGAATACTAAGGCCAGGGCGTGACATAACCCCCCCCTTAAGGTGCGAACTCCGGGCGCACCATTACACAGTCTAGGGGAGGGTCTGGGTGGGCTTCCATCCACGGTGGCGGCTCCGGCTCTGGTTGTGGTCCCCACGTCACCACAGTCCCTAACCACCTCCTAGGCTTCCTCCAAATGACCCCCCTCCACATTAACCCCATTGCATTAAGGGGCAGTTCCGGACTAAGGGGCAGCTCCGGACTAAGGGGCAGTACCAGGGTAAGGGGCAGTACCAGGGTCAGGGGCAGTACCAGGGTAAGGGGCAGTACCAGGGTAAGGGGCAGTACCAGGGTAAGGGGCAGTACCAGGGTAAGGGGCAGCACCAGGGTAAGGGGCAGCACCAGGGTAAGGGGCAGCACCAGGGTAAGGGGCAGCACCAGGGTAAGGGGCAGCACCAGGGTAAGGGGCAGCTCCGGACTGAGGAATGGCAGCTCCGGACTGAGGAATGGCAGCTCCGGACTGAGGAATGGCAGCTCCGGACTGAGGAATGGCAGCTCCGGACTGAGGGACTGCAGCTCCGGACTGAGGGACGGCCCATGGCTGGCTGACAGATCTGGCTGCTCATGGCTGGCTAACGGATCTGGCTGCTCATGGCTGGCTGACGGATCTGGCTGCTCATGGCTGGCTGACGGATCTGGCTGCTCATGGCTGGCTGACGGATCTGGCTGCTCATGGCTGGCTGACGGATCTGGCTGCTCATGGCTGGCTGACGGATCTGGCTGCTCATGGCTGGCTGACGGATCTGGCTGCTCATGGCTGGCTGACGGATCTGGCTGCTCATGGCTAGCTGACGGATCTGGCTGCTCATGGCTAGCTGACGGATCTGGCTGCTCATGGCTAGCTGACGGATCTGGCTGCTCATGGCTAGCTGACGGATCTGGCTGCTCATGGCTAGCTGACGGATCTGGCTGCTCATGGCTAGCTGACGGATCTGGCTGCTCATGGCTGGCTGACTGCTCTGGCAGATCCTGTCTGGTTGGCGGCTCTGGCAGATCCTGTCTGGTTGGCGGCTCTGGCAGATCCTGTCTGGTTGGCGGCTCTGGCAGATCCTGTCTGGTTGGCGGCTCTGGCAGATCCTGTCTGACGGACGGCTCTAGCGGCTCCTGTCTGGCTGGCGGCTCTAGCGGCTCCTGTCTGGCGGACGGCTCAGTGGGCTCATGGCAGACGGGCGGCTTTGCAGGCTCATGGCAGACGGGCGGCTTTGCAGGCCCATTGCAGACGGATGGCTCAGATGGCGCTGGGGAGACGGATGGCTCAGATGGCGCTGGGGAGACGGATGGCTCAGATGGCGCTTGGCAGACGGGCAGTTCAGTCATCGCTGTGCAGACGGCAGACTCCTGCCGGCTGAGGCGCACTGTAGGCCTGGTGCGTGGTGCCGGGACTGGTAGCACCGGGCTGGGGACACGCATCTCAGGGCTAGTGCGGGGAGCAGCAACAGGACGCACAGGACTCTGGGGACACACAGGAGGCTTGGTGCGTGGTTTAGGCACTGGTGGTAAAGGGCTGGAGACACGCACCATATAGCTAGTGCGTGGAGGAGGCACTGGTGGTACTGGGTTGGGGCGGGGAGGTGGCGCCGGAAATACCGGACCGTGCAGGCGTACTGGCTCCCTTGAACGCCGAGCCTGCCCAACCTTACCTGGTTGTATGCTCCCCGTCGCCTGACCAGTGTGGGGAGGTGGAATAACCCGCACCGGCCTATGTAGGCGAACCGGGGACACCATGCGTAAGGCTGGTGCCATGTACGCCGGCCCGAGGAGACGCACTGGTGACCAGATGCGTTGGGCCGGCTTCATGACATACGGCTCAACGCTCAGTCTAGCCCGGCCGATACGTGGAGCTGAAATGTACCGAACCGGGCTATGCACGCGTACAGGAGACACCGTGCGCTCTACTGCGTAACACGGTGTCTGCCCGTACTCTCGCTCTCCACGGTAAGTACAGGGAGTAGGCGCAGGTTTCCTACCTGACTTCGCCACACTCCCTTTAAGGCCCCCCCCAAGAAATTTTTGGGTTGTACTCACGGGCTTCCAGCCTTGTCTCCGTGCTGCCTCCTCATATCGCCTCCTCTCGGCTTTAGCTGCCTCCAGCTCTTCACGAGGAAGGCGATATTCTCCCGGTTGAGCCCACGGCCCCTTACCATCCAGTATCTCCTCCCATGTCCACGAATCCTGTGTAGGTAGGTCCTGTTGCCGCTTTCCATGCCGCTTGGTCCTGTAATGGTGAGTAGTTCTGTCACGATCGTGTGGCGGATTGACGGACCAAAACGCAGCTTTAGGAAAATAAGCCATCTTCTTTTATTTTTAAAGACGACGAAAAATAAACACGAAACACTTAATACAAACTAACAAAACAACAAACGATCGTGAAGCTAATAAACGTCGTGCACATACACAGGCTACAAACGTTCTGACATAGACAACTACTCACAACCAATGAGAGCCCATGGCTACCCTAAATAAGGCTCCCAATCAGAGACAACCGAAATCAGCTGTCTCTAATTGGGAACTCATTCAGGTAACCATAGACTCTCCTAGACAACTAAACATACATAGACAACACTAGACACATGTACTCCACACAAACCCATATACTATACCCAACAACCCCTTTACCATAAAAACACCCAAAACCAACAAAACACAAACATTCCCCATGTCACACCCTGACCTAACTAAAATAATAAAGAAAACAAAGAATACTAAGGCCAGGGCGTGACAGGATCTGTGTCTTTCGATTAGTGTATGCTGTGTATTTTTACGAAATGTTTGATGATTAGTAAGTAGGTAAACACGTTGCTCTATGTAGTTATTCTAGTCCATTTGTGACGGTGGGTGCAATTGTAACCTGTGCCATCTACCTGAAATATGCACTTTTTTCTAACAAAACCTATCCCATACCATAAATATGTTATCAGACTGTCATCTGATGAGTTTTTTTCTTGGTTAGGGGCTATAAATATCTTAGTTTAGCCGAATTGGTGATAGCTACTGGTGTTGGTGGACAAATAAAATATGGTGGATTATGCTAATGTGTTTTTAGGTAATAGATGTACATCTTTACATATTGTGTCTTCCCTGTAAAACATTTTAAAAATCGGACATGTTGGCTGGATTCACAAGATCTGTGTCTTTCATTAGCTGTATTGGACTTTAATGTGTGAAAGTTAAATATTTTAAAAATATATTTTTTTTGAATTTCGCGGCACTGGTTTTTCAGTGGGGGTGGGGGGGGAGTGCCGCTAGCGGCACCCTCATCCTAGACAGGTTAATATCCATAATTTTTATGATTATTTATTTGAAATGCGCGCCCTCCAATTTCACCGGAAGTTGTCGACAGGTGTCCCGCTGGCGTCCGTCCCCATCATTTACACTGATTGAAGTGGATTTAACCTGTCTAGGATCAGCGTGGCGCTAGCGGCACACCCCCCCCCCCCCCCCCACTGAAAAACCAGTGCCGCGAAATTCAAAAAAAATATATTTTTAAAATATTTAACTTTCACACATTAACCTGTTGGGGATGGGGGCGCTGTTTAGACTATTTATGCTAATGTGGCTAATTTTTTAAACGGCTTCCCACAAAATCCTTGATCGTACAATATGCATATTATTATTATTATTGGATAGAAAACAGTCTATAGTTTCTATAGGAGTTGAAATTTTGTCTCTAAGTGGAACAGAGCCCATTCTACAGCAATTTCCCTGACATGGAGTCAGATTTGAGAAACGTTGGCCACTTTTCTGAAGTCATTTAAAAGGGCACTGTCGTTGCTATGACTATACGGACACTTCTTACGTCTTCCCCTGGATGCCTTTACGTGATGACGATTCCAACGGGCTCGATTGCTCGTTCACAGGCCCTACAAATGAAAAAAACCTTTAGCTAGCAAGTCTTTTCTTGCTGCGTAACGCGCGTGGAAGACACCGACCCTCTCCTGTTCCAAGCGTTAGTTTAGCCTGTTATATTTCTCCGGTCATCTTTTCACTCGTTATAGGAGTTACAAACATCACAAAGTAGTTAATTTAAAGCGTTTTATAGCAATTTATATCCGTTTAGTGCGATTTTGGGACATTTATTTTTGCAACGATGTGAAAAGTTGGGCACGCTTTTCAGTTCATCCCGAACGTAGTTGACATTTCCACATGGCAAGAGGACAGCTTTCCACCAAAAGACGATTTCTCCCAAGAAAGGATCCTTTGCCCAAGATACTGATGGAAGAACAGCTCAAGGTAGGACATTTTTATTATGATAAATCGTGTTTCTGTCGAAACATTTTAGTGGCTTAGGACGCCATGTTTTTTGACGTAGCTTCGCTTGGCGCAAACTGTATTGAAAAGTAAGGATAAATTAAAAAATGTAATAACGCAATTGTATTAAGAATTAAATTGTCTATCAATCCCTGTCCACCCTATATTTTTTAGTCACGTTTATGAGTATTTATGTATAAGAGTAGATCACTGTCTAAGTGGCGCAAGGACGTTTTCTTTACCAGCTTGTCTACATTTCACATTGTCTAACCATGATTTTGGTGGCTAAATATAAACATTTTCGATCAAACTGTATATGCATGTTGTAATGTGATGTTACAGGAGTGTCATCGGAAGAATTCTGAGAAGGTTAGTGAAAAAATTAATATCTTTTGGCGATGTTGACTTTTATCGCTCACTTTGGCTAGAATCAATGCTGGGCTGCTAATTGCTATGTGCTAAGCTAATATAACGATTTATTGTGTTTTCGCTGTAAGACACTTAGAAAATCTGAAATATTGTCTGTATTCACAGGATCTGTGTCTTTCGATTCGTGTATGCTGTGTATTTTTACGAAATGTTTGATGATTAGTAGTTAGGTAAACACGTTGCTCATTGTAATTATTCTAGTCCATTTGTGATGGTGGGTGCAATTGTAAACTATGCCATATACCTGAAATATGCACTTTTTTCTAACAAAACCTATCCCATACCATAAATATGTTATCAGACTGTCATCTAATGAGTTTTTTTGTTGGTTAGGGGCTATAAATATCTTAGTTTAGCCGAATTGGTGATGGCTACTGGTGTTGGTGGACAAATAAAAGATGGTGGATTATGCTAATGTGTTTTTAGGTAATAGATGTACATCTTTACATATTGTGTCTTCCCTGTAAAACATTTTAAAAATCGGAAATGTTGACTGGATTCATAAGATCTGTGTCTTTCATTAGCTGTATTGGACTTTAATGTGTGAAAGTTAAATATTTTAAAAAAATATTTTTTTTGAATTTCGCGGCACTGGTTTTTCAGTGGGGGGGGGGGGGGTGTGCCGCTAGCGCCACGCTGATCCTAGACAGGTTAAAGTCCAATACAGCTAATGAAAGACACAGATCTTGTGAATCCAGTCAACATTTCCGATTTTTAAAATGTTTTACAGGGAAGACACAATATGTAAAGATGTACATCTATTACCTAAAAACACATTAGCATAATCCACCATCTTTTATTTGTCCACCAACACCAGTAGCCATCACCAATTCGGCTAAACTAAGATATTTATAGCCCCTAACCAACAAAAAAACTCATTAGATGACAGTCTGATAACATATTTATGGTATGGGATAGGTTTTGTTAGAAAAAAGTGCATATTTCAGGTAGATGGCATAGTTTACAATTGCACCCACCATCACAAATGGACTAGAATAATTACAATGAGCAACGTGTTTACCTAACTACTAATCATCAAACATTTCGTAAAAATACACAGCATACACGAATCGAAAGACACAGATCCTGTGAATACAGACAATATTTCAGATTTTCTAAGTGTCTTACAGCGAAAACACAATAAATCGTTATATTAGCTTAGCACATAGCAATTAGCAGCCCAGCATTGATTCTAGCCAAAGTGAGCGATAAAAGTCAACATCGCCAAAAGATATTAATTTTTTCACTAACCTTCTCAGAATTCTTCCGATGACACTCCTGTAACATCACATTACAACATGCATATACAGTTTGATCGAAAATGTTTATATTTAGCCACCAAAATCATGGTTAGACAATGTGAAATGTAACTCAGCTGGTCAGAATTTGTCCTTGCGCCACTTAGACAGTGATCTACTCTTATACATAAATACTCATAAACGTGACTAAAAAATATAGGGTGGACAGGGATTGATAGACAATTTAATTCTTAATACAATTGCGTTATTACATTTTTTAATTTATCCTTACTTTTCAATACAGTTTGCGCCAAGCGAAGCTACGTCAAAAAACATGGCGTCCTAAGCCACTAAAATGTTTCGACAGAAACACGATTTATCATAATAAAAATGTCCTACCTTGAGCTGTTCTTCCATCAGTATCTTGGGCAAAGGATCCTTTCTTGGGAGAAATCGTCTTTTGGTGGAAAGCTGTCCTCTTGCCATGTGGAAATGTCAACTACGTTCGGGATGAACTGAAAAAGCGTGCCCAACTTTTCACATCGTTGCAAAAATAAGTCCCAAAATCGCACTAAACGGATATAAATTGCTATAAAACGCTTTAAATTAACTACTTTATGATGTTTGTAACTCCTATAACGAGTGAAAAGATGACCGGAGAAATATAACAGGCTAAACTAACGCTTGGAACAGGAGCGGGTCGGTGTCCAGCACGCGCGTTACGCAGCTCCAAAAGAATGACTAGCTTCAGGGTTTTTTCATTTGTAGGGCCTGTGAACGAGCAATCGAGCCCGTTGGAATCGTCATCACGTAAAGGCATCCAGGGGAAGACGTAAGAAGTGTCCGTATAGTCATAGCAACGACAGTGCCCTTTTAACTGACTTCAGAAAAGTGGCCAACATTTCTCAAATCTGACTCCATGTCAGGGAAATTGCTGTAGAATGGGCTCTGTTCCACTTAGAGACAAAATTTCAACTCCTATAGAAACTATAGACTGTTTTCTATCCAATAATAATAATAATATGCATATTGTACGATCAAGGATTTTGTGGGAAGCCGTTTAAAAAATTAGCCACATTAGCATAAATAGTCTAAACAGCGCCCCCATCCCCAACAGGTTAACAAGTGACATCAATAAGGGATCATAGGGGTGGGGGTGTGTACCTATTTGTCAATAACAGATGTCTAACAATAAAGAAGTCTCGAGGTATTTCTCACATGAGGTAGAGTACCTTATGATAATCTGTAGATCACACTATTGTAACGGTCGTCGTAATCCTCGGACGAGGAGGAGAGGCGAGAAGGATCAGACCAATATGAGGAGTGGTTTGTGTCCATCATATTTATTAACAAAATAAACGGAACACTCACGAAACAAAATGACAAAAGAGAAACGAACCGACAAACAGTCCCGTGTGGCACGAATACAGACACGATATACAACCACCCATAAACACACACGTGAACCCCGGCTGCCTAAGTATGATTCTCAATCAGGGACAACGATTTACAGCTGCCTCTGATTGAGAATCATACCCGGCCGAACACAAACAACCCGACATAGAAAAATAACACATGGACAACCCACCCCAACTCACGCCCTGACCAACTAAATAAATACAAGAAAAAGGAAAAACAGGTCAGGAACGTGACATAACCCCCCCCCCCCCCCCCCTTAAGGTGCGAACTCCTGGCGCACCAGCATAAAGTCTAGGGGAGGGTTTGGGTGGGCGTCTGTCCACGTTGACGGCTCTGGCGCTGGTCGTGGTCCCCAACCCACCATAGTCAAACTCCGCTTCCTTGGCCTCCTCCCAATGACCACCCTCCATATAACCCCCATTAGATTAAGGGGCAGCACCGGAATGAGGGGCAACACCGGACTGAGGGGCAGCACCGGAATGAGGGGCAGCACCGGACTGAGGGGCAGCACCGGACTGAGGGGCAGCACCGGACTGAGGGGCAGCACCGGACTGAGGGGCGGATCCTGACTGGCCGGCTCTGGCGGATCCTGGCTGGCCGGCTCTGGCGGATCCTTGCTGGACGGCTCTGGCGGATCCTGACTGGCCGGCTCTGGCGGATCCTGGCTGGCCGGCTCTGGCGGATCCTGGCTGGCCGGCTCTGGCGGATCCTTGCTGGACGGCTCTGGCGGATCCTGGCTGGCCGGCTCTGGCGGATCCTGGCTGGACGGCTCTGTCGGATCCTGGCTGGACGGCTCTGGCGTATCCTGGCTGGACGGCTCTGTCGGATCCTGGCTGGACGGCTCTGGCAGGTCCTGGCTGGACGGCTCTGGCAGGCCCTGGCTGGACGGCTCTGGCAGGTCCTGGCTGGACGGCTCTGGCAGGTCCTGGCTGGACGGCTCTGGCAGGTCCTGGCTGGACGGCTCTGGCAGGTCCTGGCTGGACGGCTCTGGCAGGTCCTGGCTGGACGGCTCTGGCTGGTCCTGGCTGGACGGCTCTGGCTGGTCCTGGCTGGACGGCTCTGGCTGGTCCTGGCTGGACGGCTCTGGCTGGTCCTGGCTGGACGACGGCTCTGGTGGCTCGGGACAGACGGACAGCTCTGACGATGCTGGGCAGGCAGGCAGCTCAGTCACTGGCTGCGCTGGAGAAGAGGAAGGCTCTGACAGCGCTGGACAGGTGGGAGCAGCTGGAGAGAGAACCCGGAGAGACAGCCTGGTGCGGGGGGCTGCCACCGGAGGACTGGTACGTGGAGGTGGCACCAGGTATACCGGACCGTGAAGAAGGACACGCGCTATTGAGCACCGAGCCTCCCCAACCCTACCAGGTTGAATGGTCCCCGTAGCCCTGCCAGTGCGGCGAGGTGGAATAGCCTGCACTGGGCTATGCTGGCGAACCGGGGACACCATCTGTAAGGCTGGTGCCATGTACGCCGGCCCGAGGAGACGTACTGGAGGCCAGATATGTTGGACCGGCTTCATGACACCCGGCACGATGCCCAACCTAGCCCGGCCAGTGCGGCAAGGTGGAATAGCCCGCACCGGTCAAGGCACGCGTACTGGGGACACCGTGCGCTTTACCGCATAGCACGGTGTCTGACCAGTACGACGCCCTCTCACTCCACGGTAAGCACGGGGAGTTGGCTCAGGTATCCTACCCGGCTTTGCCACACTCCGCGTGTGCCCCCCCCCCCCCCCCAAGAAATTTTTGCGTCTGACTCCCGGGCTTCCGTGCTAGCCGCGTACCTTCATACCCCCGGTTCCTCTCTCCGGTTGCCTCTGTTCTCCTCGAAGCCTCCAGCTGTTCCAATGGGAGGCGATCCTTTCCAGCCAGGATCTCCTCCCATGTGTAACAACCCTTGCCGTCCAAGACGTCTTCCCATGTCCATTCCTGTGTCTGTCTCTGCTGCTGTCGCTGCCCTTTTACATTCCGCTTGGTCCTAGATTGGTGGGTGGTTCTGTAACGGTCGTCGTAATCCTCCTCCTCGGACGAGGAGGAGAGGCGAGAAGGATCAGACCAATATGCGGAGTGGTTTGTGTCCATGATATTTATTAACAAAATAAACTGAACACTCACGAAACAAAATGACAAAAGAGAAACGAACCGACAAACAGTCCCGTGTGGCACGAATACAGACACGAGATACAACCACCCACAAACACACACGTGAACCCCGGCTGCCTAAGTATGATTCTCAATCAGGGACAATGATTTACAGCTGCCTCTGATTGAGAATCATACCCGGCCGAACACAAACAACCCGACATAGAAAAATAACACATGGACAACCCACCCCAAATCACGCCCTGACCAACTAAATAAATACAAGAAAAAGGAAAAACAGGTCAGGAACGTGACAACTATCTACCAAGAGAGATCTCATCTATATTATTCATAGCCATCTATTTACCACCACAGAACGAAGCTGTCACTAAAGTTGGCACTAAGACCGCTCTCAACCAACTCTCAGCAAAGAAGAAAATGCTCATGCATTCAACATGATATGGATATTAGCCTCAGGGGGGAAATCCAGGCTCTGAATTGGAAGAGTACTATTTAATGCAGGCAAACTTAAATCAGTTTTACCACATTTTTACCAGCATGTCACGTGAAACCAGAAAAAAAAAATCAGAGACCACCTTTACTCCACACACAGAGATGCATGCAACGCTCTCCCCTACCCTCCATTTGGCAAATCTGAACATAATTATATCCTCCTGATTCCTGCTAACAAGCAAACACTAAAGCAGGAAGTACCAGTGACTCGCTCAATACGGAAGTGGTCAGATGATGCGGATGCTACACTACAGGACTGTTTTGCTAGCACAGACTGGAAGATGTTCCGGGATTCAGCCAATGGCATTGATGAGTACACCCCCTAAGTCATCTTCATCAATAAGTGCATTGACCACGTCGTAGCCACAGTGACTGTACGTACATATCCCAACCAGAAGCCATGGATTACAGGCAACATTCGCATCGAGCTAATGGCTAGAGCTGTCGCTTTCAAGGAGTGGGAGACTAATCCAGATGCTTATAAGAAATCCTGCTATGCTGTCAGACGAACAATCAAACAAGCAAAGCGGCAATACAGGATTAAGATTGAATACTACTACATCGGCACTAGAGCACCAGCTGTTCTAGATGACTGTGTGATAATGCTCTCGGTAGCCAAAACCTACAGGTCAACATTCACCAAGCCGCTGTGCCAGATGGATTACCAGGACGTGTACTCAAAGCATGCGCTGACATTTTCAACCTCTCCCTGACTGAGTTTGTAATACCTACATGTTTCAAGCAGACCACTATAGTCCCTGCCCCCAGGAAGCGAAGGTAACCTGCCGAAATGGTAACCTGCCGAAATGGTAACCCGCCTCGTAGCACTCACGTTGGTAGCCAGTTGGTGCTTTGAAAGGCTGGTCATGGCTCACATCAACAGCATCCTCCCGGACACCCTAGACCCACTCAAATTTGCATACTGCCCCAACAGATCCACAGATGACGCAATCTCAATCGCACTCCACACTACCCTTTCTCACCTGGACAAAAGGACCACCTATGTGAGAATGCTGTTCATTGACTACAGCTCAGCATTCAACACCATAGTGCCCATGAGGCTCATCACTAAACTAAGGACTCTGGGACTAAACACCTCCCTCTCTAAGTGGATCCTAGACTTCCTGATAGGCCGCCCCAAGGTGGTAAGAGTAGGCAACAACACGTCTACCAAGCTGATCCTTAACACTGGGTCCCCTCAGGGGTGTGTACTTAGACCCCTCCTGTATTCTTTATTCACCCACGACTGCATGGCCAAACACGACTCCAACACCATCATTAAGTTTGCTGACGACACAACAGTGGTAGGCCGGATCACCGACAACGATGAGACGGCCTACAGGGAGGCGATCAGAAAACTGGCGCCAGGACAACAACCTCTCCCTCAATGTGCGCAAGACAAAGGAGCTGATCGTGGACTACAGGAAAAGATGGGCCGAACAGGCCCCCATTAACATCGACGGGGTTGTAGTGGAGCGGGTTGAGAGTTTCAAGTTCCTTGGTGTCCACATCACCAACGAACTATCATGGTCCAAACATACAAAGACAGTCATGAAAAGGGTACGACAAAACCTTTTCCCCCTCAGGAGACTGAAAAGATTTGGCATGGGTCCCCAGATCCTCAAAAGGTTCTACAGCTGCAATATCGAGAGCATCGCGACCGGTTGCATCACTGCCTGGTATGGCAACTGCTCATCATCTGACCTACGGCGCTACAGAAGGTAGTGCGAACGGCCCAGTACATCACTGGGGCCAAACTTCCTGCCATCCAGGACCTATACAATAGACGTGTCAGAGGAAAGCCCATACAATTGTCAGAGACTCCAGTCACCCAAGTTATAGACTGTTTTCTCTGATACCGCACGGCAAGCGGTACCAGAGTGCCAAGTCTAGGACCAAAAGGCTCCTCAACAGCTTCTACTCCAAAGCCATAAGACTGATGAACAATTAAATAAATCGCCACCGGAGAATTTACATTGACCCCATCCCCCCTCCCTTTTTGTACACTACTGCTACTCGCTGTTTATTATCTATGCATAGTCACTTCACCCCCACCTACATATACAAATTACCTCAACTTACCTGCACCCCCGCACACTGACTCGGTACCGGTGCCCCTTATATATAGCCTCGTTATTGTTATTCTTATTGTGTTACTTTTTATTATTACTTTTTATTTTAGTCTACTTGGTAAATATTTTCTTAACTCTTCTTGAACTGCAGTGTTGGTTAAGGGCTTGTAAGTAAGTATTTCACTGTGTTGTATTCGGAGCATGTTTGATTTGATATATTTCACATGGATTTACCTGGTCAGGTGTCCTTGTACACTCAGTGTATATTGTCCTGTGTTAGTTCTCTGGGTCACCCACTAAAACAGGGACAGTCACTCATCGTAGCAACTTTCCTAACCCTATGCGACCAACACACAACTAATTACAGCCAATCCATCCAGGACTAAACAGCCCAGAAGCACAACACACCGTGAGCCTGTCTGAATATAAAGCAGCCTAAATGCCTCATCTTCCCCCTGTATTCAACAAAGCCTAGAACATCTATCTCCCTGACAACAATTTATGCACCGGTAAGTGCATTTCCGCCCAACACCAGCAAATTGAGTTCTGTGGGTTTAGGCTGGGTCAAGTTATTGTCATTGAAAAGAAAATTCATGCACAAACAACTAGGCAATTACCCATTTTCTCTTCTGTTTTTCTTTCTTCTAAATTTGTCTTCTTCCCTTTGTCGTCTTGAGAAAGACAACATATGGTGTCTCACTTTGAGAATGAGGCCAAGTGTTCTGGTAACTAGAAAGAGGTGGCACACACACACACACACACACACACACACACACACACACACACACACACACACACACACACACACACACACACACACACACACACACACATACACACACACACACACACACACACTCATAGGCCCATACACGCACCCACACACACACACACACCTGCTTCGACGATAGTTGGTATATCAGAGCCCTTTTGTAGATGTATCGAAACAGGACTAAATGAGAAGAAAGCGTCTGACCTATTTGCAAGGTAAATGTAGCCTAGTTATAGGAAACCATGAAAACCAGCTCTGCCACCGACACAGATGAAAGACTCTATTGTTCCTGCTCTAGATGAAGAGACATTTTTTCATTTTTTTCATTGTGAAACCCTTGTTCCATGAGCCTTTTATTTTAACAAAAGACAAACAGTGTCTGATTCTTATTCAGGTCTGTCTCTCACTCTGCGGTGCTGGGTAAAAACCCTGTCACCTGCTGAATATGTGACGGGCTTTGAAGTAATCAGGTAGTAGGATCTTTTTCAATTTGAATTTATTATCCTCCAATGTCATTTGGAAATGTGCTTAACAAAATAGGTGCAGGGAGACGGCGGCTGCAGTGGTTTTTATTAGCTCTACTTTATGTTTGGCTTGTAGAGATAATCATCCACATTAGAGGTGCATAGTTCTCTCTCCCAGGGTGTCTTACTATAATGATGGATGATCTCTAAGGATTACAAACCGAGGTACTATACAAAAATGCATTATCTTGTTTTAAGTATCATCTTGTACAAACAGTCATTTATTTTCGGTGGATTGTTTGTTTTGTATTCACATACAACAGTCCATTGTGTGAAAAGATAACAACAGATATTCAAGAGAGATCATTAACAGAAAGGAGAAGGTACTGTAGGAGAAGGAGTTTGATTGACATTTGTCAGACTAAACTCCCGTTCAGGCTTGTGCCTTAGCTTCCTAGAATACCCACAGTAGTGTGTGTAGATCACATGCTTACTGACGCCATGTAAGTCAATAGCGCTAACTGGGTAGCTAGCTAACCACGAAGAATTAACAGGTAACGTTAGCCATCTGATGTTAATGTTACCTTGCACTGTGCACATTAAACAATATGGCTAGCTGCATATAGCTAGCGGATAATTCAGAAGTTTGCTTTGTGTATATCCTGTTTTGTCTGTATTGCCATGTTTTGAAACTGTACATATGTACAGTACCAGTCAAAAGTTAGGACACACCTACCCATTCCAAGGTTTTTCTTTATTTTTACTATTTTCTACATTGTAGAATAATAGTGAAGACGTCAAAACTATGAAATAACACATATGGAATCAAGTTGTCATAGCTGTCGCTCTCCTCATCCTCAGATGAGGTGAGGAGAGAAGGATCTTCAGACCAACATGCGGAGTCAGGGAAATATGCCATCTTTATTTATAAACAATGATGAAGATGGTGACACGAAACAAAACAAAACACTTTCAAAACTTACAAAATAACAAAACGATGTTGACGCAACCTGAACATAAACTTACATAGACAAACGTAAACTCACGAACAGGAACGTACATCGAAACAGACGAACAGCCAAACAGCTCCGAAAGTGAATATATCGAACACAACGACGAAAGACATCACAGGAGACAATCACCCACAAACAAGCAGTGAAAATGCCCTACCTAAATATGACTCTTGATTAGAGGAAAATGCAAACCACCTGCCTCTAATCAAGAGCCATACCAGGCAAACCGAAACCAACATAGAAACAGATAACATAGACTGCCCACCCAAAACACATGCCCTGACCATAAACACATAAAAAACAACATAAAACAGGTCAGGACTGTTACACAAGTAGTAACCAGCTTCACCTGGAATGCTTTTCCAACAGTCTTGAAGGAGTTCCCACACTTGTAGGCTGCTTTTCCTTCACTCTGCAATCTCAAACCATCTCAAGAAGGTTGGGTGATTGTGGAGGCCAGGTCTTCTGATGCAGCACTCCATCACTCTCCTTCTTGGTCAAATAGCCCTTACACAGTCTGTATGTGTGTTGGGTCATTGTCCTGTTGAAAAACAAATGATAGTTCCACTAAGTGCAAACCAGATGGGAGGGCATGTTGCTGCAAAATGCTGTGGAACCTGTCTTGTTTTGCACGCTTTGTACAAAATAATAAAATGCTCTTTATTAGCTAGCTATAACTGGCATGTTCACGTATCGCCAACCAGGATCAAACTGACCATGACCTAACCATTTGGGTGGTCTTAACCAATCATAGCACAGTATGATATGGCGGTAAAACGCATCCAATTATAATTCAGTATGTTTACACATATGAATATTACATCCCCCTTTTTTTTTTCTTTTTTTCTTTTTTTTTTTTTCTCCCATTTTCTCCCCAATTTTCGTGGTATCCAATCGCTAGTAATTACTATCTTGTCTCATCGCTACAACTCCAGTACGGGCTCGGGAGAGACGAAGGTCGAAAGCCATGCGTCCTCCGAAGCACAACCCAACCAAGCCGCACTGCTTCTTAACACAGCGCGCCTCCAACCCGGAAGCCAGCCGCACCAATGTGTCGGAGGAAACACCGTGTACCTGGCCCCCTTGGTTAGCGCGCACTGCGCCCGGCCCGCCGCAGGAGTCGCGAAGAGACAAGGATATCCCTACCGGCCAAACCCTCCCTAACCCGGACGACGCTATGCCAATTGTGCGTCGCCCCACGGACCTCCCGGTCGCGGCCGGCTGCGACAGAGCCTGGGCGCGAACCCAGAGACTCTGGTGGCGCAGCTAGCACTGCGATGCAGTGCCTTAGACCACTGCGCCACCCGGGAGGCCCCCCTTCTTTAAAAAAAATAAATAATGTTTACATATTCTAAGCGTTTCTTTTGGAAACATGCTCTGCAGTTTGAACTCAAGGTAATTAACCATTTATATTGCATACTACACCAACTGAATCAACACATAGACTCTGAAACAATAATCCAACATACTGTTACTTTTCAAACAAGGGATTCTCAGCAACTCAGCTTTCACTGTAGAAATAACATCTTAACATTTCAAACAAATACAATACCAAAGCATTTCAAGTGAACTTTCAATAACAAGTTTACAGTCTGGAACTCTTTTAGGGCAGCGATCCGCCTAAACCCTTTGACATTTCATAGGTCTAGGACAGCTCTGAGCTTGACCTCTCTTCCTGACCTTGTGCGATATGATGCTGAGCATGCTTCTGTGTCAGTCAACAGTTCTTGTGGTGTTGCAGGTAGGTATGGTGTATA
Source organism: Salvelinus fontinalis (assembly GCF_029448725.1). NCBI lineage: Eukaryota > Metazoa > Chordata > Actinopteri > Salmoniformes > Salmonidae > Salvelinus > Salvelinus fontinalis. The sequence goes on along the minus strand of NC_074693.1, from coordinate 33,230,147 downwards.
TTGTGCTGTGTGTGTGTTTAGTCCATCACGTTCTCTTTCAGGGGAACAGTTCATCTCATCAGTGTGTTGTTCTTTTGTGTTCAGTAGGTGACGACGATTGCGGCGGTACACTGCTCCTTCTGTGGTGCGGACGTGATATGAACATTCAGTGTCAGCTGGCTGGATGACGACTGCTGGCTTCCAGAGGCCATGTTCTTGGATTCTAACTGACTCTCCGTCGATGTCACGCCCTGGCCTTAGTATTATTTGTTTTCTTTATTATTTTAGTTAGGTCAGGGTGTGACATGGGGAATGTTTGTGTTTTATAGGTTTTGGGTGGTTATATGGTAAAGGGGGTGTTGGGTGTAGTGTATGGGTTTGTGTTGAGTGCATGTGTCTAGCTGTGTCTATGTTGGTGTAGTTGTCTAGGAGAGTCTATGGTTACCTGAATGGGTTCCCAATTAGAGACAGCTGATTTCTGTTGTCTCTGATTGGGAGCCATATTTAGGGTAGCCATGGGCTTTCATTTGATGTGGGTAATTGTCTATGTTATACGTTTGTAGCCTGTATGTGCACTTCGTTCTTAGCTTCACGATCGTTTTGTTTAGTGTGTAAGTGTTTTTGTTTCGTTTTGCCTTCGTCATTAAATAAATGAAGATGGCTTATTTTCCTCATGCTGCGTGTTGGTCCGTCTCTCCTCCACACGATCGTGACAGAATTACCCACCAATACAGGACCAAGCGGCATGTAAAGCGGCAACAGGACCCACCTACACAGGATTCTTGGACATGGGAGGAGATACTGGATGGTAAGGGGCCGTGGACACAACCGGGAGAATATCGCCTTCCTCGTGAAGAGCTGGAGGCAGCTAAAGCCGAGAGGAGGCGATATGAGGAGGCAGCACGGAGACAAGGCTGGAAGCCTGTGAGTACAACCCAAAAATTTCTTGGGGGGAGCCTTAAAGGGAGTGTGGCGAAGTCAGGTAGGAAACCTGCGCCTACTCCCTGTACTTACCGTGGAGAGCGAGAGTACGGGCAGACACCGTGTTACGCAGTAGAGCGCACGGTGTCTCCTGTACGCGTGCATAGCCCGGTTCGGTACATTTCAGCTCCACGTATCGGCCGGGCTAGACTGAGCGTTGAGCCATATGTCATGAAGCCGGCCCAACGCATCTGGTCACCAGTGCGTCTCCTCGGGCCGGCGTACATGGCACCAGCCTTACGCATGGTGTCCCCGGTTCGCCTACATAGGCCGGTGCGGGTTATTCCACCTCCCCGCACTGGTCAGGCGACGGGGAGCATACAACCAGGTAAGGTTGGGCAGGCTCGGCGCTCAAGGGAGCCAGTACGCATACACGGTCCGGTATTTCCGGCGCCACCTCCCCGCCCCTACCCAGTACCACCAGTGCCTCCTCCACGCACTAGCCCTATGGTGCGTGTCTCCAGCCCTTTACCACCAGTGCATAAACCACGCACCAAGCCTCCTGTGTGTCCCCAGAGTCTTGTGCGTCCTGTTGCTGCTCCCCGCACTAGCCCTGAGATGCGTGTCCCCAGTCCGGTACCACCAGTTCCGGCACCACGCACTAGGCCTAATGTGCGCTCCCAGGGTCCAGTATGCCCTGTTCCTGCTCCCCGCACTAGCCCTGAGATGCGTGTCCCCAGCCCAGGACCACCAGTTCCGGCACCACGCACCAGGCCTACAGTGCGCCTCAGCCGGCAAGAGTCTGTCGTCTGCACAGCGATGCCTGAACTGCCCGTCTGCCAAGCGCCATCTGAGCCATCCGTCTGCCAAGCGCCATCTGAGCCATCCGTCTACCCAGCGCCATCTGAGCCATCCGTCTACCCAGCGCCATCTGAGCCATCCGTCTACCCAGCGCCATCTGAGCCATCCGTCTACCCAGCGCCATCTGAGCCATCCGTCTGCCCCGAGCCATTAGAGCCATCCGTCTGCCCCGAGCCATTAGAGCCGCCCGTCTGTCCCGAGCCGTCAGAGCCGTTCGTCAGTCAGGAGCCGCTAGAGCCATTCGTCAGACAGGATCTGCCAGAGCCGCCAACCAGACAGGATCTGCCAGAGCCGCCAACCAGACAGGATCTGCCAGAGCCGCCAACCAGACAGGAGCAGCCAGATCCGCCAGCCAGCCATGAGCAGCCAGATCCGTCAGCTAGTCATGAGCAGCCAGATCCGTCAGCTAGTCATGAGCAGCCAGATCCGTCAGCCAGCCATGAGCAGCCAGATCCGTCAGCCAGCCATGAGCAGCCAGATCCGTCAGCCAGCCATGAGCAGCCAGATCCGTCAGCTAGCCATGAGCAGCCAGATCCGTCAGCTAGCCATGAGCAGCCAGATCCGTCAGCCAGCCATGAGCAGCCAGATCCGTCAGCCAGCCATGAGCAGCCAGATCCGTCAGCCAGCCATGAGCAGCCAGATCCGTCAGCCAGCCATGAGCAGCCAGATCCGTCAGCCAGCCATGAGCAGCCAGATCCGTCAGCTAGCCATGAGCAGCCAGATCCGTCAGCCAGCCATGAGCAGCCAGATCCGTCAGCCAGCCATGAGCAGCCAGATCCGTCAGCCAGCCATGAGCAGCCAGATCCGTCAGCCAGCCATGAGCAGCCAGATCCGTCAGCCAGCCATGAGCAGCCAGATCCGTCAGCCAGCCATGAGCAGCCAGATCCGTCAGCCAGCCATGAGCAGCCAGATCCGTCAGATAGCCATGAGCAGCCAGATCCGTCAGCCAGCCATGAGCAGCCAGATCCGTCAGCCAGCCATGAGCAGCCAGATCCGTCAGCCAGCCATGAGCAGCCAGATCCGTCAGCCAGCCATGAGCAGCCAGATCCGTCAGCTAGCCATGAGCAGCCAGATCCGTCAGCTAGCCATGAGCAGCCAGATCCGTCAGCCAGCCATGAGCAGCCAGATCCGTCAGCCAGCCATGAGCAGCCAGATCCGTCAGCCAGCCATGAGCAGCCAGATCCGTCAGCCAGCCATGAGCAGCCAGATCCTTCAGCCAGCCATGAGCAGCCAGATCCGTCAGCCAGCCATGAGCAGCCAGATCCGTCAGCCAGCCATGAGCAGCCAGATCCGTCAGCCAGCCATGGGCCGTCCCTCAGTCCGGAGCTGCAGTCCCTCAGTCCGGAGCTGCAGTCCCTCAGTCCGGAGCTGCAGTCCCTCAGTCCGGAGCTGCCGTTCCTCAGTCCGGAGCTGCCCCTTATCCTGGTGCTGCCCCTTATCCTGGTGCTCTCCCTTATCCTGGTGCTCTCCCTTATCCTGGTGCTGCCCCTTACCCTGGTACTGCCCCTTAGTCCGGAGCTGCCCCTTAGTCCGGAGCTGCCCCTTAGTCCGGAGCTGCCCCTTAGTCCGGAGCTGCCCCTTAGTCCGGAACTGCCCCTTAATTCAGTGGGGTTAATGTGGAGGGGGGTCATTTGGAGGAAGCTAAGGAGGCGGTTAGTGACTGTGGTGGGGTGGGGACCACGACCAGTGCCGGAGCCGCCACCGTGGAAGGAAGCCCACCCAGACCCTCCCCTAGACTGTGTAATGGTGCGCCCGGAGTTCGCACCTTAAGGGGGGGGTTATGTCACGCCCTGGCCTTAGTATTATTTGTTTTCTTTATTATTTTAGTTAGGTCAGGGTGTGACATGGGGAATGTTTGTGTTTTATTGGTTTTGGGTGGTTATATGGTAAAGGGGGTGTTGGGTGTAGTGTATGGGTTTGTGTTGAGTGCATGTGTCTAGCTGTGTCTATGTTGGTGTAGTTGTCTAGGAGAGTCTATGGTTACCTGAATGGGTTCCCAATTAGAGACAGCTGATTTCTGTTGTCTCTGATTGGGAGCCATATTTAGGGTAGCCATGGGCTTTCATTTGATGTGGGTAATTGTCTATGTTATACGTTTGTAGCCTGTATGTGCACTTCGTTCTTAGCTTCACGATCGTTTTGTTTAGTGTGTAAGTGTTTTTGTTTCGTTTTGCCTTCGTCATTAAATAAATGAAGATGGCTTATTTTCCTCATGCTGCGTGTTGGTCCGTCTCTCCTCCACACGATCGTGACAGTCGATCAGTGGTGGCAGTGGTCTAGCTGACCTGTCGTAGTATCGCTTTTGTTGTTGTTCTGTTACTGATAAAACTAGCTTGATGAGGTCCATGTCTAAACATGCTTTAAAACCTTTCTCGCCTCGGGGTTCCGCTAGCGGAACAACCACAACATTCCGCTGTTTTCGCAGAGCGCGAAATTCAAAAAATATTTTTTTGAAATATTTAACTTCCACACATTAACAAGTCCAATACAGCAAATGAAAGATAAACATCTTGTGAATCCAGCCAACATGTCCGATTTTTTAAATGTTTTACAGCGAAAACACAATATATATTTATGTTAGCTCATCACAATAGGCAAACACACAAAGCTATTTATCCACCGCATAGGTAGCTTTCAAAAAACCAACAAAATATAGATATAATTTGTCACTAACCAAGAAACAACTTCATCAGATGACAGTCTTATAACATGTTACACAATACATTTATGCTTTGTTCGAAATATGTGCATATTTGAGGTATAAATCATAGTTTTACATTGCAGCTACAATCACAAATAGCACCGAAGCAGCCAGACTAATTACAGAGAGCAACGTGAAATACCTAAATACTCATCATTAAACATTTATGAAAAATACATGGTATACAGCAAATGAAAGATAAACATCTTGTGAATCGAGCCAATATTTCAGATTGTTCAAAGTGTTCAAAGTGTTTTACAGCGAAAACACAATATAGCATTATATTAGCTTACCACAATAGCCAAACACACAACCGCATTCATTCACCGCAAAGATAGCATTCGCAAAAACCAGCAATAAATATAAAATAAATCACTAACCTTGACCAACTTCATCAGATGGCAGTCTTATAACATCGTGTAAACGAAAATGTGCATATTTAGAGCTGAAAACCGTGGTTATACATTGTGAAAAATGTAGTCCCGTGTGGCTCAGTTGGTAGAGCATGGCGCTTACAACGCCAGGTTTGTGGGTTCGTTTCCCACGGGGGGCCAGTACAAAAAAGTATGAATGTATGTACTTGTAAGTCGCTCTGGATAAGAGCGTCTGCTAAATGACTTAAATGTAAAATGTAAATGAAAATGTAGCAACTTTTTCCCAGAATGTCCGGATATATTTCTGACACTCAGCTAATCTGACCAAATAACTCATCATAAACTTTACTAAAAAATACATGTTGGATAGCAAATGAAATATACACTAGTTCTTAATGCAACCGCCTTGTTAGATTTTTTAAATTAACTTTACCATAACAAACAGCTTACGTTATAGCGAGACAGCGGCCGCAAAAAGTGCGGAGAATAGGACTAAACATTTTCCACAGAAATACGAAATAACATCATAAATGGTTCTTACTTTTGCTGAGCTTCCATCAGAATCTTGTACAAGGAGTCCTAGGTCCAGAATAAATCGTTGTTTGGTTTTAGAATGCCCTTTTTCTCCTGTCGAATTAGCAACCTTAGCTAGCCATGTGGCGCGAAGATGTCCATCTCCTCTCGACGCATAGAACGGAAAACTCCAAAAGACCCATTAAACATTAAATAAACTGATGAAACTCGGTTGAAAAAAACTACTTTATGATGTTTTTCTAATATGTATCAAATAAAAACAAAGCCGGAGATATTAGCCGTCTATACCGAATGCTTTTCAGAAGCCAATGCTGATGTCCTTCCCGCGCCTAGGTAGAGAAAGGATATTGTGGACACGTCATTCCAAGAGCTCTTGTTCGACCTCAGATCAAGCTAGACACCCCATTCCACCTTCTACTGCCTGTTGACATGTAGTGGAAGGCATATGAAGTGCATGTATATCCATAGATTTCAAACAATTGAATAAGAAGGCCCTGGAACAGAGCCTCGATTTCAGATTTTTCACTTCCTGTCAGGAAGTTTGCTGCAAAACGAGTTCTGTTTTACTCACAGATATAATTCAAACGGTTTTAGAAACTTGAGAGTGTTTTCTATCCAATAGTAATAATAATATGCATATTGTACGATCTAGAATAGAGTATGAGGCCGTTTAAATTGGGCACGATTTTTTCCCAAAGTGAAAATAGCGCCCCCTACACACTAACAGGTTAATACCTAGCACTGCAAGTGCTCTAGTGTGAACAACATAAAAGTCCAACATCATGTCACTTTCCTTGTATTTGCATTTGAAAGTGCATGTGCCTTTTACTGTGAGCTGTTCACCACCATAACCAGTCAGTCTGCGCATGGTGGGCTGTAGCTCGCACTCAGATGTCAAGCTGGGGTACTTATTCAGAGGAATAATGTTTACTTGTGCACCAGTGTCTAGTTTGAACTTTATCTCTGTGCCTTGTGTTCCTATCTCAATGTCAGCAAAGGCTTGCTCTGTCTCTGATATTTGACTTTTCTGTATCACTGAATCGATAAACAGTTCATCAGCGTTTGACTCTTTGATTGACATTTCATCTTCACTCACTGTGTGTGCTGTTTCTCCACGGTAAGCTCTGCACACTTTTGCAAAGTGATTCCATTTTCCACATTTAGTACACCGTTTGCCTTTAGCTGGGCAATTTCCTTGTTCGCCATGCACTTTGTATCCACAATATCCACATGTTTTGGGGCGTTTTGAGTCTGTGTCGCTCTGTTTTGGAGTTATGTCTCTCTCTGTTCTAAAACGCGCTCTCTGTGCACCGAAGGTGTGCTTTGATGTTTCCCTGACTGTGTGCACTGTGTTGATGCGCTCGTGCTGCCGCTCGAAATGGATTTCATCTGAGCCAGTGCTAGCTCGTGAGATCTGGCTATGTCGATAGCTTTGTCCAGCGTTACCTCAGACCCAACATTCAAAAGTTTCTCTCTCACTCGCGGTGAGTGTATTCCAAATACAATACGGTCCCTGACTATCTCATCCTTGTTTGCATAATCACAGTGTTTCACAAGCAGACGCAGCTCAGTCACAAACTGGCACAACATATGCTTCAAAATGATCGTAGTATGTTTTCAGTACCTTTGATTCAGCCTCGGTAAGTGTCCATGTGTTGTAAATATCTCTCCCTTTTTCACCGATCCAGAGGAGCAGGTAGCTGCACTTTCCCTCTTCTCCTCTTTCCTTCAGAGGACCCGTGAACATTAGCTCCACATGCTGTTTGTACCTACGCCATGCATTGGGTAAGTTTGTAGACTCCCAGTCCATTCGAGGTGAAGGAACTCCAGACAAATCCATCTTTTAAGACCTTTTACTCAGACACCATGTCTTGTTTTGCACGCTTTGTACAAAATAATAAAATGCAGTACTACAGGATATTTCTTAACGTAGCTCTTTATTAGCTAGCTATAACTGGCATGAACACGTATCGCCAACCAGGATCAAACTGACCATGACCTAACCATTTGGGTGGTCTTAACCAATCATAGCACAGTATGATATGGCGGTAAAATGCATCCAATTATAACTCAATATGTTTACACATATGAATATTACAGTAGCCATGCTGGTTAAGTGTGCCTTGAGTTCTAAATAAATCACTGACGGTGTGACCAGGAAAACACCCCCACAGCATCGTGGTCCCGTGTGGCTCAGTTGGTAGAGCATGGCGCTTGCAACGCCAGGGTTGTGGGTTCATTCCCCACGGGGGGACCAGGATGAATATGTATGAACTATCCAATTTGTAAGTCGCTCTGGAAAAGAGCGTCTGCTAAATGACTTAAATGTAAAAAAAAAAAATGTAAATCATACCTCCTCCATGATTCACAGTGGGAACCACACATGCGGAGATCATCCGTTCACCTACTCTGCGTCTCACAAAGACACGGCGGTTGGACCACAAATATCACATTTCGACTCACCAGACCAAAGGACAGATTTCCACCAGTCGAATGTCCATTGCTCCTGTTTCTTGGCCCAAGCAAGTCTCTTCTTATTATTGCTCTCTTTCAGTAGTTGTTTCTTTAAAGCAATTCAACCATGAAGGCCTGATTCAAGCAGTCTCTTCTGAACAGTTGATGTTGAGATGTGTCTGTTACTTGAACTCTGTGAAGCATTTGTTTTGACTGCAATTTCTGAGGCTGGTAACTCTAATGAACTTATCCTCTGCAGCAGAGGTAACTCTGGGTCTTCCTTTCCTGTGGCGGTCCTCAAGAGAGCCAGTTTCATCATAGAACTTGATGGTTATTGGACTAAACTTGAAGAAACTTTGAAAGTTCTTGACATTAACCGCATTGACTGACATCCATATCTTAAATTAGTCTTCAAATAATGTTGGATTGTTGTTTCTCTTTGCTTATTTGAGCTGGTCTTACCATACTATGGACTTGGTCTTTTACCAAATTGGTCTTTTACCAAATATTCTGTATACTACCCCTACTTGTCACAACACAACTGATTGGCTCAAACGCACTAAGAAGGAGAGAAATTCCACAAATTAACTTTTAGCAAGGCACACCTGATAAGTGAAAAGCATTCTAGGTGACTACCTCATGAAGCTGGTTGAGGGAATGCCAAGTGTGTGCAAAGCTGTCATCAAGGCAAAGTGTGGCTACTGATGAAACTGAAATTTGTTTAACACTTTTTTGGTTACTACATGATTCCATATGTGTTATTTCATGGTTTTGATGTCTTCACTATTATTCTACAATGTAGAAAATAGTAAAAATGCTGGTTGAGAAATTGCCAAGAGTGCGCAAAGCTGTCATCAAGGCAAAGTGAACTTAGACATAATGTGACGGTTCTCTAAAAATGAAATCAAATCAAGCATGAGCTGAGTAACAAGGAAGTAGCTAGCTAGTAGTTTTCAATGAGCGATACTCAAACAGTTTAAATGTAGAGAACGCAATTTACAACTACATTGTAATGTGTTGTTAGCTGCTTGTGTCGTCCGGAGTAACGTTAGGATCAAGACAGCCAGTTGACTGACCAGGCTGACTAACTCATGCTTACTGCTGCTGCCTGGCTCAGTGAGAAGAGAAGGCAAGTTTGATCATTTTGATAGTTGTAGGGTACTTTTAGAATGTTGAAATTATACATATACTAAAATGCCCCCCCCCCCCAAAAAATATTCAAGTCATATCATGGTCGTTTTTTCATATTTCATTTCTTAAATGTATTATTTTTTTGGACAATGGAAGCACTTCCCACATTCTTTGTGTTATTAAGTACAGTCATTCATTTATTATCAATATTCCACCTTTACAGCACGCTAAAGAAGAGAGCCCTGTGTGAAAGTCACATCAGACACCAACACCTTTCACCAACTGCAGCTCAGCCTGCCAGCTACAGAAACACTTTGTGGTGCAGCATCGTAGCCAATAATACCTGCAGGTTAATAAGAGAGAAAGGAAAGGGGGATACCTAGTCAGTTGTACAACTGAATGCATTCAACTGAAATGTGTCTTCCGCAATTAACCCAACCCCTCTGAATCAGAGAGGTGCGGGGGACTGCCATAATCGACATCCATGTCTTTAGCGCCCGGGGAACAGTGGATTAACTGCCTTGCTCAGGGGCAGAACCACAGATTTTTACCTTGTCAGCTCGCGATAAGATCCAGCAACCTTTCGGTTACTGGGCCAACGGTCTAACTACTAGGCTACCTGCCACCCCCGGTGCATGTGTGTGTGCGTGTGCATGTTATAGTACTGACTATGTTGTCCTGTTGTGGCTCTATGGCAGTGTCGAGGCTGGTAGCATTGAACAAGGAGACTGTGGGAGTGGTCAGCTTTCTGGTGATCTACCCCCTCTACCTGCCACTCTTTATTCTCTTCCGGATGAGCCAAAACAAGGTGACTCACACACACCTTCATAACTCACATACACCTTTATTACTCACACACACCTTCACAACTCACTGACACCTTCACAACTCACACACACCTTCATAACTCACACACACCTTTATAACTCACTAACACTTTCACAACTCACACACACCTTTATAACTCACTGACACCTTCATAACTCACACACACCTTTATAACTCACTGACACCTTCACAACTCACTGACATCTTCACAATTTACTGACACCTTCACAACTCACTGACACCTTCACAACTCACACACACCTTCATAACTCACACACACACCTTTATAACTCACTGACACCTTCACAACTCACTGACAACTTCACAACTCACACACACCTTCACAACTCACACACACCTTCATAACTCACACACACACCTTTATAACTCACTGACACCTTCACAACTCACTGACAACTTCACAACTCACACACACCTTCACAACTCACACACACCTTCACAACTCACACACACCTTCACAACTCACACACAAACCTTTATAACTCACTGACACCATCACAACTCACTGACACCTTCACAACTCACACACCTTTATAACTCAAACACACCTTTATAACTCAAACACACCTTTATAACTCAAACATACCTTTATAACTCAAACACACCTTTATAACTCAAACACACCTTTATAACTGAAACACACCTTTATAACTCAAACATACCTTTATAACTCAAACACACCTTTATAACTCAAACATACCTTTATAACTCAAACACACCTTTATAACTCAAACACACCTTTATAACTCAAACATACCTTTATAACTCAAACACACCTTTATAACTCAAACACACCTTTATAACTCAAACACACCTTTATATCTCACACACACCTTTATAACTCAAACACACCTTTATAACTCAAACACACCTTTATAACTCAAACACACCTTTATATCTCACACACACCTTTATAAATCAAACACACCTTTATAACTCAAACACACCATTATAACTCAAACATACCTTTATAACTCAAACACACCTTTATAACTCAAACACACCTTTATATCTCAAACACACCTTTATAAATCAAACACACCTTTATAACTCAAACATACCTTTATAACTCAAACACACCTCTATAACTCAAACATACCTTTATAGCTCAAACACACCTTTATAACTCAAACACACCTTTATAACTCAAACACACCTTTATAACTCAAACATACCTTTATAACTCTCACACACACACACACCCTTGCATCCATCTAGACACTCCTTGTCACGTTCCTGACCTATTTCTGTTAGTTTGTTATATGTGTTAGTTGGTCAGGACGTGAGGTTGGGTGGGCATTCTATGTTTTCTGTTTCTATGTTGGTTTATGGGTTGCCTGGTATGGCTCTTAATTAGAGGCAGGTGTTTGGCGTTCCTCTAATTAAGAGTCATATTTAGGTAGGTGTTTTCACAGTGTTCGTTGTGGGTGATTGTCTCCTGTGATTGTGTATGTCGTTACGCCACACGGGACTGGTTTCGGTTTGTTTGTTCAGTGTCATTTATGTGTAGGCTTTTTTCCCTGTTCGTGCGTTCTCGTGTGTTATGTGAGTCCGTCGTTCAGATCTGTTTACACCGTTTATTTGTTTTGTTAGTGTATAGTCGAGTTCGTGTTTTTTCCTTTAATAAATCATGTCTACAAACTCCGCTGCATTTTGGTTCGATCCCTGCTCCTCCTCTTCTGATGAAGAGGAGGAGGAAAGCCGTTACAGAATCACCCACCAATCCAGAACCAAGCGGCGTGAAGTCAAGCAGGATTATACAAAGGAATCATGGACTTGGGAGGAGATATTGGACGGGAGAGGTCCATGGGCACAGCCGGGAGAATATCGCCGTCCCAAAGCTGAGCTGGAGGCAGCGAAAGCAGAGAGGCGGTGGTATGAGGAGGCAGCAAGGAGACGTGGCTGGAAGCCCGAGAGGAGACCCCAAAAATTTCTTGGGGGGGGCTAAGAGGTAGTGGGCCAAGGGCAGGTAGGAGACCTGCGCCCACTTCCCAGGCTTACCGTGGAGAGCGGGAGTACGGGCAGGCGCCGTGTTACGCAGTAGAGCGCACGGTGTCTCCTGTACGAGTGCATAGCCCAGTGCGGGTTATTCCACCTCCCCGCACTGGTAGGGCTAGATTGGGCATTGAGCCAGGTGTCATGAGGCCGGCTCAACGCGTCTGGTCTCCAGTGCGTCTCCTCGGGCCGGCTTACATGGCACCAGCCTTACGCATGGTGTCCCCGGTTCGCCTACATAGCCCGGTGCGGGTTATTCCACCTCCCCGCACTGTTCGGGCGACGGGGAGCATTCAACCAGGTAAGGTTGGGCAGGCTCGGTGCTCAAGGGAGCCAGTACGCCTTCACGGTCCGGTATTTCCGGCACTACCTCCCCGACCCAGCCCAGTACCACCAGTGCCTACACCACGCACCAGGCTTCCAGTGCGTTTTCAGAGTCCTGTTCCTCCTCCACGCACTCTCCCTATGGTGCGTGTCTCCAGTCCAGTGCCTCCAGTTCCGGCACCGCGCACTAAGCCACATGTGCGTCTCCTAAGTCCTGTGCACACTGTTTCTCCCCGCACTCGTCCTGAGGTGCGTGCCCTCAGTCCGGTACCACGCACCAGGAATATAGTGCGCTTCGAGAGATCAGTGTGTCCTGTCCCTGCTCCCCGCACTAGGCTTGAAGTGCGTGTCCTCAGTCAGGTGCCTCCAGTTCCGGCACCACGCACCAAGCCTACAGTGCGTCCCAGCCGGCCAGAGTCTGCCGTCTGCCCAACAGCGCATGAACTGCCTGTCTGCCATGAGCCTGCAAAGCTGCCCGTCTGCCATGAGCCTACAGAGCCTTCCGCCAGACAGAGGCAGCCAGAGCCTTCCGCCAGACAGGTGCAGTCTGAGCCATCCGTCTCCGCAGCGCCATCTGAGCCATCCGTCTCTCCAGCGCCATCTGAGCCATCCGTCTCCCCAGCGCCGTCTGAGCCATCCGTCTCCCCAGCGCCGTCTGAGTCATCCGTCTCCCCAGCGCCGTCTGAGCCATCCGTCTGTCCTGAGCCATTAGAGCCGCCCGTCTGTCCCGAGCCGTCAGAGCCGATAGTCAGTCAGGAGCCGCTAGAGCCAGTTATCAGTCAGGATCTGCCAGAGCCGCCAACCAGACAGGATCTGCCAGAGCCGCCAACCAGACAGGATCTGCCAGAGCCGCCAACCAGACAGGATCTGCCAGAGCCGCCAACCAGACAGGATCTGCCAGAGCCGCCAACCAGACAGGATCTGCCAGAGCCGTCAGTGAGCCATGAGCGTCCAGAGCCTTCAGCCAGCCATGAGCGTCCAGAGCCGTCAGCGAGCCATGAGCGTCCAGAGCCGTCAGCGATCCATGAGCGTCGAGAGCCGTCAGCCAGCCATGAGCGTCGAGAGCCGTTAGCCAGCCATGAGCGTCGAGAGCCGTCAGCCAGCCATGAGCGTCGAGAGCCGTCAGCCAGCCATGAGCGTCCAGAGCCGTTAGCCAGTCATGAGCTGTCCCTTAGCCCGGAGCGGCTATTTACCCAGAACTGCCCCTCAGTCCAGAGCTGTCTCTCTGTCCGGAGCTGCCTTTCAGTCCGGAGTTGCCCCTCTATCCTGATCTCCCTCTCTATCCTGAGCTACCTCTATATCCTGATCTATCCCTCTGTCTTGAGCTATCCCTCTGTCTTGATCTATCCCTCTGTCCCGGTGCTGCCCCTGTTGTTGATGTTACCAAGAGGATTTTGTGGGGGTAAGATGAGGGTGGACATTCATAGGGGGAGATGGAAGCTGGGATTGACTATGGTGGGGTGGGGACCTCGCCCGGAGCCTGAGCCACCACCGTGGTCAGATGCCCACCCAGACCCTCCCCTAGACTTTGTGCTGGTGCGCCCGGAGTTCGCACCTTATGGGGGGGGTTATGTCACGTTCCTGACCTATTTCTGTTAGTTTGTTATATGTGTTAGTTGGTCAGGACGTGAGGTTGGGTGGGCATTCTATGTTTTCTGTTTCTATGTTGGTTTATGGGTTGCCTGGTATGGCTCTTAATTAGAGGCAGGTGTTTGGCGTTCCTCTAATTAAGAGTCATATTTAGGTAGGTGTTTTCACAGTGTTCGTTGTGGGTGATTGTCTCCTGTGTTTGTGTATGTCGTTACGCCACACGGGACTGGTTTCGGTTTGTTTGTTCAGTGTCATTTATGTGTAGGCTTTTTTCCCTGTTCGTGCGTTCTCGTGTGTTATGTGAGTCCGTCGTTCAGATCTGTCTACACCGTTTATTTGTTTTGTTAGTGTATAGTCGAGTTTGTGTTTTTTCCTTTAATAAATCATGTCTACAAACTCCGCTGCATTTCGGTTCGATCCCTGCTCCTCCTCTTCTGATGAAGAGGAGGAGGAAAGCCGTTACACTCCTCACATCTCCACCAAATTCCACTTGAATCCCTGAACACATCCTAACGAGTGTGTTTGTGTGTATCGTCCCTGCGTGTGTGTTCATCAGTGTGACAGTAGAGCAGGTGTCCTCCCAGGTGGAACAAGAGTCAGGGGAGATCGATCACTTCCTGGATAACTCCATGGCAGGAAGCTCCTTCCTCACCTACAAAGGGATTCCTGGAGAGGTACGTGTGTGTAATGTACACACACTTTTTCTCTCTCTAATAGTTGTCCTCTGTTTTCTTTTTCCCTCTGTTTCTGGCTGTTCAAAATGTGTTTTCAGGTTTAAGCAGAGTTCATGCAGATAACTAACTTGCCTCTGCAAACAAAGCTCAGGGCACAACTGGACCAGTATTCGGGTAACCTGATGAAGGCAGTCCGCACCAAAGGAGGAGATGCAGGAATGAAGATCTGCAACATTATGGCAGCCACAGCTAAGGTGTGTTCGTTTGGTGTTAGAAATTCTAATTCAATGTCTTCTCTTTGCAATCTTATTAGCTATTATAACTTATTCCATTTGTGATTGTATCTCCTATAACTATATACTTGTACATTGTAAAGAAAGGACCCAGCAAACAGTTCCATCTGGACACGTTTTGTCATTGCAGAGTAATGACATGAACATCAAGAGAGACTGCATCCTGAAATGGCTGTCTAACTCAAAGAGGACGAGAAGCTTGTCAAGTAGTACTTTGTTTGTGTTGTGGATATGTCAACACCCTTTCTATGCAATCTAATGACAATTATAACAATGCTGAGGTCTAGTTTTACAAAATCAAGTGCCTAAAAAATGCATGTCAAAACCTTAAATATAACAGAAGCCTTCGATTAATATCTGATCGGTGCTTGATTTGGTGTTTTCTTTGTGTTTACATTGCATGTTCGTCAGAACTGCGACCGAGAAGGAGAGAGCGTAGACTGTCATGGGGATTTAAGTCATCTGAGGTAGAGTCAGTTAAGAACAAATTATTATTTCCAATGACAGCCTAGGAACAGTGTCTGCCTTGTTCAGGGGCAGAATGACAGATTTTGACCTTGTCCGCTCAGGGATTCGATCTAGCAACTTTTCAGTTACTGGCCCAATGCTCTAACCACTAGGCTACCTGTCACGCCTGAGACTGCTTTGAAAGTGTCCCTAACCAAGCTTTTAGAAAGACCTAACTAGTTTTCGTATTGTTTGCATTATTTGACATGCTAGTCATGGTAATTTAAAAAATAAATAAAAATAAAAATAAAATAAAAACTTTTAAACATTGCAGTTCTGGAACATGATTTGGAGGTAACTACAATTTTCAAAAATACTCAGCACTTCATCCTCAAACACTTCTTGCAAATCTTCACTTTGAAGTGGATACTTATCACTGCATTGAGTTAACATTTAGAATAACACGTAACAAAAGTAACAGGTAACAAAAGGACAACAGGATGTGACCGAAGGCAGTGGGGGCTCTCAGCGACCTGGGAAGCGTAGCCATGTTGATTGGACTCATCTATGCACTCAAGTTGAGCTAACCATCAAGACCTGCAATGCAGATCAAATCAAATCAAATTGTATTTGTCACATGCTTCGTAAACAGCAGGTGTAGTCTAGCAGTGAAATACTTACTTATGGGCCCATCCAAACAATGCGGAGAGAAAGAAAAAGATAAATACCAGAAAAATGGACAAATAATAACACAAGGAATAAATGCACAATGAATACTGATAACTTAGCTATATATAGAGGGTACCAGCCCCAGTTCAGATGTGCAGGGGTAGAAGGAATTTAGGTAGATATGTGTAAATATACAGTTGAAGTCGGAAGTTTACATACACCTTAGCCAACTACATTTAAACTCAGTTTTTCACAATTCCTGCCATTTAATCCTACATTCCCTGTTTTAGGTCAGTTAGGATCACCACTTTATTTAAAAAATGTGAAATGTCAGAATAACAGTAGAGAGAATGATTTATTTCAGCTTGTATTTCTTTCATAACATTCCCAGTGGATCAGAAGTTACATACACTCAATTAGTATTTGGTAGCATTGCCTTTAAATTGTTTAACTTGGGTCAAACGTTTCGGGTAGACTTCCACAAGCTTCCCACAATAAGTTGGGTGAATTTTGGCCCATTCCTCCTGATAGAGCTGGTGTAACTGAGTCAGGTTTGTAGGCCTTCTTGCTCGCACACGCTTTTTCAGTTCTGCCCACAAATGTTCTATAGGATTGAGGTCAGGGCTTTGTGATGGCCACTCCAATACCTTGACCTTGTTGTCCTTAAGCAATTTTCCACAACTTTGGAAGTATGCTTGGGGTCATTGTCTTTTTGGAAGACCCATTTGCGACCAATCTTTAACTTCCTGACTGATGTCTTGAGATGTCGCTTCAATATATCCACATAATTTTCCTGCCTCATGATGCCATCTATTCTGAGAAGTGCACCAGTCCTATCTGCAGCAAAGCACCTCCACAACATGATACTGCCACCCCCGTGCTTCACGGTTGGGATGGTGTTCTTCGGCTTGCAAGACTCCCCCTTTTTCCTCCAAACATAACGATGGTCATTATGGCCAAACAGTTATATTTTTGTTTCATCAGACCAGAGGACATTTCTCCAAAAAGTACGATCTTTGTCACCATGTGCAGTTGCAAACCGTAGTCTGGATTTTTTTATGGCAGCTTTGAAGCAGTGGCTTCTTCCTTGCTGAGCGGCCTTTCAGGTTATGTCGATATAGGACTTGTTTTACTGTGGATATAGATACTTTGTACCTGTTTCCTCCAGCATCTTCACAACGTCCTTCACTGTTGTTCTGGGATTCATTTGCATTTTTCACACCAAAGTACGTTCATCTCTAGGAGACAGAACGCGTCTCCTTCCTGAGCGGTACGATGGCTGCGTGGTCTCATGGTGTTTATACTTGCGTACAGACTTTTGGAGGTCTACAATCTTTTTTCTGAGGTCTTGGCTGATTTCTTTTGATTTTCCCATGATGTCAAGCGAAGAGGCACTCGGTTTGAAGGTAGGCCTTGAAATACACCTACAGGTACACCTCCAATTGACTCAAATTATGTCAATTAGCCTATCAGAAGCATCTAAAGCCATGACATTATTTTCTAGAATTTTCCAAGCTGTTTAAAGGCATAGTCAACTTAGTGTATGTAAACCTCTGACCCACTGGAATTGTGATACAGTGAATTAGAAGTGAAATATTCTGTCTGTAAACAAGTTTGGAGAAATGACTTGTTTCATGCACAAAGTAGATGTCCTAACCGACTTGCCAAAACTATAGTTTGTTAATTAACAAGAAATTTGTGGAGTGGTTGAAAAACAAGTTTTAATGACTCCAACCTAAGTGTATGTAAATTTCTGACTTCAACTGTAGGTAAGGATAAAGTGACTAGATAATGGGATAAATAATAAACAGTAACAGCACCATATGTTAAGAGTGAAAACAGATTAGTGCAATAAGGGTCATTGCAGATGTTTCGGGTAGCTGTTGGTGAACTATTTAACTTGCTTTTTAGCAGTCTTATAGCTTGGGGGTAGAAGCTGTTCAGGGTCCTGTTGATTGCAGACTTGGTGCATCGGTGCAGCTAGCCGTGTATTAGCAGAGGGAAAAGCCTTTGACAATGGTGGCTGGAGAATTTGACAATTTTTAGGGCCTTCCTCTGACACCGCCTGGTATAGTCCTGGATGGCAGGGAGCTCGGCCATACTTATTTTAAGTTCATCAGCTCAGTCAGAAGAACCAGTTGGTATTCTATTTAGATTTTGTTGTTTTACAATTGGAGAACACAATTGTGTCTTGATACATTGCATTCTTCAAGTTTGTTCTTTGGTTTACTTGATATACTTTCTGTCTTAAAGGTTTGTAATTGAGAAAAAACACGGTCTTTTAAACATTGCACAGCTTTGTTCACTTGTAAATCATTTAATGTACAGTGGCTTGCGAAGGTATTCACCCCCTTGGCATTTTTCCTATTTTGTTGCCTTACAACCTGGAATTAAAATATATTTTTTTGTATCTTTTGATTTACACAACATGCCTACCACTTTGAAGATTCAAAATATGTTTTATTGTGAAGCAAACAAGAAATAAGACAAAAAAACAGAAAACTTGAGCATCCATATCTATTCACCCCCCAAAGTCAGTACTTTGTAGAGCCACCTTTTGCAGCAATTACATCTGCAAGTCTCTTGGGGTATGTCTCAATAAGCTTGGCACATCTAGCAACTGGGATTTTTGCCCATTATTTAAGGCAAAACTGCTCCAGCCCCTTCAATTGGTTGGGTTCTGCTGGTGTACAGCAATCTTTAAGTCATACCACAGATTCTCAATTGGATTCAGGTCTGGGCTTTGACTAGGCCATTCCAAGACATGTACATGTTTCCCCTTAACTTTTTATGGCTGCAGGGGCAGTATTGAGTAGCTCTGATAAAAGGTGCCCATTTCAAACGGCCTCATACTCAATTCTTGCTCGTACAATATGCATATTATTATTACTATTGGATAGAAAACACTCTCTAGTTTCTAAAACCATTTGAATTATATCTGTGAGTCAAACAGAACTCATTTGGCACAAACTTCCTGACCAGGAAGTGGAAAATCTGAAATCGATGCTCTGGTCTACTTCCTGCCTATACATGGGCATGATACGTAAGAGTATACGTGTACTTCATAGACCTTCCCCTGGATGTCAAGAGGCTGTGAGAGGAGAAATTTCGTGTTTATCTTGGTCTGAATTGGAATACAAGCTCTTGTATGACGTGTCCCTCATTTCCGGTACTCTTGGGAGCGCGAGGTGGACAGTGGGATTGCCTTCTGTTTAGCTGCCGTTATGGACGACTACTATCTCCGGCTCTGATTTTATTTGATACATGTGACCATATCATTGTAAAGTATGTTTTTTCAATATAGTTTAACCTGTTGAGGATGGGGGCGCTGTTGAGACTATTTATGCTAATTGGGTAATTTTTGAAACGGCTTCCCACAAAATCCTTGATCGTACAATATGCATATTATTATTATTATTGGATAGAAAACAGTCTATAGTTTCTATAGGAGTTGAAATTTTGTCTCTAAGTGGAACAGAGCCCATTCTACAGCAATTTCCCTGACATGGATTCAGATTTCAGAAATGTTGGCCACTGTTCTGAAGTCAGTTAAAAGGGCACTGTTATTGCTATGACTGTACGGACACTTCTTACGTCTTCCCCTGGATGCCTTTACGTGATGACGATTCCAATGGGGTCGATTGCGCGTTCACAGGCCCTATAAATCAAAAAACCCTGTAGCTAGCAAGTCTTTTCTTGGTGCGTCACGCGCGTGGAGGACACCGACCCTCTCCTGTTCCAAGCGTTAGTTTAGCCTGTTATATTTCTCCGGTCATCTTTTCACTCGTTATAGGAGTTAAAAACATCATAAGGTAGTTAATTTAAAGCGTTTTATAGCAATTTATATCCGTTTAGTGCGATTTTGGGACATTTATTTTTGAAACGATGTGAATAGCTGGGCACGCTTTTCAGTTCATCCCGAACGCAGTTGGCATTTCCACATGGCAAGAGGACAGCTTTCCACCAAAAGACGATTACTCCCAAGAAAGGATCCTTTGCCCAAGATACTGATGGAAGAACAGCTCAAGGTAGGACATTTTTATTATGATAAATCGTGTTTCTGTCGAAACATTTTAGTGGCTTAGGACGCCATGTTTTTTGACGTAGCTTCGCTTGGCGCAAACTGTATTGAAAAGTAAGGATAAATTAAAAAATGTAATTCCGCAATTGTATTAAGAATTAAATTGTCTATCAATCCCTGTCCACCCTATATTTTTTAGTCACGTTTATGAGTATTTATGTATAAGAGTAGATCACTGTCTAAGTGGCGCAAGGACATTTTCTGACCAGCTTGTCTACATTTCACATTGTCTAACCATGATTTTGGTGGCTAAATATAAACATTTGCGATCAAACTCTATATGGATTGTGTAATATGATGTTACAGGAGTGTCATCGGAAGAATTCTGAGAAGGTTAGTGAAAAAATTAATATCTTTTGGCGATGTTGACTTTTATCGCTCACTTTGGCTAGAATCAATGCTGGGCTGCTATGTGCTATGTGCTATGCTAATATAACGATTTATTGTGTTTTCGCTGTAAGACACTTAGAAAATCTGAAATATTGTCTGTATTCACAGGATCTGTGTCTTTCGATTCGTGTATGCTGTGTATTTTTACGAAATGTTTGATGATTAGTAAGTAGGTAAACACGTTGCTCTAAGTAGTTTTTCTATTCCATTTGTGACGGTGGGTGCAATTGTAACCTATGCCATCTACCTGAAATATGCACTTTTTTCTAACAAAACCTATCCCATACCATAAATATGTTATCAGACTGTCATCTAATGAGTTTTTTTGTTGGTTAGGGGCTATAAATATCTTAGTTTAGCCGAATTGGTGATGGCTACTGGTGTTGGTGGACAAATAAAAGATGGTGGATTATGCTAATGTGTTTTTAGGTAATAGATGTACATCTTTACATATTGTGTCTTCCCTGTAAAACATTTTAAAAATCGGACATGTTGACTGGATTCACAAGATCTGTGTCTTTCATTAGCTGTATTGGACTTTAATGTGTGAAAGTTAAATATTTAAAAAAAACAATTTTTTTGAATTTCGCGGCACTGGTTTTTCAGTGGGGGGGGGGGGGGGGGGGGTGTGCCGCTAGCGCCACGCTGATCCTAGACAGGTTAATCAGATTATTGAAATTTTTTCGGGATTTTTGCCGTGTTCCGTTCTCTGACTTTGTTGACGATGGAGAGATCCGTGCCACTTGGCTAGTGCTCGTGCTAAATGAAGAGGGAAAGTTGCCGTTCTAAATCCAAACAACGACTGTTCTGGACAAAGGACACCTTGTCCAACATTCTGATGGAAGATCAGCAAAAGTAAGAAACATTTTATGATGCTATTTCATATATCTGTCGTAGATGTGAACTAGTCGTCGGCGCCCAAGTGTTTCTGGCTATTGTGGTAAGCTAATATAACGCTACATTTTGTTTTCGCTGTAAAACACTTAATAAATCGGAAATATTGGCTGGAATCACAAGATGCCTGTCTTTCATTTGCTGTACACTATGTATTTTTCAGTAATGTTTTATGATGAGTAATTAGGTCTTTGACATTGGTGTCTGTAAGTTTTATGGCTGCTTTCGGTGCAATTTCTGATTGTAGCTGCAATGTAAACTATGATTTATACCTGAAATATGCAGATTTTTCTGACAAAACATATGCTATACAATAAATATGTTATCAGACTGTCATCTGATGAAGTTGTTTCTTGGTTAGTGGCTATTTATATCTCTATTTGGTCGAATTTGTGATAGCTACTGATGGAGTAAAAAACTGGTGGAGTTAAAAAAAGTGGTGTCTTTTGCTAACGTGGTTAGCTAATAGATTTACATATTGTGTCTTCCCTGTAAAACATTTTAAAAATCGGACATGTTGGCTGGATTCACAAGATGTGTACCTTTCATATGCTGTATTGGACTTGTTAATGTGTGAAAGTTAAATATTTAAAAAATATATATTTTGAATTTCGCGCCTTGCACTTGAGCTAGCTGTTGTCATAAGTGTACCGACGTCGGGCTTGCAGCCATAAGAAGTTTTAAACCACTTGAGTGTTGCTTTAGCAGTATGTTTAGGGTCATTGTCCTGCTGGAAGGTGAACCTCCATCCCTGTCTCAAATCTCTGGAAGACTGAAACAGGTTTTCCTCAAGAATTTGCTTGTATTTAGTGCCATGTATTATTCCTTCAAATCTGTCGGGTTTCCCAGTCCCTGCCGATGAAAAACATCCCCACAGCATGATGCTGCCACCACCGTGCTTCAATGTGGGAATTATGTTCTCTGGGTGATGAGAAGTTTTGGGTTTACGTCAGACATAGCATTTTCCTTGATGGCTAAAAAGCTCAATTTTAGTCTCATCTGACCAGAGTACCTTCTTCCATATGTTTGAGGAGTCTCACACATGCCTTTTGGCAAACACCAAATGTGTTTGCTTATTTTTTTCTGAAAGAAATTGCTTCTTTCGGGCCACTCATCCATAAAGCCCAGCTCTGTGGAGAGTACGGTTTAATGTGGTCCTATAGACAGATACTCCAATCTCCGCTGTGGAGCTTTGCAGCACCTTCAGGGTTATCTTTGGTCTCTTTGTTGCCTCTCTGATAAATACGCTCCTTGCCTGGTCAGTGAGTTTTGGTGGGCGGCCTTCCCATGGCGGGTTTCTTTTGGTGCCATATTCTTTCCATTTTTTTTATAATGGATTTAATGGTGCTCCGTGGGATGTTCAATTATATGCATATCCTAGCTTCTGTGCCTGAGTAACAGGCAGTTTACTTTGGGCACGTCTTTCATCCGAACTTCCGAACACTGCCCCCTAGCCTTAAGAGTTTAATGGTGCTCCGTGGGATGTTCAAAGTTTCTGAGATTTTTTTAGAACCCAACCCTGATCTGTACTTATCCACAACTTTGTCCCTGACCTGTTTGGAGAGCTCCTTGGTCTTCATGGTGCCGCTTGCTTGTGGTGCCCCTTGCTTAGTGGTGTTGCAGACTCTGGGGCCTTTCAGAAGAGGTGTATATATACTGAGATCATGTGATAGATCATGTGACACTTAGATTGCACACAGGTGTACTTTATTTAACTAATTATGTGACTTCTGAAGGTAATTGGTTGCACCGGATCTTATTTAGGGGCTATAATAACAAAGGGGGTGTATACATATCCACGCACCACTTTTCCGATGTAATCTTTTATTTTTAAGTAATTTTTTTCATTTAACCCCACCAACTTGGACTATTTTGTGTATGTCCATTACATGAAATTCAAATAATAATACATTTAAATTACAGGTTGTAATGCAACAAAATAGGAAAAACGTCAAGAGGGATGAATACTTTTGCAAGGCACTGTAGTGATTACCTGGCACTTTTTGTCTTACATAGCAGGATCATTTCCATGTGCCATTTCTATCAACAGACATTTGAGAGATTCAGTGAATAGAATTGGTGTTGGAAGTTGTTTCAATTGAATCCTCAACGACATCCTCTGTTTGTTATGTGGGAATGTGGGAAGGAACTGCAATAACTGTTCTGTAATTTGAAATAAGCTTTAGTCTGGCTGTTGTTGGATTTATTCAACCAGTTTAAGTATGATTTACACAATTGAATTGTATGGACATTTTACACAAAATGACAATGGGCACAACTAACATAGATATAGTGTGTTGGTATAACAACAGCACATTTTGTTTATCCAAATGAATTAAATCAGGTCAATAATAAATATTTGATTTATGTTGGATTTAGACAGGGCTTAGACTCATGGGTTAAGTTGGAATTATTTAAATCATTTCGAAATTCGAAATTCAACGCATATTTAAAATGTGTTCATCTCATGTTTTATGTTCATGAGCTTGTGGGTGCCAAGCAGTGAGATCCAGAGGTCAGGGTTCTAAGCATAGCAGCAGATGGTGGATGGTTTGTGTTTAATTATTGCCGGTCGACAGGCTGAGATGAACTACGCTTGGAAACGCTGCTACCCAGTGATCAATCTAATGTTTGGAGCATTTATAAAACTCCCTATTATCTCCCACATCTTCCTCTAATGCATGCATTCCACATGGCCATCCTCACTCCTTCTTTACCCCCCTCACACTCCATCCTCCTCACTCTCATAACAATGTACCTATACAGGAGCGCATTTATATGCTAATAGACTCGGTAGTGGTGGCCATAGTGTGTGTGTGTGTGTGTGTGTGTGTGTGTGTGTGTGTGTGTGTGTGTGTGTGTGTGTGTGTGTGTGTGTGTGTGTGTGTGTGTGTGTGTGTGTGTGTGTGTGTGTGTGTGTGTGTGTGTGTGTGTGTGTGTGTGTGTGTGTGTGTGTGTGTGTGTGTGTGTGATGCAGGGTTGCCTCAGTACACGATCAACAGCGCAACACTGTTATTAGGTAGTCTAGCACAGCAGCTTGGGCAAGAAATCAAAAGGTCACTGGTTCCAGTCCCCGAGCCAACTAGATGAAAAATCTGTCAATGTGCCCTTGAGCAAGAAACTTAACCCTTATTGCTCTGGATAAGAGCATCTGCGAAATGACTAAAATCAAACATTTCATTACAACCAGGGCTGTTTAACTCCAGATAAGTATGTGTTGAAAGTCAACGCTGGAATTTTACAGTGTGATAATATTGCTTACAGGGAAAACATGCCTAAACAACAAATCCGGACATTTGCTACAAATGCAGACACCCAGTCAAATGACCCTCTTATAGCCAAGGAGGGTACACTATCTGGGGAGAAAATACCCTCTCAGGCTCGGGTATATTCTCCATGTTGCACAGAAGTGTGTGTCTGCGGGTGTGTATGTTGTGGTGGTGTGTTCCTAGGCTTTGAGTGTATGGCAGACTATGAACTAACTTACTGATCAGCTATTTATATTTATTGATATATATAACCCCCCCGGATTTTTAAGTTTAGGGTTAAGTTTAGGCATTAACTCCAAATGGTTTAGGTTTGAGAGAAGCTTAAAACAGCAACCTATCTCTGGATTTGAACTTGCAACCTTTTGAATCAGAGGTAGATGCTAATGCCAATCCCCGTCCACAACGCCCAAGCAAAACCGTAACCTATACTCACTGTTGCCCCTAGTGGCCGGTTTCCACATCATCTCCTGACGTCCTCCGACATGGGTGGACGTCGATTACTGACTTGTATCACGGGTGACCTGGCTGCAATAGACAATCTGATAGATAGACAGATAGAGAGAGGGATGGATGGAGGAATGGAGGGATGGGGGGAATAGGGGGAAACAGATGCTGGCTGATCTTCCCCCTCCCTGGGGCGAGGGAGAGATTGGGCTCAATGGACACAGGATTAGTGTAATGTAAGACCATCCTGCCAACTGCTGCTGCTGTGCTCTCTCTCTGTGCGTGATTTGTGTGCATGTTTGTGTGTGTGTTGCTGTGTGTGTGTTTCTGCGTGCATGCCCTCGTGCTTCTGTGTGTACATGTGTCTGTGTGTATGCGTATATATGTGTGTGTGTCTGTGTACGCTCCCTGTGTATGTGTGATTCCCGTTGACTATCTAATCCGAGAGGCTGCTGGAAGAACAAGCGTGTCTGAGTTCTTGTCACTCCTGATTGGCAAAAGCCGGCAAAACGCCCACAAACTCACCATCACAGCCTTGGCATCAGAAGCCAAGGATGCCACGCTGTCACGACCAAAGACTCCCTCCATCTGTCCGCATACTTTCAAAATTTAGTAGCAACTTCGTTTCTATCTCACGTTTCCACTGTAAACAAAGTAGATGTCTTATTTTTTTTTTTTTAAAGAGATAAAGCCAAGTTATTTTACAAAAGAGCAGCAGAGGGCATTTGAAGCCATTGGACATAGTTTCAGTAAAGATGTGATGAATCAAGCAGCTCACCAACTACTAGAACCAACACAGCAGAAACAACCTCTAAACTATTGTTATTTTCCGTCCTCTTGTCTGGTGTGTGTGTGTGTGTGTGTGTGTGTGTGTGTGTGTGTGTGTGTGTGTGTGTGTGTGTGTGTGTGTGTGTGTGTGTGTGTGTGTGTGTGTGTGTGTGTGTGTGTGTGTGTGTGTGTGTGTGTGTGTGTGTGTGTGTGTGTGTGTGTGTGTGTGTGTGTGTGTGTGTGTGTGTGTGTGTGTGTGAGAGAGAGAGAGAGAGAAAGAGAGAGAGAGTCTGTGATTGAGTACAAGTATATTAAAGAGTCACTGCTTCACGCTGTTTTAAAGTCATACACACACACCCCGCTGCACCACTGCAATCCCATAGATCAATAGTGTTTAAGCAGAAAGCTAGGAGCTAGTGGGAGGGCTAGGTGAGGGAAGTGAGAGTGTGCTCTAAATGCCACAGTGCTAATTAAGGATTATTCAGGATGAACTCCTTTTCTTTAAAAGGAACAAAATGGGCCCCGCGAGGGTCTGACACAGAATGGCTCCCCAAGGCCTCTGCCATCTGTGATTCAGGGGCAGGCCAGTGAAACTGCATACACACAGAGAACCAAACAAATAAAGAACCTGGTGTTTCTTCTACCAGTGTTAACATTCAAAAGCATCTGTCTGCACACTGAATACCCATATAAAAGTATTTGTATATACCAATTAAACAGCGGGGCATTTCCATGTAAAAAGCATCAACATGGGACGTTTATAGGCGCATGTCAAATTGGTTTTCAAATGAAAGCTACGAGTCTATAATTTCTTTTTTTATAATAGCGTATAAACATTTTTCAAACATTTTCCATCCCCCAAAAATTGGATGAAGCAAAAGCTTTGATTTGTACGGAAACAGATGGGATAAAAAGAGAAGGAACCCGCACACTGCTCTTGATAGTATCACTGCTCTTTAACCCTCCTGTTGTGTTCGTTAAATGTTAATTAATTCTCTGTTCCCGGTCCAAAATGACCGCCCCATTATAGCTGATTATAAATCCATAATAATACATATATTATCACCTAATGTTTGTTAGATCTTTTTATCAACTTAAGTTTGTGTGAAAATTACACGTTTTGAACTTCTATTTGCTATTTATGGCCTGTAGGCTTCATTGACCTGAGCTCATACAACTCGTTTTTAAGTAAAAATAAGCATAATGTACGGATTAGATTGACTATAACAAATACTCAGATGAAACATATTGTGCTATTTATCACAGACTACTTTGTGTCAAAGTTTAACAAGGACATTTGTTTCATAAACCATTTCAACATTTTAAATAGTGGCACAAAAAAACATCTGCTATGTTCCCGGTCAAAACTGACAGTTATGATTTTATTAGCCAAGAAAGGACATAGGCCCAAAAGTACACATTAAAACTTGACTATATTACAAAATGAATGTCTGAACACATTAAAGAACAACAGTAACAATAACAGTATTACCAAAAATAACAAAAACATGAACATGTTCACAATCTGTCAATCAATTGTGGTTACATTTTGTGTGTTCTCATGCACATGTTGGACAATACATGGTGGTTGCTGCTTGTGCCTTGCAAATATATGCACTGCATTTTTGGAACATAATGCTCGTTTTGACAACTCTTGGTGCACACAGATTGCACCTATTCCTTTTGTCTCTTCTGTCTCTGGCGGCCGTAGATCTTGCTTCTGGCTCTTGTATATCTCTCACCAATCCAGCAGAGTATGGTGTTCGAGGAAGGTGTTGGCACCTTTGAATGAGGGGTGCCACCATGGCTTTCCCCAACTCTTATAGGAATATTCTCCTCTTGAAGAATTTCCCCTGCTTCCAGCTTGGATTCACCTCCATCCACACCAGGACCGCGTTGTAGGCTGACACATCTAGGATGTTGAAGAACACCACCATGGGCCAACATGCCGTCATCCTCTTACAAGAGTATGGGCCGGTAACCTGCAAAAGTGCAACTATCAGTAAATAAAATAATGAGTACATACAAGTGATACTTCATGTCTTGCATAGTAACGTGAAAAATTGTATCAAAGCATTGTTTAATTTACCACATCTAAAACATATTTACATATTAAAGTGAATAGAATTGACTCCATATTGTTCACATATTCATTTCACAAAACAACATGTCTTATTTTTTTGGTGCATATAAAACAATCTGGTAATAGAAAAAAAAGACTTGAAAGATAAAATGTGACATAATGTATCATGTTTTTCAGCTCCTCTTTGTTCGTGTTGTAATCCAGGACAGCGTTGGGCTTCTTGTCCTCCCTGATATTCATAGCGGCATCCCTGTACAGAGTTGTCATCGGGAGCACATTCTTCTTTTTCTTCGGGCAGTAGGACACAAGAGTGTGTGTATTGGTGAAGGCAAATTTAGAAGAAAGACGATCCCTGTCTTTGGTAGTGAGAAAGGCAGGAGGCAACTCAGGCTTGTTCCTTCTGACCGTCCCCACCATGGTCATTTTTTTTGGAGCATCTCCTGAAACTGTCACATGTTATGTTGTGCCCCTGTAGACCTGCAGCCACCCGCTTCCCCTGGTTCCTTTCCGGAACACCGTCAGCAGGTTTCCCGGTGTAAACCTGCATGTTCCAGGCATAACGTGTCCTGGCATCACATGCTGCCCATATCTTTATTCCATATTAGGACGGTTTGCTTGGCATGTACTGTTTGAATTTGCAGCGTCCCCTAAAAGCGATCAGACGCTCATCCACTGTGATGTCTGCACTTGGGTTATAGATGAGTGGCAGACGCTCCACCCACTTGTGCCAGACCTCTCTGATCGCTGCCAGCTTGTCTTGTTGACGGCGGCCTGGTCTTGTATCACGGTTGTCAAAGCGAATCACCTGTGACAACACTTGAAATGTCTGGAGTGACATAGTGGCACGGAAAATTGCCCGACCAGACTCTGCATCCCATAACCTGGTGGTAGATTTGTTTCTGGATCTGTACACACCAGACAAAATCAAGAGACCCACGTATGCTTGGACGTCTGTCCGGTCTACCTCCTTCCAGTTGTCTTTGGAAACGAATCTCCCCTCCAAGTTGGTCATGTTTATCACTGTAGTTTCGATTGTCTCTTTCAGGAACAGTTCGAAGCAGGATTTTATGTCATCAACCCGGGATATGGCGTATCTCGTTGGCCCTGGGGTCATCCTGATAACATTTCCAGCCAACAGCCTAACTCTTCTCTCAGGTGAGGATGAAGACCAGGACAAATTCCATTATTTGACCGGAATGTAACAACAGCCTCAGCAGGGTCCTCTTACTCATCACTGGATTGTTCCACATCAGTTGTCTCTTGGTCTGGATCATATTCTGTGTTGTCTTCAACTTCTGACACTTCCTCCTATAATGAACCTTCACTGTCAGTCACCTGGTCTCTCTCCTCCTCACCAGTGTCATGATCAAAGATATGATCAAGAGCCTCACATACAGTATATCGTTTGGTCATTGTGCTGCCACAGAATGAATTGTGAGCAAGGCCTCAAAAAAGCTTTATATACCAGAGCAGTGAGAAAAGTTCTATATATTATTGAAACAATGTTGCGATTGTTTGTGAGAATGCCAACAGGTGTGGTTCCCATGGGGGAAAGAATATATTGGGGAAAGGTTCCCGTGGAGGTTGCCATGGAAGCCAAGAAGGTGAGTGAGGTGTGTGTGTGTGCTCAAACACACATGCATGTGGAGGTCTGGGAGAGGAAGTATGTCCCTCTGATGAATGGGCATTTGCCTGAACAAAATTGTATACACTAATTGTAGTCTCACCCATTCATTTCCAATGACCGGTCATTTATGACCAGAAACACCACAGGTGTAAAAGAATTAAATACAAACCCAAAATGTAATGAAAATCATCAACATGTATTTTGTGTGTTCAGATGCCCTGTGTGGACAAAGTCATGGAAGTTTATGACAATCAGATTAAATGAACTACATTTTTCAGAGAGAAAACTTGTAAATCGGTCCAATTCGACCGGAACACAATAGAAGTGTTCATAAGCTTAACATATCGGCCTCACGGCTTTTGTCAGAGCTTTTGTGAGTTTTTGAAATTAGCACCCTTATGTAGACCTAGCCCCACCCACATCCGTTCCACGCATCAAATGTGGTTGGAGAAGAAGGAAAAACAAATAAGTGCTACCAAATTTAAGCTGTCTAGGATTGGGGTTCAGCTAGCGGAACCCCTCGCCAACAGCCAATGAAATTGCAGGGCGCCAAATTCAATCAACAGAAATCTCATAATTCAATTTTCTCAAACATACAAGTATTAGACATCATTTTAACCATAAGATTCTCGTTAATCCAGCCACACTGTCCGATTAAAAAAAAAAACTTTTAGGCGAAATCAGGACATATCATTATGTTAGGTCAGCAACTAGTCACAGAAAGCATACAAAGATTTTCCAACCAAAGAGAGGAGTCACAAAAAGCTGAAATATTGATAAAATTAATCACTAACCTTTGATATTCTTCATCAGATGACACTCCCGGGACAACATGTTACACAATACATGTATGTTTTGTTCGATCAAGTTCAAATTTATATCCAAAAACCTCAGTTTACATTTGCCTTTGCCTCCAAAACATCCCATGAATTTGCACAGAGCCACATCAAATCACAGAAATACTCATAATAAACATTGATAAAAGATACAAGTGATATTCACAGATTTAAAGAAATGCTCCTCCTTAATGCAACCGCTGTGTCAGATTTCAAAAAAACTTTACGGAAAAAGCAAACCATGCAATAATCTGAGTACGGCGCTCAGAGACCAACACAACCCAAGAAGATATACCGTCATGTTGGATTCAACATAAGTCAGAAATAGCATTATAAATATTTGCTTACCTTTGATGATCTTCATCAGAATGCACTCCCAGGAATCCAAGTTCCACAATAAATGTTTGATTTGTTCCATAAAGTCCATAATTTATGTCCAAATTTCTCCTTGTTGTTTGCGCGTTCAGTACACAATCTAAACTCATGACGCGCGGGCAGGTCCAGGCAAAATTTCAGACGAAAATTCATATTACAGTCCGTAGAAACATGTCAAACGATGTATAGAATCAATCTTTAGGATGTTTTTAACATAAATATTCAATAATGTTCCAACCGGAGAATTCCTTTGTTTTTAGAAAAGCAATGGAACAGAGCTCGCTCTCACGTGAACGAGCGTCACGAGCTCAAGGCATTCTGGCAGCCCTCTGACTCATTCCCCTCTCATTCGGCCCCACTTCACAGTAGAAGCATCAAACAAGGTTCTATAGACTGGTGACATCTAGTGGAAGCCTTAGGGAGTGCAACATGACCCATATCCCACTGTATCTTCAATAGGGAATGAGTTGAAAAACGACCAACCTCAGATTTTAGATTTTTTTCTCAGGTTTTTGCCTGCCATATGAGTACTCACAGACATCAGTTAAACAGTTTTAGAAACTTCAGAGTGTTTTCTATCCAAATCTACTAATAATATGCATATATTAGCAACTGGGACTGAGTAGCAGGCAGTTTACTCTGGGCACGCTTTTCATCCAAACGTGAAAATGCTGCCCCGAAACTTTGCCTTGTGCCTTGTAATTCAGTTACCAAAAACAACACACACATTTTCTAATTTCCTCATGAGAAGGGAGGACAATTAAAGTTCATAGAAGCAACAAGTAAAAGTAGACCGACCAATTAGTTAGCATTTTTAAAGATTCAAAGTTTGTTAATGAATTACTAAGCAATTAAAACTCGTAATTTTGTTACCAAATCTGTAACAGACTGACCCAAAAAAATCAGTAACGCAATTACTGCAATTGAATTGACTACAATGGGAAATCAGAGCAGTCATAAATCAACGTTGGGTCTAGCTGCTGTCCTCCCTTACACTGGCATAATGTCTCTCTTTCCAGTTAACCTGTTGGGGATGGGGGCGCTGTTTAGACTATTTATGCTAATGTGGCAAATTTTTTAAACGGCTTCCCACAAAATCCTTGATCGTACAATATGCATATTATTATTATTATTGGATAGAAAACAGTCTATAGTTTCTATAGGAGTTGAAATTTTGTCTCTAAGTGGAACAGAGCCCATTCTACAGCAATTTCCCTGACATGGAGTCAGATTTGAGAAACGTTGGCCACTTTTCTGAAGTCATTTAAAAGGGCTCTGTCGTTGCTATGACTATACGGACACTTCTTACGTCTTCCCCTGGATGCCTTTACGTGATGACGATTCCAACGGGCTCGATTGCTCGTTCACAGGCCCTACAAATGAAAAAAACCTTTAGCTAGCAAGTCTTTTCTTGCTGCGTAACGCGCGTGGAAGACACCGACCCTCTCCTGTTCCAAGCAGTTAGTTTAGCCTGTTATATTTCTCCGGTCATCTTTTCACTCGTTATAGGAGTTACAAACATCACAAAGTAGTTAATTTAAAGCGTTTTATAGCAATTTATATCCGTTTAGTGCGATTTTGGGACATTTATTTTTGCAACGATGTGAAAAGTTGGGCACGCTTTTCAGTTCATCCCGAACGTAGTTGACATTTCCACATGGCAAGAGGACAGCTTTCCACCAAAAGACGATTTCTCCCAAGAAAGGATCCTTTGCCCAAGATACTGATGGAAGAACAGCTCAAGGTAGGACATTTTTATTATGATAAATCGTGTTTCTGTCGAAACATTTTAGTGGCTTAGGACGCCATGTTTTTTGACGTAGCTTCGCTTGGCGCAAACTGTATTGAAAAGTAAGGTTAAATTAAAAAATGTAATAACGCAATTGTATTAAGAATTAAATTGTCTATCAATCCCTGTCCACCCTATATTTTTTAGTCACGTTTATGAGTATTTATGTATAAGAGTAGATCACTGTCTAAGTGGCGCAAGGACGTTTTCTTTACCAGCTTGTCTACATTTCACATTGTCTAACCATGATTTTGGTGGCTAAATATAAACATTTTCGATCAAACTGTATATGCATGTTGTAATGTGATGTTACAGGAGTGTCATCGGAAGAATTCTGAGAAGGTTAGTGAAAAAATTAATATCTTTTGGCGATGTTGACTTTTATCGCTCACTTTGGCTAGAATCAATGCTGGGCTGCTAATTGCTATGTGCTAAGCTAATATAACGATTTATTGTGTTTTCGCTGTAAGACACTTAGAAAATCTGAAATATTGTCTGTATTCACAGGATCTGTGTCTTTCGATTCGTGTATGCTGTGTATTTTTACGAAATGTTTGATGATTAGTAGTTAGGTAAACACGTTGCTCATTGTAATTATTCTAGTCCATTTGTGATGGTGGGTGCAATTGTAAACTATGCCATATACCTGAAATATGCACTTTTTTCTAACAAAACCTATCCCATACCATAAATATGTTATCAGACTGTCATCTAATGAGTTTTTTTGTTGGTTAGGGGCTATAAATATCTTAGTTTAGCCGAATTGGTGATGGCTACTGGTGTTGGTGGACAAATAAAAGATGGTGGATTATGCTAATGTGTTTTTAGGTAATAGATGTACATCTTTACATATTGTGTCTTCCCTGTAAAACATTTTAAAAATCGGAAATGTTGACTGGATTCATAAGATCTGTGTCTTTCATTAGCTGTATTGGACTTTAATGTGTGAAAGTTAAATATTTTAAAAAAATATTTTTTTTGAATTTCGCGGCACTGGTTTTTCAGTGGGGGGGGGGGGGGGTGCCGCTAGCGCCACGCTGATCCTAGACAGGTTAATGTCATCTCTCCCGGTTCTTACTGACACCTACCACCTACCCTCTTTCCATTTACTGTAACACGCATCCTCACCCACTGAGCACCGACCCTACATGAATGTTGAAAAGTAGTTTGGTAAGTCCACCCTGGGCGGACCAACGCTCAACCAATCATAGATGTCTATGTTTCATAGTACAGTACAGCACAGTAGAGTTTCAGTACAGTACAGTACATTAAAGTAAAGAAAAGTAGAGTACAGTATTGTACCGTACTGTACACATACAGTTCAAGTCAGAAGTTTACATACACTTATGTTGGGAGTCATTAAAACTCATTTTCAATCATTTCTTGTTAAAAAACTATAGTTTTGGCATGTTGGTTAGGACATCTGCTTTGTGCATGACAAAAGTAAAGTAAAGTTTCCAACATTGTTTACAGACAGATTATTTCACTTATAATTCACTGTTTCACAATTCCAGTGGGTCAGAAGTTTACATACACAAAGTTGACTGTGCCTTTAAACAGCTTGGAAAATTCCAGAAAATTATGTCATGGCTTTAGAAGCTTCTGATAGGCCAATTGACATCATTTGTGTCAAATGAAGCTGTACCTGTGGGTGTATTTCAAGTCCTACCTTCAAACTCAGTGCTTCTTCTCTTGACATCATGAGAAAATCCAAAGAAATCAGCCAAGACCTCAGAAAAAAGATTGTAGACCTCCAAAAGTCTGTACGCAAGTATAAACACCATGGGACCACGCAGCCGTCATACTGCTCAGGAAGGAGGCGCATTCTGTCTCCTAGAGATGAACGTACTTTGATGTGAAAAATGCAAATCAATCCCAGAACAACAGCGAAGGACCTTGTGAAGATGCTGGAGGAAACAGGTACAGAGTATCTATATCCACAGTAAAACAAGTCCTATATCGACATAACCTGAAAGGCCGCTCAGCAAGGAAGAAGCCACTGCTCCAAAACCACCATAAAAAAGCCAGACTACGGTTTGCAACTGCACATGGGGACAAAGATCGTACTTTTTGGAGAAGTGTCTTCTGGTCTGATGAAACAAAAATAGAGCTGTTTGGCCATAATGATCATCGTTATGTTTGGAGGAAAAAGGGGGATGCTTGCAAGCCGAAGAACACCATCCCAACCGTGAAGGACAGGGGTGGCAGCATCATGTTCTGGGGGTGCTTTACTGCAAGAGGGAATGGTGCACTTCACAAATTAGATGGCATCATGAGAGGGGAAAATTATGTGGATATATTGAAGCGACATCTCAAGACATCAGTCAGGAAGTTAAAGCTTGGTCGCAAATGGGTCTTCCAAATGGACATTGATCCCAAACATACTTCCAAAGTTGTGGCAAAATGGTTTAAGGACAACAAAGTCAAGGTAATGGAGTGGCCATCACAAAGCCCTGACCTCAATCCTGTAGAACATTTGTGGGCAGTACTGAAAAGCATGTGCGAGCAAGGAGGCCTACAAACCTGACTCAGTTACACCAGCTCTGTCAGGAAGAATGGGCCAAAATTCACCTAACTTATTGTGGGAAGCTTGTGGAAGTCTACACGAAACGTTTGACCCAAGTTACACAATTTAAAGGCAATCCTACCAAATACTAATTGAGTGTATGTAAACGTCTGACCCACTGGGAATGTGATGAAAGAAATACAAGCTGAAATAAATCATTCTCTCTACTATTATTCTGACATTTCACATTCTTAAAATAAAGTGGTGATCCTAACTGACCTAATGCAGGTGCACAGTGTTTCCTCCGACTCATTGGTGCGGCTGGCTTCCGGGTTGGAGGCGCGCTGTGTTAAGAAGCAGTGCGGCTTGGTTGGGTTGTGCTTCGGAGGACGCATGGCTTTCGACCTTCGTCTCTCCCGAGCCCGTACGGGAGTTGTAGCGATGAGACAAGATAGTAATTACTAGCGATTGGATACCACGAAAATTGGGGGGAAAGGGGGTAAAATTTAAATAAAAATAAATAAAAAAATGTCAGGAATTGTGAAAAACTGAGTTTAAATGTATTTGGCTAAGGTGTATGTAAACTTCCGACTTTACTGTAGTCTACCTTACTCTACTGTGCTGTACTGTACTGTCTAGACATGTGAAACACATCTATTATTGGTTCAGATTTAGTCTGTTCCGGATCAACCAAATGTGATCTTGTTTGGGGGGTGTAGGTCATTCGAATAATAGCCAGTGCGTAGAATAACAACCACAAATGCAAAATGAGGATATTGCATATTTCTACCTGTGCTTACTCAGGATACATCACTATGAAGAGAATGATATTATTATCCATAATTATGTATTTCTGTGTAGTACCGATCAGAGACCAATGGTGTAATTCTGTTACCGTAATTGCATTGCCAGATGTAAATGCACTTATCCAAAACAATTGTTTTCAACTCAAGGGGGGTTTCTCAATGTGCATACCACCGTGCTCCGGGCACACAAATTGGAGAATGCATCAGTCGGAGTCCAAATCAAAGTATGCGAAATGGAGCATGGAGGGAACATCTTGGATGCCTACTCCGCTTGTACACATTTCAAAGCATGCATCGATTCAAGCTTCAATGAAAAGTATAGACGCAACCACGTAAAAACTGTGCAACATTTCTTGAAATCAATGGTGGACATTATTTGGTCTATATCAAGATAAAATAACCCCCGATGTTGGAATTAAATGTTGCCTATTCACATCTCATATGTTGCCTGACTACAATATTTTATCTTGATACGTTAATAAATACATTATGTGTTATTTTTGGCATGTCTACCTGCCTACAATACCCACTGTATTGTGTGTAGATCACAACCCAATAGTAAATCTATAAGGCTAACTGGCTGGCTAGCCACAAAGAATTGTTCGATTCGCGTGTCCCAACTCCTGCCCTCTCACTTCAGAAAATACAACCTGACAGTGAGGACGGTGACCAGTGCTGACTGCGTGATAATATCAGCCAACCACAACTGGTTGTAGTCACTGGGAAGTCCCACAAGAGATAATCTCTCAGTGTTTCCTCCCGCTATCGCCGTCTAGCTGCCGTCCTCTGGAAAGATATCCTCCTAGCTGTCGGGTCCGTGTATCATCCGGGTAGCTAGTACCAGGTTACATTGACATGTTTTACCAGGGTTGCTGTGTAGTAGCCCATATACCCATCGATCATGACAAGTGATAGCTAGCCAGGTAACTTAAGCAGCTTGCTAAATAACCATGGATGATGACTTGGGATAGCTACTGCACTAGCAGCAAGTTACCTTTTGCTAGTAGACAAGTAGGGTCATTAGCTATCTACGTGAATGTTCTATATCAGCCAGATGTTAAAGATGTTGCAAGCTAATGCATATAACACAAACACAAGTAGTGTCTTGCTAAAGTTATTTAGATTAGCTAGCTACTTTCGCTAACCAAATTTCTGTGCAGCAATTGATGACGCATTTTAGTATAAAAGGTCAAAAGTAATGCAGAAACATGGGAGTGTAATGTCAAATGTATGCGTTCTCCACACTCTTGTCCTATTAAGAATTTACACTAGAGAATGCCCTCAAAGAACGCACTCAGAGAATGGGAGTGTGGAAACCGGTAGTATGCATATTGAGAAACACTCAAGTTGTCATGTCATAGCTGACACCCCATTCTTTCTGCAAACATCTTTGAATCGTAA
The DNA here is from genome assembly GCF_029448725.1 of Salvelinus fontinalis. Classification (NCBI taxonomy): domain Eukaryota; kingdom Metazoa; phylum Chordata; class Actinopteri; order Salmoniformes; family Salmonidae; genus Salvelinus; species Salvelinus fontinalis. The sequence continues at coordinate 33,193,082 of NC_074693.1, read as the reverse complement.
TTCATAGTTTTTGGACAACGTTGTCGCATAAAAAACCAAGGACATTTTTTTAATAAGAATTCTGTTGCCAAATTATGCATTCTGCACACTTCTTCCAATAAATGTGTTTTTGTAAAATGTTCTGTAAATTGTTCAAAATACTCCTTTTGCAAAGAGTTGATGGATTGTTAAACTTTGAAATCAATGGTTTTTGTTTGGCATACCTTTTAAAGGGAACAATCTGAGTCAATGTGTAATTCCGTTACCGTTCAATTGCCCAGCTGCATATCAAATTAGTAAATCAAGAGTTTTACAAATGTGGCCTTTTGCTGCTGTTGGTTTTCCCAGTATGAACTCTTCCAAAAACATGACCCCCAACACACTCTCCTGGCCATTTGTGACAAACAAACTCAAGGGCCAAGCACTTTGCCAGATCCTAACTCTTTACTACTACAGTGCTTACCCAATGCTTTATCTCTACGATTTACAGCACAAAATAGTAGAGCGACAGGTAAATGTAAAGGTACGGCTGCTGATTGACATTTTAGGGAGACAGACAGAGGGGGAGGGGAGAGGGGAGAGAGAGAGAGAGAGAGAGGGGGAGGGGAGAGAGAGAGAGAGAGAAGAGATGGAGAGAGAGAGGGGAGAGAGAGAGAGGGAGGGGAAAGAGAGAGAGGGAGGGGAGAGAGAGAGAAAGAGAGAGGGTATGGGGGAGAGAGAGAGAGGGAGGGGAGAGAGAGAGAGGGAGGGGAGAGAGAGAGAGAGAGAGAGAGAGGGAGGGGAGAGAGACAGAGAGAGAGGGAGGGGGGAGAGAGAGAGAGAGAGAGAGAGAGAAAGAGAGAGAGAGAGAGAGAGAGAGAGAGAGAGAGAGAGAGAGAGAGAGAGAGAGAGAGAGAGAGAGAGAGAGAGAGAGAGAGGGGGAGGGGAGAGAGAGAGAGAAACAAACACCGGATGGCTTGGGCTAGCCCACGCTGTTCCTTGTCATTTTGCCAGCCTGGCTCTGTGATGTGGCTTGGCTTCGGACATTAATCATTGATGACTCTGGAGAGCATGGGTCTCCTGTGTGTGTGTGTGTGTGTGTGTGTGTGTGTGTGTGTGTGTGTGTGTGTGTGTGTGTGTGTGTGTGTGTGTGTGTGTGTGTGTGTGTGTGTGTGTGTGTGTGTGTGTGTGTGTGTGTGTGTGTGTGTGTGTGTGTGTGTGTGTCACTGCCAGCAGTGTTATATACAGTCATGGCTTTTGTGCAGTGGACACTATGGACTACAGAGTCTCAGGGGAAATCTGAGCCCCTCATATCAGCAGTACCCTCCCTCTATCATATTAACCCCACAGAGACACGGATACACACACACACAGGTGGTCCGCTGTGACACTGATAACCATCTGTGAATAAATATGTAGGCTCTGGTATATCTGTCTGTTTATGCGTTTATGCTTGTGTGTGTTTGTCCTGCATGCTGTTATTATGTGTAGATATTTAGGAGTTTACCTCATCCTGTGTTTGTGTTTATATTTGTGTCCGCCCATGTCCATGCCTTCCTCTGTGTGTGTGTGTGTGTGTGTGTTTATGTGTGTGTTTGTATCCAGCCATGTCCATGTCTGTCTCTGTGTGTGTGTCCGCTCATGTCCATGTCTGTGTGTGTGTGTGTGTGTGTGTCCAGCCATGTACATGTCTCTGTGTGTGTGTGTGTGTGTGTGTGTATACGTTATGTGTCCGTGTGTTTCAGAGAAATGTGAGAATCCCTGAGTTGTGGTGCATAGACTTAGTGTCTGACAGCCGGGCCCTGGGGAAAGCCTTATCCTGACACCTCGGAGATGCAGAGGAAAAAGCAGAAACACACTTATCCTCTGTGGAGATGCACCACTGGCTAAAAATAACCCTGAGGTTCACCAGACGTTGTTATTCCTCACCGCCTACAAATGAGAAAATATACTCACGCTTACCAATGTCTATTCTCAGACCACACGGTTTCAAGAAACCGAGAGCACTAATCACCTCCTTTCTCTCCACTTAAACAGCATAAATTAGAGTAAAGATTATTAAAGAATGTGTTCTCAAACGTTGTATATCATGTTAACACCCCATTCTGTCACTTCTCCTGAGTTTTCAGTCAACATCTATGCATTTTCTTCTGATCTACTACACGCTAAATAAAGCTATCAGCTAATGAAACCACAGTGTTGAAATACTATTTTTGGCCATCTATGTATCCCTCAGAAGATGAACATGACAGGAAGAAGTTGTGTTAAGAAGATAACAGAATGCTACCTATATAGACCAGTGGCATGTGTTTATTGATGCCAACGGAAGCCAGGCTGCCCCAAAAAATCATGATGTTACTTTAATATCGATTTCATCTGAGCGAGGGAAACAGCGCCCTCTAAAGCCCACACAGTTCTGTGGCGTCGTCTGTCATCTGTGGCGTCGCGCTATCACTATGCACCGTGCAGCCGAGCAGACTGGGTAAAAATGACAGATGCATTAAGATGTAATGGGGCGGTCAGTAAAACAAACCTTTGCATCAGAGCATTGCTCTGTCTGCCACATCTCCAGCATCATCAGGACGCTGACTTTGACAGATCGGCCACTCGCCTTTCAATGACAGCCATTGAGAGAGAGAAAGAAAAAAGAGAGGGAGGCAGCAATGTCTCTTAAGCTGTAGACCCCATTACTTTGAAAGTAGAAAACAATGAAATAAAGAATAGAGAGAGAGAGAGAGAGAGATAGATAATGGGCTTGTTTTGAGGTTTCATATTGAGTCACTCAACTTTTTCTCGCGGAGAGCAGGAGGAACAATGCCGGCGCTCACTCACCGGGACTATCTTGATTGCCACAGTAACAGTTCTTCTGTAAAAGGGCCAATCGTGCGCCTCTTTGTCAATAAAGAAGGTGAGTAGCAGCCTCTCTGGCTGGAGTGACCCGCCACAATTGCTACTTGACCTGTGTCACATCCCAGGCGCGCGAAAATACACACACCGGTAGAGAATACTCACTGTCAAGTCAACAGCAAACACCCACCAGACAGTATGTATAGGGAATAATACACAGCCTCGTGTCACTTCACTTGGTACGAGAAACAGAGAACTGCAACAGAAGACGACTCCGGAACAAGGTGATACAGACAACGAATGACTGCCATTTACACACGCTGAGCGATTGAAGTAGACTAAATAATATCATAGACTGTCTGCTGCTTTTATGTTCCATTGAGGGTTTTTGTGTAGATACAAATACTTGCTTGTTGATACTCACGCAGAGCTTTTACACACAGCAAGAAACAGGCACAATGCATTGTGGGCTTTGTGGTGACACACCTGGATCTCTGGGGGTCCAATGGGATCCCACGTTTTCTGATAACAAGACAGATGTCTGACTGATAAACATCTCAACATGTTGTCAAGGTGAATTCACGGGTGCGTTCAGTACACGACACATTCTATGTAACAACGGGGCTTGTTGTTAATTGGAATGACAAAGGGGAGAGACTTCCTGTAGAATCTATAATACCACCTTTTGTGAAGATGATGCAGGTGTATCTACAGTGTAGACGACACCAAAAGGTGGTATAATCAACACAACGAGACAGACGAACAGCCATGTGAAAAAACACTGCCTGACTCAACAAGAGAGAGAGAGAGAGAGAGAGAGAGAGAGATTCAACAGTCGGCAGTCACATTACAAATACCTTTGGGAGCCGGCCACATTAAAAGTACAAAGAGTGTGATAGGAAGCCATATTAATGCTTATTTAATGAGCTTGGCCCTTCTGTCCACAGCCTGGCACTCCGTGGGCCTGGTTCTTTGTCTGGTTCTCCCTCCCCACTCCACCACCACATCTGGGGCCTAGTAACTCAAACTATAGGATTACTGGGAAAAGAAGAGTCATTTCATACGGACATGCTCCCTCTGAGGGGAGGGAGGGGAAAGGAAAGGAGGGGACAGGAAAGCATGGTGAATCCCTTTCCTAATCACAGACGGACTCATCTCCTAATCCCATTCTGACATGGGAATGTCCTGTTATCACAGGCTGGTGGGAGGGTTACACAGAAAAACAAGGCCGGGAGATGTTTCATTACGAGACAAAGTAGCTTAAATTACCATTTATAAACTATGTTCAAACAAAACCAGACATGCTGAGCTTAACACTCCCTCTAACGCAGACTTATTAAGCCTGATACACACGGGTACATTTCAGAACCCAATACACCATATACTGTATGTGCACTACCTAACAGAAATTCACTGGCTCACATAGGCTTAAGCTGAAACTGAAAGAGCTGGAAGGAGGCAGTATTAGCAGGGAGCGAGGCAGGCAGAGTCAGAGTGAGACAATGGGAAGATCTCAGTTGCATACTCCCTTGTGTCCCCGCTCCTCGTCTCCTTCTCAAAACCCATTGGATGAGAAAGCCATAGGGCCCTCCCCTCTGACCTCCTCCTCCAGTGGGTTTTGAGAAGGAGACGAGGCGAGAGGACGGGCGGAGTATGCAATTGAGATTTTTCCAAGGGGAGAGAGTAGGAGAGAGCCAAGGAAGTAGGCCTCACTGGATTTTCCTTCTCTGACAAGATTAACTGGAATGAAACAGGAAAAAAAAAACATTTAAACTGCTCATCTGTATCAAACAGAACAGACAGGCCCATAACTCACCAGCAACAATTACCCAGGGTGCATTACATTAACAGCCCCACACCATTATAATTTGGCTCAATTTCTCCTTCAGACTGGCTGTTTTGTCAGTGAGATATCAGAGTTATAACCAGAACTCACACTGAGTGATAACTCAGAAAAAACACATACAAGGAACAAAACACACCCATATACAGACATGGGCACACACACTCGCAACACACATCATATCCTGGTATGTACAACACAAAACAACATTCCTCCTGTGACTTGTTTAAACCTCCAGAACAGGTACTGTAGAATTTTGATCCAATCTTGGCACCAAACCTGACCAACTGAGCTAATTGATCAGTTCAGTGAATGCCTATATTCAACACACCTGGTCTTGCAGGTGGGTTAAATCAAAAACATGAAGTGTTTGTGTGTGTGTGTGTGTGTGTGTGTGTGTGTGTGTGTGTGTGTGTGTGTGTGTGTGTGTGTGTGTGTGTCTGTGTGTGTGTATGCATCAAAGAGCACAGTCTTGGAGGTTGACAGAGTGTGTTGTTCGCCACTTTGAATTTCCACCCTTCTCTAACTGTCAAGTCCTGACCAAAGAGAGCCCTTGGTTCTCTATGGTGTAGTAGGTCAGGGTGTGACTAGAGGGTGTTCTAGTTCTATATTTCTCTGTTGGTGTTTTGTATGGTTCCCAATTAGAGGCAGCTGGTAATCGTTGCCTCTAATTGGTGATCATATTTAGGTAGACATTTTTCCCACCTGTGTTTGTGGGATATTATTTGTGTTTGTGCTTGTAGCACCACTAAGGTTACAGTTTGTTGCCTGTTTATTGGTTTTTTGAGAAGTTTCACTGCAAATAAAGATGTGGAACTGAACACACTCTGCGCCTTGGTCCCGTTCTTATTACGAACGTGACACTAACGAGGTTACCCCAGGAGGCCCTCCCCCCTAAACCCTCTTCTCTCACTTGTTTTTTACAATAATCCCCAAGTGGTAGAACATGGGTGGGAGGTAAGTCACATTTTGTCACAATTGTTGAGTTTGAAGGTAGCATCCATCCTTTATTAACAGTATGGAGAGCGAGACGGGGATCTGTGAATGCTTGACTAGCTCTGATTTGACGGGGACTGCAGTAACAGAGTTACCACAGCGATAGTGACGAACAAGAAGCTTTGTTTCAAAGCCATGTTTGTTTACTTGTTTTGATTATTTATTTTGTAGGACATGAATTTAGGCCGACAAGGAGACAGTGGAAATTATCAAGTAAATAATGAAGAACATTTTCATGTGAAAAGTGACGGGTGAGAGTTTTAACTACTCTCAACTCATCTTTGATTAAAATGTGTGTTCTTTGTAATCTTTTTCCGGGGGTTTCTTCTCTAAAATGGTCCTTATCAGACATTTTCATAGATCAAACGCTGCCTCAAGGGGAAAAGCGGGGGGAAGTAGAACAAGGTCACATGTCGTGTCTGGCCTTAGCAACAGGGCCATAACTACATATGAGTACACCGAGGTCTGGACCTATGGAAAACAAAAAAAAATTCAAACAGGAAGAAAGAGTGTAAAAACATAAGGATGGCATAAACTGGTGAAGCTATGATCCCTTATTGCTGTCACTTGTTAAAGCCACTTTAATCAGTGTAGATGAAGGGGAGGAGACAGGTTAAAGAAGGATTTCTATGCCTTGAGAGAATTGAGACATGGATTGGGTATGCGTGCCATTCAGAGGGTGTAAGGACAAGACAAAAGATTTAAGTGCTTTTGAACCGGGTTTTGTAGCAGGTGCCAGGCGCACCAGCATGAATGTGTCAAGAATTGCAACGCTGCTGGGTTTTTCGCGCTCAACAGTTTCCCATGTATATCAAAAATGGTCCACCACCCAAAGACATACAGTCAACTTGACACAACTGTGGGTGGGAAGCATTGGAGTCAACATGGGTCAACATGCCTGTGGAACACTTTTGAGACCCTGTAGAGTCATGCCTCCACAAATTGAGGCTGTTCTGAGGGCAAAAGTGTGTGGGGGGGGGGGGGGCGTGGGGAGGTGCAACTCAATATTAGGAAGGTGTTCTCTGATGTTGTGTACACTCAGTGTATTCATTGTGAACAATAAATTAAATATTGCACCCAGCGTTGATCAAACCTCAGAACGATTGTGGAATCATGAACAGCGGTTTGTTCATTATGTTCGCCTGCGTCCCCCAGATTTACCTCAGAGATTTTTCTCTCAAGAGGCACGGATGTTTGCCGAACAAAATATAACATCCCGCAACTCCTGCCACATGTACAGACACCCCGCAAACAAACGAAAACTGACTCTCTGAGAATGAGTGCACAAGTAGATTGTCGCTTATAGACACACTATATATATACAAATATATGTGGACACCCATTCAAATTAGTGGATTTAGCTATTTCAGCCACACCTGTTGCTGACAGGTGTATAAAATCGAGCACACAGCAATTCAATCTCCATAGACAAACAGTGGCAGTGGAATGGCTTTACTGAAGAGGTCAGTGACTTTCAACGTGGCAAGGTCATAGGATGTCACCTTTCCAACGAGTCAGTTCATAACGTTTCTGCCCTGCTAGTGCTGCCCCGGTCAACTGTAAGTGCTGTTATTGTGAAGTAGACACGTCTAGGAAGAACAAGAATGTGCAAAGCCAAGCGTCGGCTGGAGTGTTGTAAAGCTTGCAGCCATTGGATTCTGGAGCAGTGGAAACGTGTTCTCTGGAGTGATGAATCACACTTCATCATCTGGCAGTTCGACAGACGAATCGGGGTTTGGTGGATACCAGGAGAATGCTACCTGCCCCAATGCATAGTGCCCACTGAAATGTTTGGTGGATGAGGAATAACGGTCTGGGGCTGTTATTCATGGTTCGGGCTAGGCCCCTTAGTTCCAGTAAAATTTTAACGCTACAGCATACAATTATATTCACATTTTATTTGTCACATGCGCCGATACAACAAGGGTAGACCTTACCGTGAAATGCTTACAAGCCCTTAACCAGCAGTGAAGTTCAAGAAGAGTTAAGAAAATATTTACCAAATAAACTAAAGTAAAAAATGTAAAATAATAAAAAGTAACACAATAACATAACAATATCGAGGCTATATACAGGTGGTCAGTGTGCGGGGGTACGGGTTAGTTGAGGTCATTTGTACATGTAGGTAGGAGTGAAGTGACTATGCATAGATAATAAAAAGCGAGTAGCAGCAGTGTACACATTAGGGGGGGGGGGGGTTCAATGTAAATAGTCCGGTGGCCATTTGATTAATTGTTCAGCAGTCTTATGGCTTGGGGTTAGAAGAGTTCCATACAGAAATGGTTTGTCGAGATTGGTGTGGAAGAACTTGACTGGCCTGCACAGAGCCCTGACCTTAACCCCATCAAACACCTTTGGGATGAATTGGAACGTCGACTGCGAGCCAATGGAGACTGTGAAAGCAGAAAAGGGGGGACCAACTCCACATTGACGCCCATGATTTTGGAATAAGATGTTCGACGAGCACTTTTGGTCACGTAGTGTAGGTCAATCCGTCAGGTAGCTAGCTGCCAGCAGAGACTTTTATTGTAATAACATTGAAGAGGCTCTGGCTAGTATTACTTAGCCAGCTAGAAGGATGACGTAAGAAGCTAATGTTAAACGGAGCCTACCCCAGCAGAAGCAAAAAAGTCTCTATAAGTTCTCATAATAACTTAACTTTACATAGAGTAGGCTACTGAGGCAGACAGTGAGGTGGTGCTCAGTGGTGAGCCTTAGGCAGGCTGCAATGCATGCAGGAGGAAGCAGAGGAGACAGAGAGAGAGAGGAAGCGAGCAGAGATAGAGGTTAGTGGTCCCCAAATTTAGGGTCTATGTGGGGTCCCCTGACAAAAGCTATACTAATCTTGTCAAACTTAACAAAATCGAAGGTATGTTTCAATGTGAACATCTCCACTTTGGCCTATCTTCCCTATAGGCCAACATTCAAATGCTACCAACATGAAAACAGTATAGTTCTAAACATGTCATACGTTTTGTTTTTATTGGTTTTTATCCTGATCGCACACTGGAGTTTATAGTTTACCCATTACCCACTGTTTTTACCACTACATCACCGATATTAATACAGAATCGTAACTAATATTCTATTAATTAATGTGAATGTGATAATATGGTCATCTGTGTGCTCAATTGATGTCTGTGTGTGTGGCGTTTGATTAATAATGACTAGGAATGCAAATGTGAACACTATGTCATTTCAGAAAAGAATTTTTTTTGTAAAGAATTGATGATTTTATGCAATTCATCATTACAACTGTTTGTACAGTCGCTAATGCTACTTGTCAGTGTGAATCATTTCTCATATTGCCACACTTTCAGAGGATATAACTTCACATTTGTAGAGCTAATAGGCCATGCGTTTTCCCAAAACTCAAATTCTGTTTATGGTCCTGCTCAGCACAACCCCCATAGAGATGTGATCCCTCCACCCTCCACCCCACAAAGACCAGACCAGAGAAATTAGATCCGGCCAGTTGAGAACAATGAGCCTTCTATCTCTCCTCAATGAGCTCCATGAGGATCTGCAGTTGTCTGCTCTTCCTTATTAGCTTATCTGTGACCTTTCACTCTGTGTGACTCGACAATAGAAGCGGAGTAGAATCAGAGCTTTATTTGATGAATCACAGGGGTCATCAGCCCAAAGAGAAGAGGAAACATCATCCCCTCAGTCATATGCCACTTCCTGCTCATAATCATAATCATGCTGACTAAATTTCCCTTTACTAATGCTAGACTGTAAATCTTCCAATTCCCCACCGCTAACAGGGGTTGAACAAGTGAACACATGCAAGTCTTATAAGTTCACCGTTTAAACAGTTTTTGCCAGGTGTTTGTACAGAACAATTCCTCCTTGACATTTCCTGTTGAATAGAAGCAACTGTAGATAGCTGATGTAACCTTTAAACAGGCAGAATCCATTCAACATCAGAGACGTTCTATGAGAGAATTCAATACCACAGCAAACGTCAGGACAAAGAAGTAGGTACACACTCTCCCGCTGGCACAACAAGGAACAAAAACATATTTGGAGATTACCTCTGCTGTTGTTCATTCTTTTTCTCTTCAACCTTAGCGTCTTTTTCAAACACAGCTTGAGTGTGCACCTCTCTGGCCTTCAATACCACATTGTAATAATGTGACAAATCCTACCACCTCACTACTGCTTTTCTCTTATGTGACTTCAAAAACAATGTCTCCTTGTACACACCTCCTCTTACAATACTGCATGGGAAACCTGTTCTATAATCACCACGATGGGAGAAACAATCACTCGTCCTTGAGGCCTGAAATAAACATAATTGTTCTGCAATAATCATAATAGCACAGCTTTAAAGCGTTATTGCTGTAATGTTGCCAACAATCAGGGAGAATGGCGACATAATTGCTCCTTCCCATCCATGACAGCTATCATCTAACCACACTTGGTTAAGAAACAATTACAGTAGCAGCTAATCAGCTGTTTAGAACTGTGTCTGAATCAGTGGTTTGGAGCAGCTGACAGCTGCTATTGAAGAGGAACATTCCCTCTGGTGTTTAAAGACTGCAGAGGGCAATATTGATGCTCTACGTATGAGTGAAGAGATACAGCAGCTAACAGCTAGCTTAAGTTTCAATACTCTACAATGGCTTGGGGAGGAGATATTGTGATGGAAGGAAATCCATCACAATATTAGTCACCCATTAGCTCAGTAATGGACTAAGGGAGCCTAACGTTGCTCCTTATAGTCCAAGGACCTCACATGTTCTGTTAAGAGGCAAATTGGCTCAGGAAGCCAAAACAGTCAAATACTCCAACTAAACCGTTTTCGATTCTCAATTCTAGAAACACAATACAGTTCTAGAAACACAAATCCCTCTACTTTCATATCACATCAAAATAAATTCAGTAGTGCAAAGTACACTTACTGTAGACTGTTTGAACCGGTTTCAACACAGTTGCAGCCGACAGAATTCTTCAGGGACAACACATTTGTGTCTTCCGTTTATTTACACACAGGTGTTCAGAGACATAGCTAACTAGCACAGGTAGTCCACTCTTTCTTCCGTCTGTTTTCCGTAAACAAGCTCTGTAACATGGAAATATGGCTGTGTGGGAAACCTAACTCTATACAGTTGTGTAGTAATTTAACTTTTGTTTTTAGAAAATCATTTCTTTTTGATATGAAAGACACGTTCCTTATGTTTCCCAAAAGTGTTCCGCAAGCGACGCGTGTTAAAGTTAATAGCAAGCTTCGGGCTCTTAGCAAAACTCCCCCGGTCAGAAAATGCTATCATCAATAGGCGCTAAAGCAGTTAGGGGTAGTCATCAATTTTCTGTGCCAAGCAAATCAACAGCACAATTATGTGGGCCGATAGTCAGGAATTGTCTTTATACAATCCAAACTGTGATAACCGCTGCAATTGTTTTTTCCTCTCCATTAAGTTTGCCGTTGTCCGTCTAGATAATAAGGTCACGATATTCAGAGGTGGAGATAAAACATTCAAAAAACAATCCATTTACATGGTCAACTAAATATTGGGATTTTGTTTCATTTGAATCAAAATTCCTCAATTGTTGTCACTTCGCCTGCACACCTGTGTCACACTGGAAAAGGCCTGTAGGTAAATGAACCTACCTATCACACAGAGACAAACACACACTCTGACTCCCACTGAAAAACACATAACATCCCAGTACCACACATACAGTAGCAGCGCATTAGAAATGGTTTGGCTGTGGGTAATGAAATGCACACAGTGGCAGCTTGTGTTGCCTTGGGCAACTCTTACCATGTCAACACGGATGTTTTCAGAGTTTTCTTCTTCACTCTGTAAGTAGGTTAAGACCACTAGAAGTTCCTGTATGGTAATTACATACAAAAGTATGACAGGTGAAGCAGAAGCCTAATTATTTCAACATCTAAGGAGTGTCGACATTTGTCTGTTTAGTATTCTATGTCTTAGGAACATGAAAGCTTATTTGAATATTACATGCAGTCTATGAACTCTACAAAAACACAATGATTTAAGGATGAGTTGTTTCTTCTTTAGTTTTTTTTTGTCTTCCATACAGTTTATTGGCATGACTTTTCTCTTATTAGTTGAACCTGTGAATAGCATGCCTATTTGCCTCTGGAAAATACAGAATAAAATCAACGGCATGTCATATTTGTTCTACTATACCATTAACTACCGTAGGTCACCCTTTGATTTTATATTAGCTCCATGTTATTTTTGTCCTGTTGGCAATAAAATAACATGCACGTAACCTTATGTAATAACATACCACAGCTGGAGGTTTTCTCCACTGAGGCTACCATAACTATTGATTTTAGGCTTGTATTGTTGATGATGTCAAACCATGCTCGGTATCACTGAGAACTATGATTTTCCGTTGTGTCCATAGCACAAGTCGTTATACCAAACATGTATTTTCTCTAAGAAGCGTCTGGCTCACATACTCACCAATCTCCTCTAAAGGGTATGCTATTACCCAAAAGCAGGGTTTGGAAGGTGCTGAGCGAGTTCCTTTTGCTGGCCCCACTCTCTACCTTACTAAATAGCCCCAAAATGCTATAATGGCATCTGAGGGTGAGGATTATGAGAATGAACAGCAGGGTGCGTTCAGTTCGATTAAACATTTGCTACGTTGCATGACGGTTTGTACTGAACGACTCTCTTGAACAGACTTTGAGGTACATTTGCTCTGTTTGGTGGGTATAGCGCAGTGTGGCTTGAAGCAATGAGTGACATATTTACAGGGAAACGGCTATGCTGACGGCGTTTGCCAACCCACAACCCAACCCCTCCCCGTTTTTCAACTGGTCGCTCAGAACGGCATCTTTTCCGTTTAATTGAACATTGCACACCGTTTTTTCCGTCCTGAACGCAGCCCAGGTAAACACACAGAGGTGGGATGAACTGACCAATGACAGGACAGAGCAGAGTGGAACTAGCCAACGACAGGACAGAGCAGAGTGGAACTAGCCAACGACAGGACAGAGCAGAGTGGAACTAGCCAATGACAGGACAGAGAGCACATGCCACTGTCAGGAGATGGACGCGGGGAGATGGTGAGATTCTTTATTAATGCCGAGCGAGTGTTAAGCCTTTTCATTTTTAATGATGATCACATTTTTTGGTAGCACCTCGACTTAAGTGTTTTGAGTGGCCTCCACTTCCTTCCCAAGATATAATCCTTACTTGTCTCTTAACTCAGAGGATTTGATCAATCACCAAACAGCCCAAAGATAATTAAGGTATGTTCACCGTGCAATCATAAACTCTTTTGATTTGTTTCTTTTATAAGAGGAAGAGAATAATGGAATTGACTGACTGTTGTTACATCTGGGGAAATAGCATCAATATGCAAATGAGTGCTTTGATTTTAAACAGCAGGTGATACAAAACATGGTGGATATTTATATTTAATAAAACCCCACGTTTTGTTCCTTCTTGGAGAATCAATACGTATCTCTGTGGTATCTGAGGCCTTCATGCTCAACTCAGTTTAGTTTTTAGACTGGTTGGTGTGGTGCACCTACTTCCTATCACTCAGAAGTTATATAGCAAGCTACGGTGGCAATAGTTTCCCAGTTGCTTTGAATGTTTAAAATGATAGTGTAAGAACACTTTAAAGCCTAAAAAGGATAAAATGTCAGGCCACAGCAGTCAACTAGCTAGCTAGGTAGCTGTTTAACTTTCTAGCACATTTACTAAATTGATCGTAAACAATTAACAAGCCAGTTCGCTACCACATGTTCTTATCAGAACTGTCAACACAGTAGCTAGTAAAGTAACAAGATATGTCAAATAACAGTCTAAAAACCACTTGAGGGCAAATAAATCCGTTTTGACCTTTCAGACACAAGTCAGATTTGTACCTGATTTCGAACTCCCTACAAAGGTGGTTTGAAACGTGGCTTGAAATATCTGATTCCATGTGCTTTTTGGCTGCTTAGACTGCAGGAAAAATAACAGAATTTAAATCAGAAACGATTTGAGTCACTTCAACCTCCCAATGTTACTAAGCCTGAAGAGTCCAACTTTTTAATACGATTTGGAGTATTCTTATCATCTGGAGTATTCTTATCATCTGGAGTATTCTTATCATCTGCAGTATTCTTATCATCTGGAGTATTCTTATCATCTGGAGTATTCTTATCATCTGGAGTATTCTTATCATCTGGAGTATTCTTATCATCTGGAGAATTCTTATCATCTGGAGTATTCTTATCATCTGGAGTATTCTTATCATCTGGAGTATTCTTATCATCTGGAGTATTCTTATCATCTGGAGTATTCTTATCATCTGGAGTATTCTTATCATCTGGAGTATTCTTATCATCTGGAGTATTCTTATCATCTGAAGTATTCTTATGATCTTCATGCTTTTTGGACTTCTGATTTGAAACATAACGTGGCATTTATCATTAACAGTATTACTAGTCAAATTAAAATACTAGAGAAGCGTAAAATGCTTAGAGGGAGGGGTCTGGGATTTAAGGGGGCGGGTAATAATTGACTAATCAAGCAGAATGTATTTCTCTCTTAATTAATGAAACAGCTCATCAAATAACGACACTAACCCTCAAAATGATTTAGTAAATTACAACGCCATTATGAGTAGTGGAGGAGGAGGGAGTTGGTAAAGTAAGGCACTTAGTACTGTGGTAATTGACAAATCATGCTGAACATGGTGGTGAGAAGTGGGAACTAGGAGAAGGTATTGGTGTCCCCTTCCTGGGATTAACAAGAACTCATTATTCCTGCTAAGTGAGTTGGAGAGAACGAACATTCTGGGGAATACAACACCCCCCCCCCCCCCTCATCCTTTCACACACATGTCCCTAATGTATATGAGTTGATTGTTCTGTAAGAGAGTTAATTTTCTAGAGGAAATAAAGGAGACAAAGCAAATAACACCAAAATAATTGTATTTCAACATTTGAGTGTAAGCCGTCAAAATTAACATTTTTTCTTGTGTTTCTTTCTTTCCTCCATAGTTTAACTTTCTAAAATAATAGATGAAGGAAGCTCCACAAGCGTCTCTCACCTGTATGTCTCTGTTAACACAGTGTCTTTACCCTCTGCAGAAATCTAATAAAATCAGGGAGTAGAAAATAACATGGTTATATACAGGGAGTAGAAAATAACATGGCTATATACAGGGAGTATAAAATAACATGGCTATATACAAGCAAGGTTGGGTAGGTTACTTTCTAACTATAGCCGTTACAGTTACTAGTTACCTGTCCAAAATTGTAATCAGTAACGTAACTTTTGGATTATCCAAACTCAGTAACGTAATCTGATTCCATTCAGTTACTTTTAGATTACTTTCTCCTTAATAAAAGGCATTAGAAGAAGATAACAATGTATGTTACCAATTGAACGACATCAATTGCAGGATAAATCAATGTTAAAGTTTACATAACTGGCCATATATGGATGTTACATTTTACTTCATGGGTTTGTTATGTAGGCTTCTTCTAACCCATCACTTTCTACTACATATAATAATACGATTAAATTATATCTTTACATTGAAAACCAAAGTCTATCAGAATTCCAGTCATTCCAATAAATGTTATACCCCTTGATCATCAAGAATAGGAATTGGAAATATGGAAGTATAGATTAGCCAAATTGTTTTACATGAGCACAACCCCAAAACTAATGACTTATTAGCCAGCCCTACTCTGTTGTTTATGATTTTGTTGTCACGGAGGACTGATTGGGCTCATTGATTTGAAAAACAAAATGCTGTGCTCATGGAATAGCATGCTTTGAGCATGACTGAAAAGTGTTATTTACATGTGATAAATGAATGCCATATGCTCATTAGCTATGGACCCATTGTTTACCTTTTTGTTGGTGACACTTTGATATTGTCACGACTTCTTCCGAAGTCGATTACATGTAATCTATTACTCTCCAACCCTGTATACAAGGAGTAGAACATAACATGGCTATATACAGGGAGTACCAGTACTGATTCAATGTGCAGGGTACGAGGTAATTGAGGTAGCTATGTACATATAGGTAGGGGTAAAATGACTAGGCAACAGGATAGATAAGAGACAGTAGCAGCAGCATATGAGACGGTATGATAAGAGATGGTATGCCAGCAGCATACCACCCTGCATCCCACTGCTGGCTTGCTTCTGAAGCTAAGCAGGGTTGGTCCTGGTTGGTCCCTAGATGAGAGACCAGATGCTGCTGGAAGTGGTGTTGGATGGTCAGTAGGAGGCACTCTTTCCTCTGGTCTAAAAAAATATCCCAATACGCAGTGATTGGGGACATTGACCTGTGTAGGGTGCTGTATTTCAGATGGGATGTTAAATGGGTGTCCTGACTCTGTGGTCACTAAAGATCCCATGGCACTTATTGTAAGAGTAGGGGTGTTATCCCCGGTGTCCTGGCTAAATTCCCAATCTGGCCGTCTTACCATCACGGCCAGCTAATCATCCCCAGTTTACAATTGGCTCATTCATCTCCTCTCACCTGTAACTATTCCTCAGGTTGTTACTGTGAATGAGAATGTGTTCTCAGTCAACTTACCTGGTAACATAATGGTCAATTTAAAAAAAAATGAATGTAAGGGGTGTGTGTTCAGAGTCCAGTGTGCGTACATAGAGTCAGTGCAGAAAAGGGTCAATGCAGGTTTTCCAGATAGCTATTTAGCAGCCTTATGGCTTGGAGGTTGAAGCTGTGCCGGGTCCTGTTGTTTCCAGACTTGGTGCACTGGTATGACTTGCCATGCGCTACCAGAGTGAACAAAGACTGTCGTTGTGTTGCCAAGTCACCTCCTCACAATGAGTTCATTTTGGGTAAACACAACCTTCCAAACTGTCAATTACATTTGGAAACCTATGGCTTCCATTTCTAAAATGAACCAGGATCCACGTCCATTAATAGAAAGAAATGATCTGAAATAGAAAATGTGCCACTGTGTAGTGACCATTGAGAATCACCAAAACGCCAATCTAAAAAACTCATCCTGGTTTTCACTCTATTTTCCTCTGTGTGTTCGGTGACAGAGAGCTCTATCATTGGTCCAGAGGCTCAAAATACAGGTAACTGACAAAATTGAGAAAAACACCAGCAAACATGTGTTTGATGTATTGATACCATTCCAGCGATTCCGCTCCAGCCATTACCACCAGCCCGTCCTCCCCAGTTAAGGTACCACCAACCTCCTGTGGTACATAGTGTCTTAATAGGGTTTTGTGTCACCATGAAGCACCAGAACAACTTCAATGCACATTTGCATAGGTTCTACAAGTAGCAGGAACTCTATTGGAGGGATGCGACACTATTCTTCCACAGGAAATTCCATCATTTGGTGTTTTGTTGATGTTGGTGGAAAACACTGTCTCAGACTCCACTCCAGAATCTCCAATAAGTGTTCAATTGCGTTGACATCTGGTGACCGAGACGGCCTAGGGCATATGGTTTACATCGTTTTCGTGCTCATCGAACCATTCAGTGACCACTCGTGCCCTGCAGACCATGTGATCCAAGAAACCTTGTTGAATTCCAATTCCACTTTAACCTCTCTCTGTTCTCCTCTCTCTGTTTATCCTCTCTCTGTTTATCCTCTTTGTTTTCCTCTCTCTGTTTCCCTCTCTCTGTTTTCCTCTCTGTTCTCCTCTTTGTTTTCCTCTCTCTGTTTCCCTCTCTCTGTTTTCCTCTCTGTTCTCCTCTTTGTTTTCCTCTCTCTGTTCTCCTCTCTCTGTTTTACTCTCTCTGTTTTCCTCTGTCTGTTTTCCTCTGTCTGTTTTCCTCTCTCTGTTTTCCTCTCTCTGTTTTACTCTCTCTGTTCTCCTCTGTCTGTTTTCCTCTCTGTTTTCCTCTCTCTGTTTTCCTCTCTTTGTTTTCCTCTCTCTGTTTTCCTCTCTCTGTTTTCCTCTCTCTGTTTTACTCTCTCTGTTCTCCTCTGTCTGTTTTCCTCTCTGTTTTCCTCTCTTTGTTTTCCTCTCTCTGTTCTCCTCTGTCTGTTTTCCTCTCTCTGTTTTCCTCTCTCTGTTTTCCTCTCTCTGTTTTCCTCTCTTTCTTTTACTCTCTCTGTTCTCCTCTCTCTGTTTTCCTCTCTCTGTTTTCCTCTCTGTTCTCCTCTTTGTTTTCCTCTCTCTGTTTTCCTCTCTCTGTTTTCCTCTCTCTGTTTTCCTCTCTCTGTTTTCCTCTCTGTTCTCCTCTTTGTTTACCTCTCTCTGTTTTTTCTCTCTCTGTTTTCCTCTCTCTGTTTCCCTCTCTCTGTTTTCCTCTCTCTGTTTTCCTCTCTCTGTTTTCCTGTCTGTTCTCCTCTTTGTTTTCCTCTCTCTGTTTTTCTCTTTGTTTTCCTCTCTCTGTTTCCCTCTCTCTGTTTTCCTCTCTCTGTTTTCCTCTCTCTGTTTTCCTCTCTGTTCTCCTCTTTGTTTACCTCTCTCTGTTTTTTCTCTCTCTGTTTTCCTCTCTCTGTTTCCCTCTCTCTGTTTTCCTCTCTCTGTTTTCCTCTCTCTGTTTTCCTGTCTGTTCTCCTCTTTGTTTTCCTCTCTGTTCTCCTCTTTGTTTTCCTCTCTCTGTTTCCCTCTCTCTGTTTTCCTCTCTCTGTTTTCCTCTCTCTGTTTTCCTGTCTGTTCTCCTCTTTGTTTTCCTCTCTCTGTTTTCCTGTCTGTTCTCCTCTTTGTTTTCCTCTCTCTGTTTTCCTCTCTCTGTTTTCCTCTCTCTGTTTCCCTCTCTCTGTTTTCCTCTCTGTTCTCCTCTTTGTTTACCTCTCTCTGTTTTTTCTCTCTCTGTTTTCCTCTCTCTGTTTCCCTCTCTCTGTTTTCCTCTCTCTGTTTTCCTCTCTCTGTTTTCCTGTCTGTTCGCCTCTTTGTTTTCCTCTCTCTGTTTTCCTCTCTCTGTTTTCCTGTCTGTTCTCCTCTTTGTTTTCCTCTCTCTGTTTTCCTCTCTCTGTTTCCCTCTCTCTGTTTTCCTCTCTCTGTTTTCCTCTCTCTGTTTTCCTCTCTCTGTTTTCCTCTCTCTGTTTTCCTCTCTCTGTTTTCCTCTCTGTTCTCCTCTTTGTTTACCTCTCTCTGTTTTTTCTCTCTCTGTTCTCCTCTGTCTGTTTTCCTCTCTCTGTTTTCCTCTCTCTGTTTTCCTCTCTCTGTTTTCCTCTCTTTCTTTTACTCTCTCTGTTCTCCTCTCTCTGTTTTCCTCTCTCTGTTTTCCTCTCTGTTCTCCTCTTTGTTTTCCTCTCTCTGTTTTCCTGTCTGTTCTCCTCTTTGTTTTCCTCTCTCTGTTTTCCTCTCTCTGTTTTCCTCTCTGTTCTCCTCTTTGTTTGCCTCTCTCTGTTTTTCTCTCTCTCGTTTCCTCTCTCTGTTTTCCTCTCTCTGTTTTCCTCTCTCTGTTTTCCTCTCTCTGTTTTCCTCTCTCTGTTTTCCTGTCTGTTCTCCTCTTTGTTTTCCGCTCTCTGTTTTCCTCTCTCTGTTTTCCTCTCTCTGTTTTTCCTCTCTCTGTTTTCCTCTCTGTTCTCCTCTTTGTTTTCCTCTCTCTGTTTTCCTCTCTCTGTTTTCCTCTCTGTTCTCCTCTTTGTTTTCCTCTCTCTGTTTTCTTCTCTCTGTTTTCCTGTCTGTTTTCCTCTCTCTGTTTCCCTCTCTCTGTTTTCCTCTCTGTTCTCCTCTTTGTTTTCCTCTCTCTGTTTCCCTCTCTCTGTTTTCCTCTCTGTTCTCCTCTTTGTTTTCCTCTCTCTGTTTTCTCTCTCTGTTTTCCTCTCTCTGTTTCCCTCTCTCTGTTTTCCTCTCTGTTCTCCTCTTTGTTTTCCTCTCTCTGTTTTCCTCTCTCTGTTCTCCTCTGTCTGTTTTCCTCTCTCTGTTCTCCTCTTTGTTTTCCTCTCTTTGTTTTCCTGTCTGTTCTCCTCTTTGTTTTCCTCTCTCTGTTTTCCTGTCTGTTCTCCTCTTTGTTTTCCTCTCTCTGTTTTCTCTCTCTGTTTTCCTCTCTCTGTTTCCCTCTCTCTGTTTTCCTCTCTGTTCTCCTCTTTGTTTTCCTCTCTCTGTTTTCCTCTCTCTGTTCTCCTCTGTCTGTTTTCCTCTCTCTGTTCTCCTCTTTGTTTTCCTCTCTCTGTTTTCCTGTCTGTTCTCCTCTTTGTTTTCCTCTCTCTGTTTTCCTCTCTCTGTTTTTCTCTCTCTGTTTTCCTCTCTGTTCTCCTCTTTGTTTGCCTCTCTGTTTTTCTCTCTCTCTTTTCCTCTCTCTGTTTTCCTCTCTGTTCTCCTCTTTGTTTTCCTCTCTCTGTTTTCCTGTCTGTTCTCCTCTTTGTTTTCCTCTCTCTGTTTTTCCTCTCTCTGTTTTCCTCTCTCTGTTTCCCTCTCTCTGTTTTACTCTCTCTGTTTTCCTCTCTGTTCTCCTCTTTGTTTTTCCTCTCTCTGTTTTCCTCTCTCTGTTTTCCTGTCTGTTCTCCTCTGTCTGTTTTCCTCTCTCTGTTCTCCTCTTTCTTTTCCTCTCTCTGTTTCCCTCTCTCTGTTTTCCTCTCTGTTCTCCTCTTTGTTTTCCTCTCTCTGTTTTCCTCTCTCTGTTTTCCTGTCTGTTCTCCTCTTTGTTTTCCTCTCTCTGTTCTCCTCTCTCTGTTTTCCTCTCTGTTCTCCTCTTTGTTTGCCTCTCTCTGTTTTTCTCTCTCTCTTTTCCTCTCTCTGTTTTCCTCTCTCTGTTTTCCTCTCTGTTCTCCTCTTTGTTCTCATCTCTCTGTTCTCCTCTTTGTTTTCCTCTCTCTGTTTTCCTATCTCTGTTTTCCTCTATCTGTTTTCCTCTCTCTGTTTTCCTCTCTCTGTTTTCCTCTCTGTTCTCCTCTTTGTTTTCCTCTCTCTGTTTTCCTCTCTCTGTTTTCCTCTCTGTTCTCCTCTTTGTTTTCCTCTCTCTGATTTCCTCTCTCTGTTTTCCTCTCTCTGTTTTCCTGTCTGTTCTCCTCTTTGTTTTCCTCTCTCTGTTTTCCTCTCTCTGTTTTCCTCTCTGTTTATCCTCTTTTTTTTCTTATCCTCTCTGTTTTCCTCTCTCTGTTTTCCTCTCTGTTCACCTCTTTTTTTCCTCTCTCTGTTTTCCTCTCTGATTTCCTCTCTCTGTTTCACTCTCTCTGTTCTCCTCTTTGTTTTCCTCTCTCTGTTTCACTCTCTGTTTTACTCTCTCTGTTTTACTCTCTCTGTTTTACTCTCTCTCTTTTACTCTCTCTGTTCTCCTCTCTCTGTTTTACTCTCTCTGTTTTACTTTCTCTGTTTTACTCTCTCTGTTTTACTCTCTCTCTTCTCCTCTCTCTTTTACTTTTTCTGTTCTCCTCTCTCTGTTTTACTCTCTCTGTTTTACTCTCTCTGTCCTCCTCTCTCTGTTCTCCTCTCTCTGTTCTCCTCTCTCTGGTCTCCTCTCTCTGTTTTACTCTCTCTGTTCTCCTCTCTCTGTTCTCCTCTCTCTGTTCTCCTCTCTCTGTTTTCCCCTCTCTGGAGAGCAGCACAAATGGACAACACTGTAGACTCTAAAAATGGTTTCAAAGAACAATGATGAATGTAGAAGGAAACTTGCTTTGGTAAAAGCAGAGTAGAGATACTTAACATTTGAGAGATATAAAATTGATGAGAGAGAGAGGGAGAGAAGGAGAGTGAGTCTGATGGGGGCATTGGGGCGATGTGCTACAGGTCTCTGTGCGTATGCCCTGAAGGAATTTAATTGTGTTGAGGTTAAGGGGTTGGGGGATTCATCTGGAACGTGTTCTGGAGCGGCTTCCTTTCGGTGAGATGTCAGCCACACTCAAACACATAGCTGAGAGCGAACAGAGCACAGAAAGAGGGAGGGAGAGGCAGAAGGAGAGAATGAAGGAGAAACATGAGGAAAATAAGCCAATTATTCAGAGGCAGGTATCTGGGAGGTATGGAGCGCCGAGGGGATTCCCCCGTGTGATGAGATCAGGTGTCTCTGAACGCACTAATTAGAAGTTCCGCTCGGGGATCAGCTCGCTAGGTCTGACTCTTTAACCCAGAGGAAGATCCCTCAGTAAAGGCACTGTTCCCTCTCACCCTTCTGCCATCTCCTTTTCTCTCTTCTCTCTCGTCTTTTTCCCTTTTCCCTTGTTTTTTTTGCATTTGACTCTGACAAATCCCGAAGCTTCTTGTTTTAGAAGAAAGTCTAAGGTTGACAGGTCGTCTCTGTGACAATAACACACCGTGTGACTGTCATTAGTACGAAGCCAGAGAGGCTAGATTTGCTGAGGCACAGAAAACTCTTTAAACAGGACAATTGGATTACTCCAGTATTAAAGGAGGAGAGGGAGGCACCCGGCCTCTACTCCAAAGTTAATGAAGAGAAACAAGCACATACTGATGTAACTCTTCTCCCACTGACCATCCTGTTCTAATACTGTAACAACCAAATAACAGGGTTCACCTGAATCCCTTTGTTCAGCAACAGGTGAGTCTTCGAGTAGTCAGTTAGAAATGAAGATGGATCCCAGAAACACAGGCAGTGCAACCCAAAGACTGTGGAGTCAAATTGTAGAAGGGGAGTGTGTGTTAGGCAGCTGGCAGGGCCAACCCACCCGACTGGCCCACATGACGGCTGATTTACACTATTCCACAGTTTCATTACTCAGATGGATGTGGCCGCATGGGCTGGCCCAGATTAAGATTAGGACGCGGGAATCAATGCAGCGAGGGACACAAATGCATTATTGGCCACCAGGGGAATCAGGGGAATCAATTTGCATAATTAATGTGCACTGTGCAGGAATCGCACCGCCATTTCCTGGTTGCTAAATTCAGATAGTTTGCCTAATTTCAGTTTATGTGACAAAACAAACTAGTATAGTTTAGGGAATCATTGCACCATCTAGACAGCTGTGAAATGTATTTCCTATAACCAAAAATATTGTATGTTCAGTTGTTTGAAGACGGTGTACAAAACCAAAAGCAAAAGACCTAAAAAATGGAACTTGAGAATGGGAAGCACGGAAATAGTGGACATTAAACAGCTCCACTGCTTCATAGACTTGCTTTCAATGAGAATGACAGATCTATAACATACATGTGAATTTGGTCGGATCACCCAAAAAGTTACACATCGCAGCTTTAATAGAGAGATATGGAACAGTCATCCATCAGAGGGCCATAGAGGTGTCCACCTAATGTGTGTGTTTGTGGCGTAAGTGTGTGAATGTGTGAGGGGGTCTGTGTGTGTGTTTAGGAGAGAGAAAGAGAGAGAGATAGTGCGACTCTCTGTGAGAAAGATCAGTCCTGAGAACTCTTCGGACAGACATAGTCCAACTCCCTCACACACCGATACACAGTAGAGAAAATCCCTCCTTTCTTTGTTGGAGTGTATTAAATGGGATGGTGGTAAACTCTCTCCTCTTAGTGGGCTTCAGTAGCTGTAGGCTTTATTAAACAGGGACTGAGCTCTACCTCTGTCTCTACCTCTCTCTCCTGAGTCACTACCTCTGTCCAGCCAGCCTCCCCTAAGTACTGTGAATATACCCACTGAATTAGGCCAATGTTAATCACACACTGACGTCACCCCGATAGAGCGAGAGAGAGAGAGAAAGAGCGAGAGAGAGAGTGAGAGCAATAGAGAGCGAGAGAGAGGGGATTATGTAACGTCTCTGACTACACACAAAGGACACGTGTTGAGACATGGTTCTCAGAAAATGTTGTAAAGGGAAGCGAGGGAAAAGGGCAAAAGGCATAGATAGTATTCTATGTTAAGGTTCCATATTCTTACCTGTCTTTCCTGACTGTAAATGTTATTGACAAAAGGTAAATGTGTTTCTAATAACTTTTGGGCGGCAGCGTAGCCAAGTGGTTAGAGTGTTGGACTAGTAACCGAAAGGTCGCAAGATTGAATCCCCGAGCTGACAAGGTACAAATCTGTCGTTCTGCCCCTGAACAAGGCAGTTAACTTACTGTTTCTAGGCCATCATTGAAAATAAGAATTTGTTCTTAACTGACATGCCTAGTTAAAAAACAAACAAACAAAAAAATTTGGATTCAGTGCTATGTAGCAAAAAGAACATGTTTTTTGACATTGGATAAAGTATTGACTCAGAGCTACAAAATGGGAAAGTATTTCTGCTTTTACCCCACTTTGAAGAAAATGGTCCTTGAATATTTTGGTACCTACTTGAGAGCTGTTCTTTGTCTACGCTCATTCAGCATCGTTCACATCGCCCCACCCATCTCCAAGGATTCACATGAGGCCATGTGCTAAACAGAGTGAGTAGTGTAGTAAACAACCAAAGATTTCAAGACTAAAAGTGGTAAAAGTAGTAGCCTACAATAAGGAAAAACTCCAGGTAAAAATACACTTATATCTAGTCCTTGGCCTATATTCTAATCTGACTTTGATGCAGGACATGTTGCTCTTTACATTACAGTCTGGTGAACACACACAATATCAAATAAAATCTAATTTGATTTGTCTTAGGCACAGGATACAGAAGGTGTAAACAGTACAGTGAATTGTTACTTGAATATTTGCATAATAGCAATATCAAAGACAAAAAGTGTCCAGATACAAATAGTTTATAAATATTTAAAAATTATAAGATGACGCTTACCCAGACACACTTGTCTAAATTGATGGGTCATGTGAAAGAAACAACCCCTGTCACATCTACTCCCGCTCCCCCTCTCAGGCGCTCGACTTCCTGATTACCTCCCCTATATCTGTCACTCCTGTTGGTTCCTTCCCCAGGCGTTATTATTTATGTTCCTGTGTTGCATGTCTGTACGCTACTCGTGTTTCTTGTTTTGTTCATTCATCTATTAAATTCACTCCCTCTATTTGCTTCCGGAATCTTTTTTAATTGAACCTTTATTTAACTAGGCATGTCAGTTAAGAACAAATTCTTATTTAAAATGACGGCCTACCAAAAGGCAAAAGGCCTCCTGCGGGAATGGGGCCTGAGATTAAAAATAAAGATAAATTAAATAAAAATATAGGACAAAACACACATCACGACAAGAGAGACAACACAATATTACGTAAAGAGAGACCTAAGACGACAACATAGCATGGCAGCAACACATGACAACACAGCATGGTATCAACACAACATGGCAGCACAACATGGTAGCAGCACAAAACAGGGTACAAATATTGTTGGGCACAGACAACAGCACAAAGGGCAAGAAGGTAGAGACAACAATACATCACACAAAGCAGCCACAACTGTCAGTAAGAGTGTCCATGATTGAGTCTTTGAATGAAGAGATTGAGATAAAACTGTCCAGTTTGAGTGTTTGTTGCAGCTCGTTCCAGTCACTATCTGCAGGGAACTGAAAAGATGAGCGACTCAAGGATGTGTGTGCTTTGGGGACCTTTAACAGAATGTGACTGGCAGAACGGGTGTTGTATGTGGGGGATGAGGGCTGCAGTAGAAATCTCAGATAGGGGGGAGTGAGGCCTAAGAGGGTTTTATAAATAAGCATCAACCAGTGGGTCTTGCGACGGGTGTACAGAGATGACAAGTTTACAAAGGGGTATAGAGTGCAGTGACGTGTCTATAAGGAGTATTGGTGGCAAATCTTATGGCCGAATGGTAAAGAACATCCAGCCGCTCGAGAGCAGCCTTACCTGCCGATCTATAAAGTACATCTCCATAATCTAGCATGGGTGGGATGGTCATCTGAATCAGGGTTAGTTTGGCAGTGGGGGTGAAAGAGGAGCGTTCACGATAGAGGAAACGAAGTCTAGATTTAACTTTAGCCTGTAGCTTTGATATGTGCTGAGAGAAGGACAGTGTACCGTCTAGCCATACTCCCAAGTACTTGTATGAGGTGACTACCTCAAGCTCTAAGCTCAAGCTCAGAGGTAGTAATCACACCTGTTGGGAGAGGGGCATTCTTCTTAACTAACCACATGACCTTTGTTTTGGAAGTGTTCAGAGCTAGGTTAAAGGCAGAGAAAGCTTGTTGGACACTAAGAAAGCTTTGTTTTAGAGTTTTTAACCTGTCTAGGATCAGCGTGGCGCTAGCGGCACACCCCCCCCCCCCCCCCACTGAAAAACCAGTGCCGCGAAATTCAAAAAAAATATTTTTTTTAAATATTTAACTTTCACACATTAAAGTCCAATACAGCTAATGAAAGACACAGATCTTGTGAATCCAGTCAACATGTCCGATTTTTAAAATGTTTTACAGGGAAGACACAATATGTAAAGATGTACATCTATTACCTAAAAACACATTAGCATAATCCACCATCTTTTATTTGTCCACCAACACCAGTAGCCATCACCAATTCGGCTAAACTAAGATATTTATAGCCCCTAACCAACAAAAAAACTCATTAGATGACAGTCTGATAACATATTTATGGTATGGGATAGGTTTTGTTAGAAAAAAGTGCATATTTCAGGTAGATGGCATAGGTTACAATTGCACCCACCGTCACAAATGGAATAGAAAAACTACTTAGAGCAACGTGTTTACCTACTTACTAATCATCAAACATTTCGTAAAAATACACAGCATACACGAATCGAAAGACACAGATCCTGTGAATACAGACAATATTTCAGATTTTCTAAGTGTCTTACAGCGAAAACACAATAAATCGTTATATTAGCATAGCACATAGCACATAGCAGCCCAGCATTGATTCTAGCCAAAGTGAGCGATAAAAGTCAACATCGCCAAAAGATATTAATTTTTTCACTAACCTTCTCAGAATTCTTCCGATGACACTCCTGTAACATCATATTACACAATCCATATAGAGTTTGATCGCAAATGTTTATATTTAGCCACCAAAATCATGGTTAGACAATGTGAAATGTAGACAAGCTGGTCAGAAAATGTCCTTGCGCCACTTAGACAGTGATCTACTCTTATACATAAATACTCATAAACGTGACTAAAAAATATAGGGTGGACAGGGATTGATAGACAATTTAATTCTTAATACAATTGCGGAATTACATTTTTTAATTTATCCTTACTTTTCAATACAGTTTGCGCCAAGCGAAGCTACGTCAAAAAACATGGCGTCCTAAGCCACTAAAATGTTTCGACAGAAACACGATTTATCATAATAAAAATGTCCTACCTTGAGCTGTTCTTCCATCAGTATCTTGGGCAAAGGATCCTTTCTTGGGAGTAATCGTCTTTTGGTGGAAAGCTGTCCTCTTGCCATGTGGAAATGCCAACTGCGTTCGGGATGAACTGAAAAGCGTGCCCGGCTATTCACATCGTTTCAAAAATAAATGTCCCAAAATCGCACTAAACGGATATAAATTGCTATAAAACGCTTTAAATTAACTACCTTATGATGTTTTTAACTCCTATAACGAGTGAAAAGATGACCGGAGAAATATAACAGGCTAAACTAACGCTTGGAACAGGAGCGGGTCGGTGTCCAGCACGCGCGTTACGCACCAAGGAAAGACTTGCTAGCTACAGGGTTTTTTAATTTATAGGGCCTGTGAACGCGCAATCGACCCCATTGGAATCGTCATCACGTAAAGGCATCCAGGGGAAGACGTAAGCAGTGTCCGTATAGTCATAGCAAAAACAGTGCCCTTTTAACTGACTCCAGAACAGTGGCCAAAATGTGTGAAATCTGACTCCATGTCAGGGAAATTGCTGTAGAATGGGCTCTGTTCCACTTAGAGACAAAATTTCAACTCCTATAGAAACTATAGACTGTTTTCTATCCAATAATAATAATAATATGCATATTGTACGATCAAGGATTTTGTGGGAAGCCGTTTCAAAAATTACCCAATTAGCATAAATAGTCTAAACAGCGCCCCCATCCCCAAAAGGTTAACACAAAATCCTGGGAAGGGCCAGTTGAGTATACGACTGTATCATCTGCATATAGATGGTTGAGAGAGCTCCCTACTGCCTGAGCTATGTTGTTGATGTAAATTGAGAATAGCGTGGACCTAGGATCGAGCCTTGGGGTACACCCTTGGTGACAGGCAGTGGCTGAGACAGTAGACGTTCTGACTTCATACACTGAACTCTTTGAGAGAGTGTTAGGAATTTTATGAATAATGACTAAAACTATGTCTACATTTAGATAAAACTATAACTAATTGAACTCTTCACGGTATTATTATTATATCTGATTAATAATGTTAATTCATAAGGAAGGGATTAGGTAGTATGAACAATGAGGATAAAAACACCATTCCAATTTAGTTAGAGAGATTTGTGCTGTGGGTTATAAAGTAAGCAAAAAGGGTCGTTAAACTATGGTTGAACTGACACAACTTAGCCCTGAGATGTTTAGATAAGGCAGTGAGTAACTTTTTAGGTCTTCCATTATCTTGAGTTGTCTGCTAAAGTGGTAATAAATTATAGTGAGCCTTCAGGAGAATAAATTATATTGTGTGTCGTGTGTGCGCTGGGGGGTTGGAATTAACTTTTGAACCTGTTTTATCTTGGTCAAGAGGAGGAGATTTATTCTGTAACCAATGATGTCATATCTTGTATATAAACTGTTGTTCATGGTTAAATGGGAGCGTGCTCTGAGAATAAATACTATTGTCTAATTTTAACTTCTTCTGGCTGCAAGCCCGAGGCCGCCCACAATATGACAACAGCCACTTCAAGTGCAGGAAATTCAAAAGATATTTTTTTAGAAATATTTAACCTCTAACGAGCACCTACCCCGGGTCTGGGAGCACCCCCCACCCCCCCACACACTGATTAGCATCGCTAGCATAGCGTCACAATTAAATAGTAGCATCTAAATATCATTAAATCAGAAGTCCAAGACACCTGATGAAAGATACAGATCCTGTGAATAAAGCCACCATTTCAGATTTTTAAAATGTTTTACAGGGAAGACAAAATATGTAAATCTATTAGCTAACCACGTTAGCAAAAGACATCACTTTTCTAACTCCATCAGTTTCTTACTCCATCAGGTGCTATCACCAATTCGGCTAAACTAAGATATTGATAGCCACTAACCAAGAAAAAACCTAATCAGATGACAGTCTGATAACATATTTATGGTATAGGATAGGTTTTGTTAGAAAAATTTGCATATTTCAGGTAGATGGCATAGGTTACAATTGCACCCACCGTCACAAATGGACTAGAATAATTACAATGAGCAACGTGTTTACCTAACTACTAATCAAACATTTCGTAAAAATACACAGCATACACTAATCGAAAGACACAGATCCTGTGAATACAGACAATATTTCAGATTTTCTAAGTGTCTTACAGCGAAAAGACAATAAATCGTTATATTAGCATACCACATGTTCAAACATTACCCCAGCATAGATTCTAGCCAAAGAGAGCGATAACGTCAACATCGCCAAAATTTATTAATTTTTTCACTAACCTTCTCAGAATTCTTCCGATGACACTCCTGTAACATCATATTACACAATCCATATAGAGTTTGATCGAAAATGTGCATATTTAGCGGCACAAATCGTGCTTACACAATGGAAATACTGTCCAACTACTCAAGCAATCTGCCCGGCAGCATCATGATAATACAACTATTTTTATCGAAAACTATTCATAAACTTGACAAAAAAAATACAGGTTGGCCATGAAATGAAAGATGCATTAGTTATTAATGCAACCGCTAAGTTAGATTTTTAAAATTAACGTTACTAGACATACAGTGTGCGTTACAGACAGACTAGTGCCGCAATAACGGCGTCACTATTAGCCATTATTGAGTTTACATTTTTCCACATAAAAATGTAATAACATCATAAATAGCTCTTACTTTTCGACGAGCTTCCATCGGAATCTTGGCCAAGTGGTCCTTTTGTCCAAAAGAATCGTTGCTTGGTTGTAAAACGTTGCATTCAACTTCTGATATAGCAGCTAACTATAGCTAACAATTGCTAACATTAGCTAACGTGTCCAAAACCTCAATACGCAATACTGAGAAAATTCCGAAAAATAGCAATATACTCGCATAATCTGATATAACTCGGTTTCAAATAGCTTCGTTATGATGTTTCTAACACCTATATCAAATTAAATTACAGACTGATATATCTAAAGTTCATTAGTGAGCGTTCGAAAATGGCATCCCCAGGTCTCTCTCTGCGTAAAGTTCAACGTCGAAAAGAAGGCGTACCTCACTCCTTGGTCTTTTATAACCTCTGAGAGTTACTTAGGAAGCCCATTCCACTTCTCATTGCTTACTGACATCCAGGGGAAGGCGGGTGCAGTTCGTGTCGTTCCATAGGATATACACACCCCTTTAAACTGAACTGAGATCAGACCTTCGCTCTCAGACCTTCGCAAAACCTGTCATGGATTTCGCTGTAGAAAGAGTTCTGTTCCACTCAGAGACATAATTCAAACGGCTATAGAAACTAGATAGTGTTTTCTATCCAATAATAACAATAATATGCATATTGTACGATCAAGAATTGAGTAGGAAGCCGTTTCATCTGTAGAGTCAATTATGCTAATTTGAAACAGCACCCCCTATAGTCGCAAGAAGTTAACTTTCACACATTAACAAGTCCAATACAGCAAATGAAAGGTACACATCTTGTGAAACCAGCCAACATGTCCGATTTTTAAATGTTTTACAGCGAAAACACCACGTATATTTCTGTTAGCTCACCACCAAATACAAAAAAGGACAGACATTTTTCACAGCACAGGTAGCATGCACAAAGCCAACCTAACTAACCTAGAACCAACCAAACTAACCAACAAACAACTTCATCAGATGACAGTCTTACAACATGTTATACAATAAATCTATGTTTTGTTCGAAAAATGTGCATATTTCAGGTATAAATCATAGTTTACATTGCAGCTACAATCAGAAATTGCACCGAAAGCAGCCATAATAATTACAGACACCAACGTCAAATACCTAATTACTCATCATAAAACATTTCTGAAAAATACATAGTGTACAGCAAATGAAAGACAGGCATCTTGTGATTCCAGCCAATATTTCTGATTTATTAAGTGTTTTACAGCGAAAACACAATATAGCGTTATATTAGCTTACCACAATAGCCAGAAACACATGCCATTTCCCAGTAGCAAAAGGTTAGCGATCGTAACAAACAAGCAAAAGATATATAATTTTTTGACTAACCTTGATATTCTTCATCAGATGACAGTCCTATAACATCAGGTTATACATACACTTATGTTTTGTTCGAAAATGTGCATATTTAGAGCTGCAATCAGTGGTTATACATTCTGCTAACGTAGCTACTATTTCCCACAACGTTCGGATATTTTTCTGACACTTTTTCTGACACACATATTCTGACCAAATAGCTATTCATAAACATAACTAAAATATACATGTTGTATAGGAAATGATAGATCCATTCGTTCTTAATGAAATTGCAGTGTTAGAATTCTAAAAAATAACTTCATTACGACATCCAGCTTCGGTATAGCTAGAACCCAAAACTTGGGCGCCGCGACTAGTTCACATCTACGACAGATATATGAAATAGCATCATAAAATGTTTCTTACTTTTGCTGATCTTCCATCAGAATGTTGGACAAGGTGTCCTTTGTCCAGAACAATCGTTGTTTGGATTTAGAACGTCCATTTTCCCTCTTGAATTAGCAAGCACACTAGCCAAGTGGCACGGATCTCTCCATCGTCAACAAAGTCAGAGAACGGAACACGGCAAAACTCCTGAAAAAATTTCAATAATCTGATTAAACTATATTGAAAAAACATACTTTACGATGATATGGTCACATGTATGAAATAAAATCAAAGCCGGAGATAGTAGTCGCCTATAACGGCAGCTAAACAGAAGGCAAATCCAGGTTCCACCTCGCGCTCTCCAGAGTACCGGAAATGGGGGACACGTCATACAAAGAGCTTGTATTCCACTTCAGACCAAGATAAACACTAAATTTCTTCTCTCACCGCCTCTTGACATCCAGGGGAAGGTCTATGAAGTGCATGTATACTCATACGTATCATGCCCATTTATAGGCAGGAAGAAGAACAGAGCCTCGATTTCAGACTTTCCACTTCCTGGTCAGGAAGTTTGTGGCAAATGTGTTCTGTTTGACTCACAGATATAATTCAAACGGTTTTAGAAACTAGAGAGTGTTTTCTATCCAATAGTAATAATAATATGCATATTGTACGAGCAAGAATTGAGTACGAAGCCGTTTGAAATGGGCACCTTTTATCTGGTTACTCAATACTGCCCCTGCAGCCCAAACAGGTTAAGAAGAAAGGGTATAAACCATCTGTTTTTTTGGGGTCAAGTTTAAGGAGCTCCTTTAGCACCTCAGACTCAGTGACCACCTGCAGGGAGAATCTTTGTAGTGGGGCAGTGGAAAAAGAGGGAGGAGCATCGGTGCTAGTTGCATTAGAAGGGCTAGGAGATGAGGACGTGTTGGACGGGCAAGGAGGCATGGCTGAGTCAAATAGGAATCCTGACTTAACGAAGTTGTGATTCAAGAGCTCAGCAACGTGAATTTTGTCAGTAACAACCACATCATCAACTTTAAAGGACATGGGCAGCTGTGAGGAGAAGATTTATTCTCCAGGTCTTTAACCATTTTCCAGATCGAACCATCCTGAACGAGAGCATGATTATGTGTGTGATTATGTGTGTGTCGAGCGTTTCACTAAATGCAATTCTTGAGGTGGAGTAACTCTGCAAGATCACGGTCGAACTAGGGGCTGAAACTGTTTTAATTCTAATTTTCGGGCTGGTTGGGCTCCCATCCCTCAGCTGGCTCATCGGGCTCCCATGCCTCAGCCGGCTCGACAGGTTCCCATGCCTCAGCAAGCTCTACAGGTTCCTGCTCCTAGTCCTCGGGACTGTCACTTTGGTCAGTGTCCTGCAGCTGGGGCCGCGCACCAGTGAGGGGTACTGTCACGTCTACTCCCGCTCTCCCTCTCCAGCGCTCGACGTCGCTAGTTCATTCCTTATTACGCACACCTGCCATCATCGTTACGCGCACCTGCGCTTCATGAGACTCACCTGGACTCCATCACCTTCCTGATTACCTCCCCTATATCTGTCACTCCCTGTGGTTCTTTCACCAGTCGCATTGTTTCTGTTCCTGTGTTTAATGTCTGTACACTACTCGTGTTTCTTGTTTTGTTCCATGTTTAATTTATTCTTTAAATTTACTCCCTGTACTTGCTTTCCTATTCTTAGCGTACACGTTACAACCCCCCAGCCACATCTAGCTAAGTGGAATGGTCATTATTGTCTAGACATGTGCAAACGTTCATGAAAAACCAAAGATGGCTGTAATCAACCCCAGACACACCTGGTTAACTTAATGGGTCATATTCAAGGTGGCTTAGCAGTTCAGACGTCTTTTTCCGTATTGTCGTGTCGTGTCCTGTATATATATATATTTACACCTTTTCTTCACATATCTTTTATTTATTTTATTATCCAAGAACTCAACTACAAAAGCTTTCCTGCAAAAGCTTTCCTGCAACCCGCTTCACCAATTACAATAAGTATTATTTACCTCAATCTGAAAATCCATCGTGGAAGATAGCCAGGGGCTAATTCAGAAGCTAGCCTGAAAGCTAACCAGAAGCTACTCCGATAGCTAGCCAGAAGCTAATCTGTAGCTGCCCTGAAATTAGCCGGTTTGCTGGCTAGCGTTGGTGTTTCAGCTGCCCACGTTTTGCGGTCATCAGCTATTCCTTTAGCTCGATAATCTACCGGCACTTTTGTGCAACGCGACTCGGACCGGAGCATTCAGGGACTTTTTTCTCTCTCAGTTTCCCCGGATTCCAACCGCAGGCTCTGGACACTTGCACCTTGATTTCGCAGCTAGCTAGCTGCATACCGTGTGACTATTGGCTTACGTCGACCCCGGAGCAAACTCAAATCATGCTGGAGCTAGCCAGCTGAGGAGTTCCATCACCACCCGGACCCGTTTCTTTTGTTGCTGCTGCAGATACGGAACCCCACCGGGCCTTCACGACTGACTGCCGACGTTATCTGCCCGAGGGATTTATCCAACCGGCACCTCCGTCCCGACGTTACCTGAACGCTCATCTGAGGCCCGCTAATCGTTAGCTGTCTTATCGGCTGCTATCTGAACAAAACCCCACTACACGGAACCTACCGACGGAAACGCACGAGGTATCTACAAACAGACCTCCATTCTATGCTGCTACCGATAGCCATATACCCGGCCAGCTGTCTGGATCGCCACGACCCCAACCAACCTCTACTCACTGGACCCTTATTGATCACTCGATTAAGCATGCCTCTCCTTAATGTAAATATGCCTTGTCCATTGCTGTTCTGGTTAGTGTTTATTGGCTTATTTCACTGTAGAGATTCTAGCCCTGCTCTCTATACCATATCCAACCTCTCAGTTCCACCACCCACATATGCGATGACATCACCTGGTTTCAATGATGTTTCTAGAGACAAGATCTCTCTCATCATCACTCAATACCTAGGTTTACCTCCACAGTATTCACATCCTACCATACCTTTGTCTGTACATTATTCCTTTAAACTATTTTATCGCCCCCAGAAACTTCCTTTTACTCTCTGCTCTAGTAGCTCTAGGCGACCAATTCTCATAGCTTTTAGCCGTACCATTGTCCTACTTCTCCTCTGTTCCTCTGGTGATGTAGAGGTGAATCCAGGCCCTGCAGTACCTGGCTCCACTCCTATTCCCCAGGCGCTCTCTTTTGATGACTTCTGTAACCGTAATAGCCTTGGCTTCATGCATGTTAACATTAGAAGCCTCCTCCCTAAGTTTGTTTTGTTCACTGCTTTAGCACACTCTACCAACCCGGATGTTTTAGCCGTGTCTGAATCCTGGCTTAGAAAGACCACCAAAAATTCAGACATTTTTATCCCCAATTACAATATTTTCAGACAAGATAGAACGGCCAAAGGGGGCGGTGTTGCAATCTACTGCAAAGACTGCCTGCAGAGTTCTGTTATACTATCCAGGTCTGTTCCCAAACAATTTGAACTTCTACTTTTAAAAATCCACCTCTCTAAAAACAAGTCTCTCACCGTTGCCGCCTGCTATAGACCACCCTCTGCCCCCAGCTGTGCTCTGGACACTATATGTGAACTGATTGCCCCCCATCTATCTTCAGAGCTCGTGCTGCTAGGCGACCTAAATTTGAACATGCTCAACACCCCAGCCACCCTACAATCTAAGCTTGATGCCCTCAATCTCACACAAATTATCAATGAACCTACCAGGTACCACCCCAACTCCGTAAACACGGGTACCCTCATAGATATCATCCTAACAAACTTGCCCTCCAAATACACCTCTGCTGTTTTCAACCAAGATCTCAGCGATCACTGCCTCATTGCCTGCATCCGTAATGGGTCAGCGGTCAAACGACCTCCACTCATCACTGTCAAACGCTCCCTGAAATACTTCAGCGAGCAGGCCTTCCTAATCGACCTGGCCGGGGTATCCTGGAAGGATATTGATCTCATCCCGTCAGTAGAGGATGCCTGGTCATTTTTTTAAAATGCCTTCCTCACCATCTTGAATAAGCATGCCCCATTCAAGAAATTTAGAACCAGGAACAGATATAGCCCTTGGTTCTCTCCTGACCTGACTGCCCTTAACCAACAGAAAAACATCCTATGGCGTTCTGCATTAGCATCGAACAGCCCCGTGATATGCAACTTTTCAGGGAAGCCAGAAACCAATATACACAGGCAGTTAGAACAGCCAAGGCTAGCTTTTTCAAGCAGAAATTTGCTTCCTGCAACACAAATTCAAAAAAGTTCTGGGACACCGTAAAGTCCATGGAGAATAAGAACACCTCCTCCCAGCTTCCAACCGCTCTGAAGATAGGAAACACTGTCACCACCGACAAATCCACTATAATTGAGAATTTCAATAAGCATTTTTCTACGGCTGGCCATGCTTTCCACCTGGCTACCCCTACCCCGGACAACAGCACTGCCCTCCTCTCTGCTACTCGCCCAAGCCTTCCCCATTTCTCTTTCTCCCAAATACAGTCAGCTGATGTTCTTAATGAGCTGCAAAATCTGGACCCTTACAAATCAGCCGGGCTAGATAATCTGGACCCTTTCTTTCTAAAACTATCTGCTGAAATTGTTGCCACCCCTATTACTAGCCTCTTCAACCTCTCTTTCGTGTCGTCTGAGATCCCCAAAGATTGGAAAGCAGCTGCGGTTATCCCCCTCTTCAAAGGGGGGGACACCCTTGACCCTAACTGCTACAGACCTATATCTATCCTACCCTGCCTTTCTAAGGTCTTCGAAAGCCAAGTCAACAAACAGATTACCGACCATTTCGAATCACACCACACCTTCTCCGCTATGCAATCTGGTTTCAGAGCTGGTCATGGGTGCACCTCAGCCACGCTCAAGGTCATAAACGATATCGTAACCGCCATCGATAGGAAACAATACTGTGCAGCCGTATTCATTGACCTGGCCAAGGCTTTTGACTCTGTCAATCACCACATCCTCATTGGCAGACTCGACAGCCTTGGTTTCTCTAATGATTGCCTCGCCTGGTTCACCAACTACTTCTCTGATAGAGTTCAGTGTGTCAAATCGGAGGGTCTGTTGTCCGGGCCTCTGGCAGTCTCTATGGGGGTGCCACAGGGTTCACTTCTTGGACCGACTCTCTTCTCTGTTTACATCAATGATGTCGCTCTTGCTGCTGGTGATTCTCTGATCCACCTCTACGCAGACGACACTATTCTGTATACTTCTGGCCCTTTTTTGACACTGTGTTAACAACCCTCCAGGCGAGCTTCAATGCCATACAACTCTCCTTCCGTGGCCTCCAACTGCTCTTAAATACAAGTAAAACCAAATGCATGCTCTTCAACCGATCGCTGCCTGCTCCTGCCCGCCTGTCCAACATCACTACTTTGGACGGCTCTGACTTAGAATATGTGGACAACTACAAATACCTAGGTGTCTGGTTAGACTGTAAACTCTCCTTCCAGACCCACATCAAACATCTCCAATCCAAAGTCAAATCTAGAATTGGCTTCCTATTCCGCAACAAAGCATCCTTTACTCATGCTGCCAAACATACCCTTGTAAAACTGACCATCCTACCAATCCTCGACTTCGGTGATGTCATTTACAAAATAGCCTCCAAAACCCTACTCAATAAATTGGATGTAGTCTATCACAGTGCCATCCGTTTTGTCACCAAAGCCCCATATACTACCCACCACTGCGACCTGTACACTCTCGTTGGCTGGCCCTCGCTTCATACTCGTCGCCAAACCCACTGGTTCCAGGTCATCTACAAGACCCTGCTAGGTAAAGTCCCCCTTATCTCAGCTCGCTGGTCACCATAGCAGCACCTACCTGTAGCACGCGCTCCAGCAGGTATATCTCTCTAGTCACCCCCAAAACCAATTCTTCCTTTGGACGCCTCTCCTTCCAGTTCTCTGCTGCCAATGACTGGAACGAACTACAAAAATCTCTGAAACTGGAAACACCTATCTCCCTCACTAGCTTTAAGCACCAGCTGTCAGAGCAGCTCATAGATTACTGCACCTGTACATAACCCATCTACAATTTAGCCCAAACAACTACCTCTTTACCTACTGTATTTATTTATTAATTTATTTTGCTCCTTTGCACCCCATTATTTCTGTCTCTACTTTGCACTTTCTTCCAATGCAAACCAACCATTCCAGTGTTTTTAGTTTTTATTTTACTTGCTGTGTTGTACTCACTTCGCCTCCATGGCCTTTTATATTTTTATTTATTTATACATATATCTGTTTGCCTTCACCTCCCTTATCTCACCTCACTTGCTCACATTGTATATAGACTTATTTTTTTTTTTTCACTGTATTATTGACTATATGTTTGTTTTTACTCCATGTGTAACTATGTGTTGTTGTATGTGTCGAACTGCTTTGCTTTATCTTGGCCAGGTCGCAATTGTAAATGAGAACGTGTTCTCAATTTGCCTACCTGGTTAAATAAAGGTTAAATAAAATAAATAAATAAAACGTAATCATCTGAATCTTTTGTCTAGCTAGATATAAAATGTACTGGCATAATCCCAACTCATACCACCAATACAAACTGATTGTCATAGCTGTAGTATGAATATGCAGGTAGCTAAAGCTAACCAACTATGTTCAATGTTACCAAGCTAGCTAACATTAGGCTATAACTAGCAATGCAAATAGATTTCTGATTTGAATAATTTTACTACATAGATCATACACATAATGTTAGCTAGCAAGCCAGGAGGCTAATGTTTGCTAGCTAGCTAACAGTACACTTTAACTTGCAAAGAAAATGACTTTCTAACAAAATTAGAAACATATAATATTTGAAATTGTTGCAAGACTCTTACCCGTACACATGAATGAACGCTTCACGGCAGACTGTAATTATTTTACTCCAAGCCATGCCATATCTCAGCCAATCATGGTTAGCGGGA
This sequence comes from Salvelinus fontinalis, assembly GCF_029448725.1. NCBI lineage: Eukaryota > Metazoa > Chordata > Actinopteri > Salmoniformes > Salmonidae > Salvelinus > Salvelinus fontinalis. The sequence continues at coordinate 33,155,097 of NC_074693.1, read as the reverse complement.
AGGTTCCTGACTTTTTCTGTGGCTAAACCAACAAGGCCCGTAATCTAACACTAATTTCTAACACTCATTTATTTACAGATGGAATACAGGTTTGATATTAAGGCACATAGAAGTCCACATGTTCCAGAAGGCATTTCTGCCCCCAAAAAAAGAATTTTGATAAACAAATAAAATAATAAAAATCATTTGAAATGCCTCTCTTGTGAGGGATGTGCGACATACTGTATGCATAGATTTCTGAATCGGGTAACAATTTAGTAGCAGTGATCTTCAATAATAAAAACTGATTGGATTGATCGCATGTTTGACTGTTATTCTGAGGACTGATGTTGTTAGATTGGCATAGATTTCCATTCCTGCGATTCAAGTGTTGTTGTGCAATTATATTTTTTTATGAATGAGAGGAAGTGTAATTTGTCTCTCAAATTGATTATGTGCTGAGAAATCTCCCTCTCTCTCTCTCTCTCTCTCTCTCTCTCAATTTTTCAAATTAAGAACCTTTATTGGAATGGAAAACACATGTGTACGTTGTCAAAGCAAGTGAAATAGATAATAAACAAATATACAATACAAAATTAACAGTAAAAATTTCACTCACAAAAGTTCCAAAAGAATAAAGACATTTCAAATGTAATATTATGTTGATATACAGTGTTGCAAATAGTTAAAGTACAAAAGGGAAATACATCAACGTAAATGTGGGTTGTATTTCCAGTGGTGTTTGTTCTTCACTGGTTGCCCTTTTCTTGTGGCAACACGACACACATCTTGCAACAGGTCACCCAATAGATATCGAAGTTTATCAAAATTGGATTTGTTTTCAAATTCTTTGTGGGTCTGTGTAATCTGAGAGAAATATGTGTCTCAAAAATGGTCATACATTTGGCAGCAGGTTAGGAAGTGCATCAGTTCCCACCTCATTTTGTGGGCAGTGTGCACATAGGCAGACCTGGCTCTCAAGAGAAGACAGGCTAAGGCGGCCTTTCTCAATAGCAAGGCTATGCTCACTGAGTCTATACATTGTCACAGCTTTCCTTCATTTTGGGTCAGTCAGAGTGGTCAGGTATTCTGCCACTGTGTACTCTCTGTTTAGGGCCAAATAGCATTCTATTTTTTCTTTGTTTCAAATAGTTATCTTTTTGTTTTCCCATGATTTGGTTGGGTCTACCTCTGTTGCTGTCCTGGGGCTCTGTTTGTGTTTGTGAACAGAGCCCCAGGACCAGCTTGCTTAGGGGACTCTTCTCCAGGTTCATCTCTCCGTAAGTGATGGCTTTGTAATGGAAGGTTTGGGAATCGCTTCCTTTTAGGCATTATTTGGTGCTTTTCATTGTACACTCAGGAAATATTTCTCTGCATGCAGAGTTTCAATTTGGTCTTTGTCCCATTTTGTGAATTCTTGGTTATTGAGCAGTCTGCAGACTTCACTACGATGAAGGGCAATAGGTTCTATAACTGATTCAATATTTTTTTGCCAGATCGTAATTGGTATGGCAATTATATACTGTATTCCTTTTGACGGCAGAGAAGGCCCTTCTTGTCTTGTCTCTGAGATTGTTCACAGCTTTGTGGAAGTTACCTGTGGCGCTGATGTTTAGGCCAGGGTATGTATTGCTTTTTTTATGTGCTCTAGGTCAATGGTGTCTAGATGGAATTTGTATTTGTGCTCTTGGCAACTGGACCTTTTTTGGAACACCATTATTTTTATCTAGGTGAAATTTACTGTCAGGGCCCAGGTCTGACAGAATCTGTGCAGAAGATCTAGGTGCTGCTGTAGGCCCTCCTTTGTTGTGGACAGAAGCACCAGATCATCAGCAAACAGTAGACATTTGACTTCCGTTTCTAGAAGGTTGAAGCCGGGTGCTGTAGCGCCCGGGGGGCTTAAGCAGGGGCTTAAGCTCCATCCCTGTATCACCCCAAGGCCCTGTGGAAAGAAATGTGTGTTTTTTTGCCCATTTTAACCACACACATCTTGTTTTTCCCCCAACACCACCTACAATCAATTTGTATAGCAAAACAACATGCCAAATTGAGTCAAAAGCTTTTTTGAAATCAAGCATGAGAAGACTTTGCCTTTGTTTCGGTTTGTTTGTCCGTCAATTATGGTGTGTAGGGTGAATACGTGGTCTGTCGTACAGTAATTTGGTAAAAGCAAATTTGAAATTTGCTCAGTACATTGTTTTCACTGAGGGAATGTACGAGTTTGCTGTTAATGATAGTGCAGAGGATTTTCCCAAGGTTGCTGTTGATGCATATCCCACGGTAGTTAATTAACTTCTTGACACTAGGGGAGCGCCATTTTGACTTTGTAATAATTCGTTCCCAAATTAAACTGCCTCGTACTCAATTCTTGCTCGTACAATATGCATATTATTATTACTATTGGATAGAAAACACTCTCTAGTTTCTAAAACCGTTTGAATTATTTCTCTGAGTGAAACAGAACTCATTCTGCAGCACATTTCCTGTCAGGGAGTGAGATTTCAGAAATCGAGGTCCCTGTTCTGAGGTTGGTTTATAAGTCCCCATGTAAGCCATCGGGCTACATGCACTGCATACGCCTTCCTCTAGATGTCAGTAAGCGGGGAGAATTTGAATGGAGTGGATTGCGCAATCTGGGCCACTCATGGAACGGAAGTACCTATTCTTTTCAACTGGGCATCTGGCGCAAGAAGACATCACAATGGCGTCCTGCAAATGCTTTCGTTTTAGAAGTTCTATATCTCCGGTCATGTTTTTATTCGTTATAGGTGTTAAAGACATCATAAGGTAGTTAATTTAAACCGATTTATAGCAGTTTATATCAGTTTATTGCGATTTTCCTGGATTTCTTTGTGACGCGCTTTCACTAGTTGGGCACCTCTCCAGTGGGTGGCTGTCGTTAGCTGCTATTTAGCAATGAGAAGAGGACATCTTTCAACCAAAAGACGATTGTTCTGGAGAAAGGACACCTTGCCCAAGATTCTGATGGAAGCTCGGCAAATAGTAAGCAATCTTTATGTTGTTAATTCGTATTTATGTTGACAAATGTTCAAATAATAATTCCGCCATGAGACCGGTGCGGTCTCGCTTTAGCGCACACTGTATGCTTGAAGTAACGTTAATTTTAAAAAGTAACCCAGCGATTGCATTAAGAACTAATTTGTCTTTCAATTGCTGTCCAACCTGTATTTTTTTTGTCAAGTTTATGAATAGTTTTCGATTAGAATAGGTGCCTCTCCAAGATGGCGCCGGACAGATTTCTTGAAGTTTTGGCCACTAATCACATTGTATAACCACGAATTGTGCCGCTAAATATGCACATTTTCGAACAAACTCTATATGCATTGTGTAATATAGAGTTCTCGTGTCCTGGGTGGCGCAGTGGTCTAGGGCACTGCATCTCAGTGCTAGCTGCGCCACCAGAGTCTCTGGGTTCGCGCCCAGGCTCTGTCGCAGCCGGCCGCAACCGGGAGGTCCGTGGGGCGACGCACAATTGGCATAGCGTCGTCTGGGTTAGGGAGGGTTTACCCGGTAGGGATATCCTTGTCTCAGTATGTAATAAAATTTAATAGAATGTATGCACTCTACTGTAAGTCGCTCTGGATAAGAGCGTCTGCTAAATGACTTAAATGTAATGTAAATGTTAGTGAAAAAATTAATATATTTTGGTGGTTTATACGTTATCGCTATTTTTGCCTTGAATCAATGCTGTTGTGATGTTTGCTATTGTGGTAAGCTAATATAACGCTATATTGTGTTTTCGCTGTAAAACACTTAACAAATCGGAAATATTGGCTGGATTCACAAGATGTTTGTCTTTAATTTACTATACACCATCAATTTTTCAGAAATGTTTTATGATGAGTATTTAGGTATTTGACGTTGGTGTCTGTAATTATTCTGGCTTCTTTCGGTGCAATTTCTGATTGTAGCTGCAATGTAAACTATGATTTATACCTGAAATATGCACATTTTTCCAACAAAACATAGATTTATTGAATAACATGTTATAAGACTGTCATCTGATGAGGTTGTTTCTTGGTTAGTTTGGTTGGTTCTTGGTTAGTTAGGTTGGCTTTGTGCATGCTACCTGTGCTGTGAAAAATGTCTGTCCTTTTTTGTATTTGGTGGTGAGCTAACATAAATATATGTGGTGTTTTCGCTGTAAAACATTTAAAAAATCGGACATGTTGACTGGATTCAAAAGATGTGTATCTTTCATTTGCTGAATTGGACTTGTTAATGTATAAAAGTTAAATATTTCTAAAAAATATCTTTTGAATTTCGCGCTCTGCCTTTTCAGTGGAATGTGGGAGGAGTTCCGCTGGCGGAACGCCAGAGCCAGACAGGTTAAAGAGTTTAAGAATGGCCAATTGGAGTTTGTGGTCTGTATATTCTATCATTACATTCAGGGCACCATCATACACAACGTTTTGGGTTGGAGGGTTTGTATTTTGTCCTATAGTTCATTCAATATAATCGGAGAATCCAGTGGGTTCTGGTAGTCTTTAATAGCTGATTCTAAGATTTGCAATTGATCATGTATATGTTTTTACGGGTTGTTCTTTGTTATAGAGCCAAAATAGACTGTAGAAGTGGTTTATCCATACATCTCCATTTTGGATAGATAACTCTTTGTGTTGTATGTTATTCTTCATCAAACCATTTGTCATTATTGTTAATTTTCTTAGGTTATTTGCTTGAATTTTTAGATTTGATTGTGAAGCTGAGAGGTCAACTATACTGTTTAGGTTTTCTACTGCCAAGTTTACACATTCACTATTACAGTGACATGTTCGGGGTGTCAGTGGGCTGATTTTGAACGCTCTGAGAGACTCTGGGTTGAGGTCAGTGATAAAGTGATCTACATACAGTACTACTGCCAAGAGATGACCTATAGGTGTACCGACAGTAGGAGTCCCCTCGAAACCTACCAATGACTTTGTCTCTCTCTCGCTCCTCTCTACGGCTCTCTCTATCCCCCTCTCTCTTCCTCTATCCCCTTTTCTCTCTCTCTCTCTCCCTCTCTCTCTCTCTCTCTCACTTACACACACTTCATTAATTCTCAGTTGTGCAAGTATCCATATCTACCATCAAAATCAACCTCTCTCTCTCTATCTCATCCCATTACTCTACTTCTTTATGTAATTCTCTCTGTCCATGGTTGTCTCTGTCCATGGTTGTCTCTGGCCATGGTTGTCTCTGGCCATGGTCGTCTCTGGCCATGGTCGTCTCTGGCCATGGTCGTGTCTTTCCATGGTTGTGTCTTTCCATGGTTGTCTCTGTCCATGGTTGTCTCTATCCATGGTTGTCTCTGGCCATGGTTGTCTCTATCCATGGTTGTCTGTGTCCGCCATGGTTGTGTCTTTCCATGGTTGCCTGTGTCCGCCATGGTTGTCAACTCTGTAAGCACTCGTTCAGACCTTCTTCCCTAAACTCCTCATCCTGCTGCTCCCCCAAACTCATCTCAACCATCCTGTCTGCTCATTGCATTTTCCTTGTGCATGCACGTGCGCGCACACACGCACGCACACACACACACACACACACACACACACACACACACACACACACACACACACACACACACACACACACACACACACACACACACACACACACACACTACACACACACACACACACACACACACACACAACCACACACAAACACACACACCCTCCAAGCAATGTCAAGTCACCCTTGATTAGGTTTTCTGGGTGCCTTGAGAAGGCAGCCCTTGGGAGGTTGTCCCTCTTCTCCTCAGACTCTGACATGCTGATTTTCTCAGTCTGGATGTCTCTACTATCCCTGTGTTGTTCCATGTACTGAACCTGGACTCGGTTTGCACACTTTGTAGTTTTGAATGATTTTACTTGTTTGTTTCAGTGGCAGTAGGTTGAAGTGCACCTATGGACATGAACATACACACATACACACACGCACGCACGCACGCACGCACACACGCACGAACGCACACACACACGCCCCCCCCCCCCCCCCCCCCCCCCCCCCCCCCCCCCCCACCATTGATTACAAACCGGAGCTGAATGCATATCATGTGATCCGGGGTTCCCTTTGTGTTTTCCCTTTCCTTTCAGCTGAACAAAAACCTCCTGATGACGAGATAATTGATCCGTCATGATTTTAATACAGCACAATATGTTATCCGGCACTGCTGCTATTCATTAACTACCACAGCCCGATATGGAGAGAGAGAGTGAGACAGAGACAGAGAGAGAGAGAGTCAGAGAGAGATAGACAGACAGACAGACGGAGACAGTGAGAGAACTTCTGTGAGTGTAATGTTTACTGTACATTTGTATTGTTTATTTCACTTTGTTTATTATTACTTCACTTTCATTGGCAATGTTAACATATGTTTCCCATGCCAATAAAGCCCCTTGAATTGAAATTGGGGGGGAGAGAGAGAGAGAGAGAGAGAGAGAGAGAGAGAGAGAGAGAGAGAGAGAGAGGAGAGAGAGAGAGAGAGGAGAGAGAGAGAGAGAGAGAGAGAGAGAGAGAGAGAGAGAGAGGAGAGAGAGAGAGAGAGAGAGAGAGAAGAGAGAGAAGAGAGAGAGAGAGAGAGAGAGAGAGAGAGAGAGAGAGAGAGAGAGAGAGAGAGAGAGAGAGAGAGAGAGAGAGAGAGAGAGAGAGAGAAAAGCATCTTTGTTTGAGCTAAGCATTGGTCCACATTTAGAAAACTAGGGAACCAGCAACAGAGTTGGAACATTACTGAGTAGAGGAAATGACACCCACCATGTGGAGATCATGCCATTGGAGATGGGGATCCCCACCATGTGGAGATCATGTTAATAAAGATGGGGATCCCCACCATGTGGAGACCATGATGATGGAGATGGGGATCCCCACCATGTGGAGATCATGTCATTGGAGATGAGGATCCCCACCATGTGAAGATCATGTCAATGGAGATGGGGATCCCCACCATGTGGAGATCATGTTAATAAAGATGGGGATCCCCACCATGTGGAGACCATGATGATGGAGATGGGGATCCCCACCATGTGGAGATCACATTAATGGAGATGGGGATCCCCACCATGTGGAGATCATGTTAATGGGGATGGGGATCCCCACCATGTGGAGATCACATTAATGGAGATGGGGATCCCCACCATGTGGAGATCATGTTAATGGAGATGGGGATCCCCACCATGTGGAGATCACATTAATGGAGATGGGGATCCCCACCATGTGGAGATCACATTAATGGGGGTGGTGATCCCCACCATGTGGAGATCATGTTAATGGAGATGGGGATCCCCACCATGTGGAGATCATGTTAATGGAGATGGGGATCCCCACCATGTGGAGATCATGTTAACTTCTACTTCCTCCCAATCCCGGGTCCGGGAGCACCCCCGCCAGTAAAAAAGCTGATTGGCATAGCCTAGCATAGCGTCACAAGTAAATAGTGACGCCTCCATGAGGAGATCATGTTAATGGAGATGGGGATCCCCACCATGTGGAGATCATGTTAATGGAGATGGGGACCCCCACCATGTGGAGATCACATTAATGGAGATGGGGATGCCCACCATGTGGAGATCACGTTAATGGAGATGGGGATATCCACCATGTGGAGATCACATTAATGGAGATGGTGATCATTTTCTACATGGAAATAGTGGTGATGGTGATCATGATGACATGGATGAGGAAGAGGAGGAGGAGGAGGTAAATGACAGGAAAGAATGGAGGAAATAGAGGGAGGAGAAGGATGGTGGTGAATTAGATTAGATCAATTAATTAGATCAATAGTACTACTCAGAAATTAATTAAACTTTCATGCTAAAGTGAAATGCATATGGATGAACCCCAATGTTCTGAAGTAGTCACAATACTTACACTGTAAAAATGCTAACATTAGCTAAGTAAAGGGTTAAGGTTAGGGGTAAGGTTAGGAGTAAGGTTAGAGGGTTACGTTTAGAGTGAGGGGAAGGGTTAGCTAACATGCTAAGTAGTTTAATGCTAAGCTAAAACACTAACAACTACACTGAACAAAAATATGAACGCAGCATGCAACAATTTCAAAGATTTTACAGAGTTACAGTTCATAGGAAATCAGTCAATTTATATAAATTCATTAGGCCACAACCTATGGATTTCATATGACTGGGAACACAGATATGCATATGTTGTTCACAGATACTGTACATAAAAAAGGTAGGGGCGTGGTTCAGAAAACCTGTCAGTATCTGGTGTGACCACCATTTCCCTCATTCAGCACAACACATCTCCTTTGCATAGAGTTGATCAGGCTGTTGATTGTGGTCTGTGTAATGTTTACCCACGCCGAACTGCCGTCAGGTCAAAACCCTGGTGAGAATGACAAGCAAGCAGATGAGCTTCCCTAAATTGGTTTCGGAAAGTTTGTGCAGAAAAGTTTCGGTTGTGAAAACCAACAGATTCATCAGCTGTCTGAGTGGCTGGGTGGCTGGTCTCAGACGATCCTGCAGGTGAAGAAGCCAGATGTGGAGGTCCTGGGCTAGTTTGGTTACATGTGGTCTATGGTTGTGCGGAAGCTGGGCGTACTGCCAAATTCTCTAAAACTATGTGTTGGTAGAGAAAGCAACATTAAAATGATCTGGCAACAGCTCTGCTGGACATTCCTGTAGTCAGCATGCCAATTGCACGCCCCCTCAAAACTTGACATGGCATTGTGTTGTGTGATAAAACTGCACAGTTTAGAGTGGCCTTCCATTGTCCCCAGCACAAGGTTCAACTGTGTAATGATAATTGATATGCCACACCTGTCAGGTGGATGGATTATCTTGGCAAAGAAGGAATGCTCAAAAACAGGGATGTAAACAAATTTGTTCATATGGAACATTTCTGCAATCTTTTATTTCAGCTCGTGAAACATGGAACCAACACTTTACCTGTCGCATTTATAGTTTTGTTCAGTGCATTTCAATTTAACATTGAGCTTCAACCAATGCATATATTATCATGGGGCGATGTACTTATTACTCTCATCTTAGTAGCTTCACCCTCTAATTGCCTGTGCCAATGAGCAGCCATTTTCCTGCAAGAGTTATTAGCAAAGAGCTGATGTTTTTCCTCTCTGAATATGAAACTGTAATAGAAGATAAACCAGCCTAATAGTTCCATTTGAGCTAAGCTTGATGACGGGCTGTGTGTCAGTGATGAGACTGGTTCCCCAGACAGGGCTGATCAGCTCAGAGGCAGAGTGTGTTTTAGTTGTGTGAGAGGGGTAATACATCTCAATTAGCAAGGGGAAAACGCATGTCACCCTTTATGAATTAGGCTTGATACCAAAGCTCTCTGCTGTGTTTGTGTGTGATCAATGTGAGAGAGAGAGAGTCAATTCCCATGCTTTATTCCCTGTCCCGGCTGCCAGCTGGTGTATGGGGGACAGGGGAGAACAGGGGAGGCTCTGTCCCTCTCTACCCCAGTCCTGAGTGCTCGAGCTGGGCTTCTTATCTCTTTGCTCTCCCGTCATCTGCAGCAGACCAATTTACATAACTGCCAACTAAAATGGATCACACACTCAAGTACGCACACACGCACACACATGCGGACGTACATACTTGCAAAAGATAAAGGTATCCTGACAGAAGATCCCTCTTTCTTAGTTTCTCGCTTCCTCTGCTTGAATTACTGATTTTATCTATACACAGTCTCTCTCTCTCTCTCTCTCTCTCTCTCTCTCTCTCTCTCTCTCTCTCTCTCTCTCTCTCTCTCTCTCTCTCTCTCTCTCTCTCTCTCTCCACTGCTGTTCTACATCTGTCGGTGTGTGTGTAGTGTTTAATGTTTTCTCTGTATACTCTGGAGCTGTGGAGGAGCTACTGCAGCCCATTGCCAAACGCTACACTCACTATGGCGTCAAACAGAACAAGCGGACCGTACCATGCCGCCATCGAAGAAGCTAGCCATAGCTGTTCTAAAGTCAAACGATACAGTATCATGTCTCGCAAGACGATATGACCAAGATCGGTTGAAGAAACATCCACTCACTAAATGTGTTGGTGGTCGTCCAAGAAGGACTGAAGCCAAAACCACAACAAACACTCTTGCAGATAGCAATGCACCTGGCAACGCTACCACTCTCCCTGTGTGAGTCTTCTATCTCTCCTCCTATTCCCTCTCTGCTGTTTTCACTTTCTCGCTCTCTCTCTCCCTGTTCTACTCTTTCTCCACCCACTCTCACTCTATTCATGTTCCTCTCCAATACTCTCTATATTTCCCTTTCTTTCGTCTCTCACTAATTGAGGCAGGTGGTGTCTTTTATTCAGCCACTCAGAAACCTCTCAGCTCTACTTGCCATGCGTATCGAATGTGGAGGGTGTGCGTCCTTTTGTGTGAGTGCGTGAGTTAGCTTTCTTTGTGAGTGTGTGTTCAGTAGAGTGTTGTGTATTCGTTAGTGTATGTGTGTGGGTACGTTGATGTGTGTGCACGCGTTGGTGTGCTCGTTGCTGTGCTTGTGCATCCGTTAATGTGTGTGTGCCTGCTTGTGTGCGTGACAGCAGTAGAATTCTAATGGCTCTTCTCTAGCCTCTTAAACAACCACTCGATGGGTCTTAACTTGTAATTAATCAATTCAGCTCACTAAGAGGGTCTATTTATAACAGCACCCTGACACTTCCCGTAGAACACCACGTAACCTGGGCTGCGGCTGAAATTGCACCCTACTGGAAAGGGAGATACATGTACCTAGTCAGTTGTAAAACTGAACACATCCAACTGAAATGTGTCTTCTGCATTTAACCCAACCCCTCTGAATCAGAGAGGTGCGAGGTGAAACCTTCATCGACTTCACTGCCTTGCTCAGGGGCAGAATGAAAGATTATTTTCTGGGTAGCTTGGGATTTGAGCATGCAACCTTTCGGTTAGTGGCCCTACGCTCCTACGTGCCAGGCTACCTCCTGCCCTTTTTGGCCTCTGGTCTGAAGTAGTGCACTATATTTGTAATAGGCTGCCATTTCGGATGAAACCTGTGTTGATGGCAGCAGATCCACAAGAAAATATATCAATATGAAATGGAGAAAAAGGTGCATGTGAAGATGGGGTGGAGATAAAGATGGAGATAAAGATAAAAGATGGAGATAAAGCTGGAGATATATATGGATATATATGGAGATAATCATGAGGTAAAGATGGAGATGGGGATAAAGATAAAGATGGAGATAAATATGGAGATAAATATGGAGATAAATCTGGGTATATACAGTTGAAGTCGGAAGTTTACATACACTTAGGTTGGCGTCATTAAAACTAGTTTTTCAGCCACTCCACACATTTCTTGTTAACAAACTACACTTTTGGCAAGTCGGTTAGGACATCTACTTTGTGCATGACACAACAAATTTTTCCAACAATTGTTTACAGACAGATTATTTCACTGTATCACAATTCCAGTGGGTAATAAGTTTACATACACTAAGTTGACTGTGCCTTTAAACAGCTTGGAAAATTCCAGGAAATTATGTCATGGCTTTAGAAGCTTCTGATAGGCTAATTGACATAATTTGAGTCAATTGGAGGTGTACCTGTGGATGTATTTCAAGGCCTACCTTCATACTCAGTGCCTCTTTGCTCAACATCATGGGAAAATCAAAATAAATCAGCCAAGACCTCAGAAAAAAAACTGTAGACCTCCACAAGTCTGGTTCATCCATTGGAGCAATTTCCAAATGCCTGACGGTACCACGTTCATCTGTACATTTTTGACAATTCATCATGGATCAGAGACTTTAATTAATTAGTAGGGTCATTTGGGAGTCTTTTGTAAAATTCATAATTGTCAGAGAATTTCCTTTTCATAGTCTGTTGCATTTAGTATCACTATCATTATTACACTTTTGTCGGCAGGTTTTATAATGATACTGGAGTCATTTTTCAGTTCCATAAGAGATTATTTCTCTGCTTTGGACATGTTGTGGAATACCTTGTACATCATCTCCTGGCTAAGAAAATAGAATACATCTTTCTCAACTAGGCGGCAATATGTTTCAAGAGATGGATTTTTTTTGGGTGGTAAAAATGTGCTTTTCCTCTTGAAATATCCTTGTGGTCTGTCTTACATAGGGAAAACCCATAGAAGCCTTAAGACACGGATCAATGAACAACGCAGCAATATACGGACAGGTGAGACAAAAAATCTGGTTGCTGTTCATTTTGTACAAGCTGGACATCCTATTAGTTCTCTGAGATACATTGGAATAGAAATGGTCAAGATGTCACGCAGGGGAGGGGACATTGAGAGTAAACTTCTTCAAAGGGAATCATCCTGGATCCACAGGCTGAACACTGTCTCCTCTTGGCCTAAACGAGGAGTTTGACTTAACTGTTTTTATAGTTTAAATAATTCTAAATGGTGTGTTTTGTTATCCTAATTGAATATTGTATGTGTATTTATAGTACTATAAATACTGATCACATTCCCTGTGTATGATCATATATTTTGATACACTGAATTGTAATATTGTGAAACTGTTATACATTTTTTTACCTCCTGTTTCAGGAAGTGATGTCACTGAGTACTGCCCCTATATATAGGACCTTCCACCCCGACCTGGGATATGGATGCCTGATGAAGACCTAAGGGTCGAACCGTTGTAAATAAATATCACCTGGGAGAATGAGCAACAGTGTGCAGCATTTTCCTTTCTGTTTTCCATGAGTTTGTCTACAACTCCAGCACCTGTGGAAAGCACCTGGATCTCTGTATGTTCTTAATCCTTTGTAAATCATAAATATGGTGTCATGACTGTCCTATGAGGATCAGAATGGGTCAGAACAGACCAGTTGGGGGGGTGACAGTAACCAGGTTTCTCTTTCTCCCACAGAGGATAGAGGGGGAGCTGCTAGATGATTTTTGAACCGAACCTCCACACCCAGATGTACATTTGAGCAGGAGAGAACTCTCTCTCTGCCCTTTGGTATCAACCAAATGAATGCCTTTTGTCTAGAGAGACTTTTGCCTGCCCAAAACTCTAATGTCCAAAAAGTGAATAATGGAGCAATATTTCTAACATACCAATGTGGGAAATGGTCAGTGGGGAGATGTAGACAACTAATGTCATATTGTTTATAGTTTTGTGGTGTTATTAAAAACTGTATGTACCAAATACTGTCACTTGGAAAGGATTACCCCCTTTCTGTCACGTTTTCAATCAACTTTTTAGGCATACAATGTGACTCACCAACTGGATTCGGTCTAATGTAGAAAAATGTGAAATGGTAGAGACTCGGAACACAAAATGGGATATCATACACTGCATTTGAGGAACAAGGGGAAAGTTCTTCTGCTTTGAAAGTTGATCAACTTGTAAACTCACTTCTGAGAAAATTGCCTTTGAATGTTTTGGTATCTAGTGAAGAGCTCTTCTTTGTCTACACCCATTCAGCATCGTTCACACCCTCTTAAGGTTTAGCCCCACCCATCTCGTTTTGTTCTCAGAGCGCACACATGACGCTCTAGCCAATGATTAGTTTATCCCTGGATAACATAAACAGCCTCACCAGCTCTGCTGGCAACAATTTCGTTACGTTTTTTTGCAGACGTTTACTGACACGGCTATATTCAATGGGTGTTGTAAACATATCATGTACCATTAGCTAACGAGCCAGCTAGTTAAACAACAAAGTGCCAACAATGCCTAACATTAGGCTCTAAATAGAAAAGCAAACAGCTCTTGTAAACAAATAATAACCTCCGCAAGATAGCCAGCCAGCTAATGTTCGCTAGCTAACAATAAACTTTAGCTAAATACATATAGCTAGCTAGCTAGGTAAACAAAAAACCTAGCTAGGTAAACATTTAAGATCACACATGTCACGTAAAGTTAGCTAACGAGCCAGCCAGCTAACGTTAGCTAGTTAAACAACATGAATGAACAATGTGCCAACAATGCCACAGTGCTGGGAGCTAACCAACCAGGTCCAATGCTAGCTGGCTAACATTAGGCTCTAACTAGAAAAGCAAATTACTCTGGGCAACCAATAATAATGTCAGATAGGGAGCCAGCCAGCTAACGTCAGCTAGCTAGCTAACAGTACACTTTAGCTTGAAATGAAACCACTTTCTGTCATAATTAGAAACGTGTAATATCTCAATGTAGCTAGCTAATGCTAGACTGTCTTATCTGTGTACATCATCATGCATGATGGACGCGTCTCCCTGTCAGGAATACCATATCACGGTTGCCCTTAGTTTGAATATGTAATCTGGAGACAGGTGTTTTCTCCATCTCCTTAGCTATCGTGCTCTAATTCCACTGATTTCAAAACTCGGTCCTCCAGAAAGTGAATAGCAACACTTATGCAGCTCCAGTACACGATACATTAAAAAAAGCTGCAATCAAATCACATTTTATTAGTCACATGCGCCAAATACAACGGGTGTCGACCTTAAAGTGAAATTCTTACTTACAAGCCCGTAACCAACAATGCAGTTTAAAAAAAGAAATAAATCAAATGAAATAAAATTTTATTGGTCACATACACATGGTTAGCAGATGTTGATGTGAGTGTAGCGAAATGCTTGTGCTTCTAGTTCCAATCGTGCAGTAATAACTAACAAGTAATCAAACAATTTCACAACAACTACCTTATACACACAAGTGTAAAGGAATAAATAGGAATATGTACATAGAAATATATGGATGAGTGATGGCCGTGCGGCATAGGCAAGATGCAGTAGATGGTATAGAGCACAGTATATACATATGAGATGAGTAATGTAGGGTATGTAAACATTATATAAAGTGGCACTGTTTAACCTGTTGGGGATGGGGGCGCTGTTTAGACTATTTATGCTAATGTGGCTAATTTTTTAAACGGCTTCCCACAAAATCCTTGATCGTACAATATGCATATTATTATTATTATTGGATAGAAAACAGTCTATAGTTTCTATAGGAGTTGAAATTTTGTCTCTAAGTGGAACAGAGCCCATTCTACAGCAATTTCCCTGACATGGAGTCAGATTTGAGAAACGTTGGCCACTTTTCTGAAGTCATTTAAACGGGCACTGTCGTTGCTATGACTATACGGACACTTCTTACGTCTTCCCCTGGATGCCTTTACGTGATGACGATTCCAACGGGCTCGATTGCTCGTTCACAGGCCCTACAAATGAAAAAAACCTTTAGCTAGCAAGTCTTTTCTTGCTGCGTAACGCGCGTGGAAGACACCGACCCTCTCCTGTTCCAAGCGTTAGTTTAGCCTGTTATATTTCTCCGGTCATCTTTTCACTCGTTATAGGAGTTACAAACATCACAAAGTAGTTAATTTAAAGCGTTTTATAGCAATTTATATCCGTTTAGTGCGATTTTGGGACATTTATTTTTGCAACGATGTGAAAAGTTGGTCACGCTTTTCAGTTCATCCCGAACGTAGTTGACATTTCCACATGGCAAGAGGACAGCTTTCCACCAAAAGACGATTTCTCCCAAGAAAGGATCCTTTGCCCAAGATACTGATGGAAGAACAGCTCAAGGTAGGACATTTTTATTATGATAAATCGTGTTTCTGTCGAAACATTTTAGTGGCTTAGGACGCCATGTTTTTTGACGTAGCTTCGCTTGGCGCAAACTGTATTGAAAAGTAAGGATAAATTAAAAAATGTAATAACGCAATTGTATTAAGAATTAAATTGTCTATCAATCCCTGTCCACCCTATATTTTTTAGTCACGTTTATGAGTATTTATGTATAAGAGTAGATCACTGTCTAAGTGGCGCAAGGACGTTTTCTTTACCAGCTTGTCTACATTTCACATTGTCTAACCATGATTTTGGTGGCTAAATATAAACATTTTCGATCAAACTGTATATGCATGTTGTAATGTGATGTTACAGGAGTGTCATCGGAAGAATTCTGAGAAGGTTAGTGAAAAAATTAATATCTTTTGGCGATGTTGACTTTTATCGCTCACTTTGGCTAGAATCAATGCTGGGCTGCTAATTGCTATGTGCTAAGCTAATATAACGATTTATTGTGTTTTCGCTGTAAGACACTTAGAAAATCTGAAATATTGTCTGTATTCACAGGATCTGTGTCTTTCGATTCGTGTATGCTGTGTATTTTTACGAAATGTTTGATGATTAGTAGTTAGGTAAACACGTTGCTCATTGTAATTATTCTAGTCCATTTGTGATGGTGGGTGCAATTGTAAACTATGCCATCTACCTGAAATATGCACTTTTTTCTAACAAAACCTATCCCATACCATAAATATGTTATCAGACTGTCATCTAATGAGTTTTTTTGTTGGTTAGAGGCTATAAATATCTTAGTTTAGCCGAATTGGTGATGGCTACTGGTGTTGGTGGACAAATAAAAGATGGTGGAATATGCTAATGTGTTTTTAGGTAATAGATGTACATCTTTACATATTGTGTCTTCCCTGTAAAACATTTTAAAAATCGGAAATGTTGACTGGATTCATAAGATCTGTGTCTTTCATTAGCTGTATTGGACTTTAATGTGTGAAAGTTAAATATTTTAAAAAAATATTTTTTTTGAATTTCGCGGCACTGGTTTTTCAGTGGGGGGGGGGGGGGGAGTGCCGCTAGCGGCACGCTGATCCTAGACAGGTTAAAGTGACTGGTGATACATTTATTACTTCCAATTTTTTATTATTAAAGTGGCTAGAGATTTGAGTCAGTATGTTGGCTGCAGCCACTCTATGTTAGTGATGGCTGTTTAACAGTCTGATGGCCTTGAGATAGAAGCTGTTTTTCAGTCTCTCGGTCCCTGCTTTGATGCACCTGTACTGACCTCGCCTTCTGGATGATAGCGGGGTGAACAGGCAGTGGCTCGGGTGGTTGTTGTCCTTGATGATCTTTTTGGCCCTGTGACATCGGGTGGTGTAGGTGTCCTGGAGGGCAGGTAGTTTTCCCCCGGTGATGCGTTGTGCAGACCTCACCACCCTCTGGAGAGCCTTATGGTTGTGGGCGGAGCAGTTGCCATACCAGGCGGTGATACAGCCCGACAGGATGCTCTCGATTGCGCATCTGTAAAAGTTTGTGTTTTCGGTGACAAGTCAATTTTCTTCAGCCTCCTGAGGACGAAGCCTTCTTCACCACGCTGTCTGTGTGGGTGGACCATTTCAGTTTATCCGTGATGAGTACGCAGAGGAACTTAACTTTCCACCTTCTCAACTACTGTCCTGTCGATGTTGATAGGAGGGTGCTCCCACTGCTGTTTCCTGAAGTCCACGATCATCTCCTTTGTTTTCTAGACGTTGAGTGTGAGGTTATTTTCCTGACACCACACTCCGAGGGCCCTCACCTCCTACCTGTAGGCCGTCTCGTTATTGTTGGTAAATAACCTGTAGTCCAAAATCATCTCCTTTGTCTTGATCATGTTGAGAGAGAGGTTGTTGTCCTTTCACCACACTGCCAGTTCTCTGACCTCCTCCCTATAGGCTGTCTCATCGTTGTTGGTGATCAGGCCTAACACTGTTGTGTCATCGGCAAACTTAATGATGGTGTTGGAGGAGTGCCTGGCTGTGCAGGCATGAGTGAACAGGGAGTACAGGAGGGGACTGAGCATGCACCCCTGAGGAGCCTCTGTGTTGAGGATCAGCATGACGGATGTTTTGTTACCTAACCCTTACCACCTGGGGGCGGTGTCCAGGATCCAGTTGCAGAGGGAGGTGTTTAGTCCCAGGGTCCTTAGCTTATTGATGAGCTTTCTGGACACTATGCTGTTGAACGCTGAGCGGTAGTCAATGAATAGCATTCTCACATAGGTGTTCATTTTGTCTAGGTGGGAAAGAGCAGTTTGGAGTGCAATTGAGATTGCATCATCTGTGGATCTGTTAGGGGGGTATGCAAATTGGAGTGGGTCTAGGATTTCTGGGATAATGGTGTTGATGTGAGCCATGACCAGCCTTTCAAAGCACTTCATGGCTACAGACGTGAGTGCCATGGGTTGGTAGAAATTTAGACAGGTTACCTTAGTGTTCTCGGGAACCGGGACTATGGTGGTCTGCTAAAAACATGTTGGTATTACAGAATCGGACAGGTAGATATTGAAAATGCCAGTGAAGACACTTGACAGTGGACGGATTACCAGGATGTGTACTTCGAGCATGTGCTGACCAACTGGCAAGTGTGCATTTTGAACTGTTTAAATTTCTTGCTCACATCGGCTGCAGAGCAGCTGGTGCTCTTGTGCATTTTTCAGTGTTATTTGCCTCGAAGCGAAATAGTAGTAGTTTAGCTCGACTCGTAGGCTCGTGTCAATGGGCAGCTCTCGGCTGTGCTTCCCTTTGTAGTCTGTCATGGCTTGCAAGCCCTGCCACATCCGACGAGCGTCGGAGCCGGTGTAGTATGATTTGATCTTAGACCTGTATTGACGCTTTGCTTGTTGGATAGTTCGTTGGAAGGCATAGTGGGATATCTTATAAGCTTCCGGGTTAGAGTCCCGCTCCTTGAAAGCGTCAGCTCTAGCCTTTAGCTCAGTGTGGATGTTGCCTGTCATCTATGGCTTCTGGTTGGGGTATGTACGTACAGTCACTGTGAGGACGATCTCATCGATGCACTCATTGATGAAGCCAATGATTGATGTGGTGTACTCCTCAATGCCATCGGAGGAAATTTGGAACATATTCCAGTCTGTGCTAGCAAAACAGTTTAGCATCTGCTTCATCTGACCACTTTTTCACTGATCGAGTCACTGGTGCTTCCTGCTTTAATTTTTGCTCGTAAGCAGGAATCAGGAGAATAGAATTATAGTCCGATTTGCCAAAAGGAGATCGAGGGAGAGCTTTGTATGCTTCTCTGTGTGTGGAGTAAAGGTTGTCCAGAGTTTGTTTTCCCTTTGGGTGCACATTTAACATGCTGATAGAAATTAGGTAAGACCAATTTAAGTTTCTCTGCATTAAAGTCCCCGGCTCATCGCCTTTGGGTGAGCGTTTTCCTATTTGCTTATGGCGGAATACAGCTCATTGAGTGCGGTCTGAGTGCCAGCCTCAGTCTGTGATGGTATGTAGACAGCTACGAAATATACAGATTAAAACTCTCTAGGTATATAGTGTGGTCTACAGCTTATCATGAGATACTCTATCTCAGGCATGCAACACATCTAGACTTCCTTAGATATCGTGCAACAGCTGTTATTTACAAAAATATATAGTCCGCCTCCCCTTGTCTTACAAGCCAGCTGTATGTTGATAATGTCTTCGTTCAGCCACGACTCCATGAAGCATACGATATTACAGTTTTGAATGTCCTGTTGGTAGTTTAATCTTCCGCGTAGGTCATCGAGTTTATTTTCCAAAGATTGCACGTTTTCTAGCGGAATGTAAGGCAGTGGGGGTTTATTCGATCGACTACGAATTCTCAGAAAGTCAGCCCGCCCTCCGGCCCCTTTTTCTCTGCCTTCCCTTCACACAAATGATGGGGATCTGGGCCTGTTCCCGGGAAAGTAGTATGCCATTCACGTCGGGCTTGTCGGACTCATTAAAGGAAAAACAGGATTCTGCCAGTTCGTGGTGAGTAATTGCAGTTTCTGATGTCTATAAGTTATTTTCGGTCATAAGAGACGGTAGCAGGACAATTATGTACTAAATACGTTTAAAAAATAAGTTACAAACAACGCAAAGAAACAAACAAAAACACAATTGGATAGGAACACGTAAACCGTCAGCCTTCTTCTCTGGCACCATGTTAGCCAGTAGTTCGACAAGATTGCCAACACAGACTGACGAGCTCAAGTAGACAGAAGCCTTGAATATGGCAGACCAATTCGAACTGCTGTCTCGGCATGTCCAGCCCACTGATTATCTCAGCCAATCATGGCTAGTGGGAAGGTTGCTCACTTTTTCTGTGGCTTAACCAACAAGGGTCATAATTTAACAATTTTATTTGTATTTACAGATTGCATACAAGTTTGTTTATTAAGGCATATGAAAGTTCACATATTCGAGAAGGCATTTCTGCCAAAAAACGTATTTTGATAAAAATAAAAAAATAGAACATTCAAATGGCTCTTCTGTGAAGTCGTGACTTGTGCCATGCGCCTAGTTTCCTGAATCGGGTCACATGAAAAATGACGAAGATATTTAGGTTAGGAATTTGATTTTAGAAGTCGTAAGAGATAACTTCTAATCATATCCTTTGCACATTTAGTAGCCACGCCCCGAGTGAGGTCAGAGAGCTTTATCAGCATGATGGAATGCCCATTTTGATCAAGAGTGCATAAAGGCTTGGAAGAGGAATCAAACTTTAGATCAGAAAAGCATGGAGAGGTACCTTCATGTTGGAAATGGTTGAAACGTTGAACCTAAACACGAGGTGAAGAAATAAACTCACCTTCATTTAGACCAGAGAGACGAAGAGCTGCAGCTCATGTCCATCGTGGTCCGAATCCTGAATACCAACATGAGGAGGAAGAGGCGAGAAGCTCACCTAAGACAATCACTGGTATAGCTGATTAGCTGTCTTAAGTCAGATATCGAGAAAAGCTAATCAAAGTGAACTATCCTACTACGCTCATCACCAATGGGAACCGTTGTCATGGCTGGTTATCTTCCAGAGTGAACAACAGTAGAAGACGGGAAAGGGGAGACCACTTTTGGACAATCAGAGCCATACAGCTGGAAGGCCAACAACTTTCCATGAAGCCTTGGTTCCGACTGAGATAAACAGCGAACTGCATTCAACAAGTAAATACATTCGTTGTTTCTTATTCCAAATGGGTGGCGTTTCATGTGCAAGGTATGTGATTAATGTGATGTCCATCTTAAATTGTATCGATTATTTACATATTAGGATACCTGAGGTTGGATTAGAAACATTGTTTGAAATGTTTGGACCAAGTTTACAGGTTACTTTTTCATTCCTTTGTAGGCATGTTGAGCGAGTTGGAACAGTTGTATTTCTGAATCAAATGCGCCAAATAAACAGACATTTTTGGGATATAAAGAAGGACTTTATTGAACAAAACGACCATTCATTGTGTAGCTGGGATATTTTGGATTGCAAAAAGATGAAGATCTTCAAAGGCAAGCGATTTATTTTATCGCTATTTCTGACATTCGTGACGCATCTGCTTGGTTGGAAAATGATTGTGACGCGCTCCGGTTAGGGCGCGCACTTGGTTATTTATCTCCGGTATTGAATATACTATTTTCTGTCTTAAATTATAATGTTTATTTACATATTATGGTACCTGAAGATTGATTAGGAACGTTGTTTCCCATGTTTGGACCAAGTTTATTGGTAACGTTTGAGATTCATTTTGTATGCATTTTGAACAAGGGGAAACCGCTGGATTATTGAATGAAGCGCGCCAAATAAACATACTTTTTTGAGATATAAAGAAAGACTTTATCGAACAAAAGTACCATTTGTTATGTAACAGGGACCCCTGTGATTGCAACCAGATGAAGATCTTCAAAGGTAAGGGATTTATTTTATCGCTATTTCTGACTGTCGCGATGCATCTGCTTGGTTGGAAGCGGGGCGCTGTCCTCAGATAATCGCATGGTGTGCTTTCGCCGTAAAGCCTTTTTGAAATCTGACAACATGGCTGAATTAACAATAAGTTTATCTTTTAAATGATGTATGACACTTGTATTTTAATGAAAGTTTAATTTCCGTAATTTGAATTTGGCGCTCTGCAATTTCTCCGGATGTTGTCGAGGTGGGTCGCTTGAGGCACGCCTAGCCCAAAATAAGCAATGAATTCCCCTGTGTCCTATCTGTGCTTAGAGTTCAAAACAGTTAACCAAAGCTAGCAGGGTTATTAAAACACCTAATGAAACCATCAGAGGAAGATATTAAAAAACTCAAAATAACCTTCAAAAAAACATTAACAAAATTTTGAGAATGTGGGGTGGTGTAGCTGATGTGGGTTTAGCTATAGTTTATCTCCCCCTTTTTGCTATTCTGTGAGGATTTGATTGGGACATGACACAACCGGGGCTTGGCACAAAGGCAGAAACAGTAAGGGAGGATAGGTAGGTGATGGGGATGTGTGTGGATTGTCTGTGATACAATACAGGACTGGCATGGGGGCCTCATCTCTGCACTAGATATAGACTGAGGATAACAGGGAAAAGGGACAGAGAGGAACACACCAGTGAATGAGCTCAAATCTCTTTGATTTCTCCCCCTTTCTTCACATAATGCCTTTCTTAATGGCTTCTCTGGCTGGCGAAGGAGAGAAGAAACTCCCTCCCCGAGCTGTGTGTGTGTGGGTGTGTGTGTGTTTGTGGGTGCCAGGCAACTGTGGGCAGCGCAGAGAAGCAGAGGACTTAAAGTAATAGCAGGCCCTGGTTTGTAACAGGGCTCTAATAGTAAGTAATGATGGTTAATGGGAGCAATACCGTAACTAATCATATTTTATTGAGGCAGAGCCAAGAGGTGCAGGTGGGAAGCTGTGCAGGTGTAGACTAAATAATTGAGTTAACACAGAAACAAACAAGTGAACAAGAAACATCCGCTTGTGTTTTACCATGGCAGAAAACCTAGCAATGGAATGGGTTAGTCAAAAAGAAAGTGTATACACTTCACTCTGCATAATAAATTGTACAGTATGTAACCCACAAGGTTTCATGGTACAGGTCGTGGGCTCCGCCCCAGTCACTCCCTAGCTACAATGAGCTATACCCATAGTCACTTCCTGGTTTGAGTGAATTCGAATATGGAGGGGGAAGCCAGTTTGCCAACTGCACTTTGTGGTCAGAAATGTTGCTAGTTTAAAATACTAGTTTTTCCACTCCATACAAGTGAGATCTTTCTCACAAACTTGTAAGGGATATTGGATTGGTCATCAAGATACATGTTTTTGGCGTATAATATTGACTCCCAAGCAACAAAGTGTGAATGCTATGGCCTACTTATATATTTTGGGTAAATTCTTATTTCATGTGTTGTGTCTGGATTAACTGGATTTTGCATTTAAAAAAACAAAAAAACAAATTTGAATTGAACATTTACTTTCATCTGAGGACAAATACATTGTTGTTCACCTAAACAGAGAGTTGATTCAGCAATTGAATTTGTGATTCAGAGATTGTGCCTACAGATTTGAGTTGATTTTTGGAGAAT
Source organism: Salvelinus fontinalis (assembly GCF_029448725.1). Taxonomy (NCBI): domain Eukaryota; kingdom Metazoa; phylum Chordata; class Actinopteri; order Salmoniformes; family Salmonidae; genus Salvelinus; species Salvelinus fontinalis. The sequence continues at coordinate 33,132,062 of NC_074693.1, read as the reverse complement.
TTTGGCTTGATTCTGAATGACAGCCGATTAATTTGTTTATACACATTATTCTTTGCATGACTTTCGGGCCTTCCCTTATTTTACTGTTAGTGGTTCAGTTCTAACTGACCATTATGACACACAAACAATCCTTGATACAAACAGCAAGAGGTGGCCTACAGCTAAAGACATTTAGAAAACCTATACACGCAAAACACGTTCTGACTCAGTCTTCTTCAGGCCTCTCCGTCAGCCCATCAGTCAATGACCTTCTCAATTGATGACAACCACCCACTTCATGCAGTGTTAACTTCAACCACAAAACACACATGTTAATTCTTCTGGTTTCACACTGCAATGATGGAGAGGTTCAACTGCGACTGTTGATCTCTCTCCATCTTTATATATATCTTCCACTTTATCTCCATATTTATCTTTATCTTTCTCCAGCTTTATCTTTATCTCCATCTTTATCTCCATCTTTAACTCCATCTTTATATCTATATTTATATCCATCTTTATCTTTATCTCCATCTTTATCTTTCTGCATCTTTATTTCCATCTTTATTTCCATCTTTATCTCCATCTTTATCTCCATCTTTACATCCATTGTTGTGACTACGTTCATTAACAAGTGCTTGTTTTCCTTTGAAATGGGGTCTGCTCGAATAGACAAAAATAAATAGCTTTGTATTAGTAAAAGACTTTTACGCTAGCTACAACCTGCTGGCGCGCTGGACTAATTCCATGTATAAAGAGGAGAAGCTAATAGGTTTGAATCTCACTGACTCTGTGCCACAATAAAAAAAATGTGTTTGCACAGTCAACCCTTAAATGCAAAATTTCGAAGATGTTCAAAATTTCAAATTTCAATGTTTTTAAGGTTAAGTTTAGCCATGAACTCCAAAGTCTTAAGGTTAGATGTTTAGAATAGGCTCAAAACAAAAATGACTTTGTATCACTGGATTTGAACATGCAACCTTTGGAATCAGAGAAATATGCCACCACCCACGTCCACAATGCCATAGCAAAATTGAAACCTACTTGAAGGTAACAGTGCTCAATGTTGCCCCTAGTGGACGGTTTTCACATCATCTCCCGACGTCCTCAGACATGGCTGGACGTCGAATACTTGTATCACCGGTGACCTGGCTGGGCCAGTAACTGGGTATGGCCAACACACCTGAACACACTTAACAAAATAAACAATAAAGAGTTTTGTTGATGCTGAGAACGGAATGTATATGTTTTACAGTTTTTCTCAATTGCTTAGCTTCTCTGGGATATGTGGGACGCTAACGTCCCAATTGGCCAAAAGCCAGTAAAAATGCAGAGCGCCAAATTCAAATAAATTACTATAAAAATCAAACTTTCATGAAATCACACATGAAATACACCAAATTAAAGCTACACTTGTTGTGAATCCAGCCAACATGTCCGAATTCAAATAGGCTTTTCGGCGAAAGCAAACGATGCTATTATCTGAGGATAACACCATAGTAAACAAAGAGAGAGAAGCATATTTCATCCCTGCAGGCGCGACACAAAACGCAGAAATAAAAATATTATTCATGCCTTACCTTTGACGAGCTTCTGTTGTTGGCACTCCAATATGTCCCATAAACATCACAAATGGTCCTTTTGCTCGATTAATTCCGTCGATATATATCCAAAATGTCAATTTATTTGTCGCGTTTGATCCAGAAAAACACCGGTTCCAACTTGTGAAACATGACTACAAAATATCTCAAAAGTTACCTGTAAACTTTGCCAAAACATTTCAAACTACTTTTGTAATACAACTTTAGGTATGTTTTAACAAAAATAATCGATAAAATTGAAGATGGGAGGATCTGTGTTCAATACAGGATTAAAACAAACTGTAGCTAGCTTTCTGGTCATGCCCCTCTATCTAACCGTACACTTTCAAGTTACCCTCGTTCTGGATGGCCATACTTCTTCATTACACAAAGGAAAAAAACTCAATTTCTAAAGACTTTTGACATCCAGTGGAAGCAGTAGGCACTGCAAGAAGGTCAATTAGAAATCTGGATTCCCAATGAAAATCCATTGAAAAGAGAGTGACCTCAAAAAAAAAAATCTGAATGGTTTGTCCTTGGGTTTTCGCCTCCTAAATAAGTTCTGTTATAGTCACAGACATAATTCAAACAGTTTTAGAAACTTCAGAGTGCTTTCAATCCAAATCTACTAATAGTATGCATATCTTATCTTCTAGGGATGAGTAGCTGGCAGTTGAATTTGGGTATGCTTTTCATCCAAACGTGAAAATGCTGCCCCCTATCCTAGAGAAGTTAGACACAATTCCTTGAACAATTCACAATTTTCTCAAATCTTCACACACAATTTAAAAAACTCACACACAACGGTACAAACATCTAACTTCTGCGTCCCAATTCAAACTTTGCCCTCAGACAACACACACAAGCTGTCAAAAACACAGACTGCATGACTGTCTGTTAAACACTGGAGGGATTCATTCAAAACACTGCTACTAAAATGTTTAGAATAGGTTTTCAGAGAAATAGTTTGGAACTTTGTAGAATAACAGCACTGACTATCCAGATAACACTTTCAGGAACACCCTGGTGAGAGAAATTCAAAACAGTACTGTAATAAATACCTCTTACATTAGTGGATAAGGGAATACTACTGTATATGCTGTTTTGTTCAAAAACCTTTGAAATGTCACACTTACTAAACATGTAAGGAAGAGTCCATGCACATTAAAATACCAAATTTCCAAAAGCGTTATTTCCAAATACAGCAAATGTACAGGTTACTCAGCATCAGCATCAGCATTCTGATCATCTCGTCTCAGGTCTGGCTCAGCCCATAATATCTCATCAACTTCACACATTGTTTGCTCTTTTTTGCCAGGCAGCGTGGGGAAAATGCCCTTGTGTGCCTTAGAAAACCCTGGATCCCCTCGGGCGTCCACCATTGACTCCAGGAGGTTTTGCTGTGCGTAGGGGTTGGGGTCATACACTCTCCACCGCCATGCGATTCAGAAATGGGGAATATGCTGGCAAAAAAAGGAATGGTGAACCTGGGGTGGTCATTGAACCAGGCGCGAACAAGAGCAGCCCGATAGAAACTCACATTATCCCAAATGACAAGATATTGGGCTTGCTCTGGTTGCCCTGGCTCTCCTTCCTGTTGAATAATGTTATTGTGCAGCTGATCTAGAAATTGAAAGAGTTGTGCCGTGTTGTATTGACCCACTTTGACATGGCGGTGGAGGACGCCATGATTGCTGATGGCTGCACATAGGGTGACGCTGCCTCCTCCCTGGCCAGGAACTTGTATGACAGCAAGGTGACCAATGATGCTGCGTCCCCTTTTGCGCCTTTTTGTTAAGTTGAACCCTGCCTCGTCGATGAAGATGTACTCCTGTGGGTCAGTCATGGCATCCAACTCAAAGATTCTCTACAGAAGTAAAATAAACACATTTTACTGTGCTACAAATGCAGTACTGTAGTGTACTACTGTACTGGAATGAAAGATTGTGTACTGCAGTTACTGTAGCACATTACTACAGTAACTCACATTATTATTATACAGTACTGTATTGATATGCTGGAGAGATGGGCCATACTCTACATTCTGTTAAAATTCTGTGCACTATAGCAACTACCTGCACATATTGGAATCCTTAACTCTGTTTGAATTCCTTTCAATAGAACCGTGAGGAAACCTGTTTTCTCACGATTTTATGGAAAGTTTTCTTTGTGTTCTGAGAACAGGGCTTTAAGTAGAACCGCGGGGAAACTTGCAGAAAAACATTCTGCTGATGTACTGAAATTCCCACAGAGGAACATTGTTTCTTAACATTCTCTGAAGTATTTGAGAACGTTGCCAATGTCAAACCAGTTGAAGAAATGTTCCTAGTACATTACCAAACATTAAATTAAATGTAACCACGTCTGAACTATTAGGAAATGTTCTGTTAAAGTAATGAAATACCACAAAAATTACAATATTTTGTCAAGTTATTTAAATGTGCTGAGAATATTCCAAAGCCAAGCAACTATCCTGCACCATTCCCAGAACGTTGTGGCAAGGTTGTATGCAAAATAACCATAGGACAACCTCACTCTCACCAAGCTCTAAGAAACATATGGTTCTCTGAACATTATGTGCTACCTGGGTAGGTATATGCAGGAGTGGTTTATATAAGCAAATACAGTTTGAGCCTTATGGTGCTTTCTTATACAAGAAATGTAAAGTGGTTTAATTTCAGAGCATTGCCAGATAGCCAGTTAGCAGACTGGTGCTGCATGGCAATGGGATTTGGGCTTGGATTTTACTCTTTGAATTTCACTCTGTTAGGTGAGTCAGAAGGTCGTTGAGGATCTTAGAATGTCTGTAGGCCTTTGTTCTGTATGGATGTATGTATGAGCCAAGCGGGAATGCTGTGTGAATGCTGTGTGAGTGTTGTGAGAGTACTGTGCTTTGCTACAATCAGAGTACATGCATGTACAGTAGCTAATTCTCTTTCTTTTTACCTTTGTGTCTGTTTGCGTAAACGTCTCTGGTGTACACCGACAGTTGACTGGGCATCCACGTAATGTTAAAAGGGATGCTGGGGTGTGTATTAGTCCAGATTTATGTCTCTGACCCTCCTGTCTGTGCTGTGATTGGTCGAGAGACAGATCAGAATGTCCCCTCCGGGCCCTGGCACTTCATCATGTCAGGAAGGCAATCAGGAAAATAAGGTCTGCTTAGATTTACTCCTGCAGGAGGAGGCAGTCTATGCAGGCTCGCTAGAGGAGGACCCAGCCACGGCCAGAAAAGTATCTGCCGTTTAGCGGCTTGGTTTTCTTCTCTCCTTTCGCCAGGTGATGGATGTGTGGAGATCACTCATTCCTTATAACCCAGAGAGGGGTGGCATCCATCACGCTCTCCCCCCCGCTCTTCCCCCCGCCTCGCCCCTCCTCGCCCCCCTGTCTCCACCCTCCCTGTACCGCCATCGTAACATAAGCTGTCTCTCAAACTGACAGCCTCATCCAATATTTCAGACGCCACCGGCCCACAGGACTCTATTATTTATAATCAGCTCTCCGACAATGAACACTTACACAGACCAGCCAAATCACAGAGGTGTGTGTGTGGGGGTGTTGGGGTGTGTGTGTGTTCCTGTGCGTGTGTGTTCCATCATCTCAACCTTGAGGAACGTATTCCTCCACAACACCTTTCACCGTCTGCCTTTCATTCAAGCCAAGTGGATCTTTAACAGCCATCAGCCCAGTGAAATACATCTAGGCCTGGTCTGACTTCAGCTCCAGCCCTAACCTCCCAGCACTTAGCCAGTCAAATAAACACTAAGATAAGATGTCAGCTTTCAATCTTCTCTGCCGACGTTGAAGCCGCTGCCAAAGACAACATGCACAGCTTGTCTCTCGGCAGCAGAGATTCTTTTCTTGGTGAGGAGAGTGTTTTGTTGGTTGTGTTGTTACATCGTACTGCCATTACAGCATGTGTAGTCTGCATTCCACTGTAATTGGGTAACATTTGGAAGCCCTACGGGGTGTAGGGGAAGGGTAAAGGGGTGATGTAGTTGCTTATGTGTGTGCGTATTTAAGGATAGATTAGAGAGCAGTCAACTCTTACACACAAACACACACACACACACAAACACACACAAACCAACTTCCTCAGTGTAGACACAAGCACACGAAACAACGTATGCTGCAAAAACTAACACTAACTCGCTACTTTCCCGATGTGCTTTTCCTGAGAATTTATTAAGTATTCAGAGTTGATTGTTTCCTCGAGGAAATGTTTCTTGTTTCTTCCTGTTCACCATGTTCCTGCAGAGAAGAAGAGGAGGTGATGAGAAAGTAAGATGATACAGAGAGAGCGCGTAGGAACGAGGCCAATGATTACAAAGATAAACAACCTCTCCTTCTGTTTAATCTGGTCTATAGCGCCTACTTCACAACCGCACAATCTCATTGTGATGGCTTCCTTTTGTGTCTTTGTTTCCCTCTCTGCATTCAGAAGCAGCAGTTAGTGATTCATAAAAAAAAGTCACAAGTGTTCCTTTTCCAGTGACTGCATTATGGAATCTACTCATCTCTCCCCGTGGCCCCGCTCCACCCCCCGGTCCCTCGCCACAGGGATGCCAGGCCTACAGATGAATAGCACGGTGCAGCCTTTACATCCCTCTAGTCATCCGCTGCTCTGCCCCGCTCCTCTCCATTCCACCACTCGTGGTTGTGATGTTCTGACACTCCACTTGTTTATTCATTCTGGTGAGTCATCGACGCGTAGAGCGCACACACACACACACACACACACACACACACACACACACACACACACACACACACACACACACACACACACACACACACACACACACACACACACACACACACACCACCGTTTGAGTAGATGAGTAGAGCAAAGGAGGAGGAACAGGACACGAGAGTGAAAAGGTATATGTGAGAACATGGGAGTAACCCAGCAATTGATTTCTGAAAAGCTGTTACAAAGGCATACAATGAATGGAGCATGATTCACATGAGCTGGATTCGGATAGAAGATATACACACTACAGAATGCACAGCTGTACTGTATTCACACCCGGTGGACAATATCGCTTCTCAAAAACTCTGACAACTCCAATACCCACAACCTCCCAAATTGTTCCCTGTGGGTTACGGAGATGGAAAGAGTGAGGAGGGAGACACTCTGGCCTCTACACACAGACATCTGGCTTGAGGAGATCTCTGAAGAGCGCACCCCTAATGTCATCTCTGCTTGACCAAACCCAATCCTCTCACACACGTTCTCTCCCTGGAAATGTCTGGTCCCAATCTCTTTTCCTTTCTCTCTTTCTATTTCTCCCCTCTTTCCCTCTGTTTCTTGTTAAAAAGGGCACTTTCTTAGCTCTCATTAAAGTCCTCTCAGCTGAATCGGACAGGGAGGAGAGACGTGTGGCAAGAGGAGAGAAGATAGGCTGTGTTTCTTCTGTTGTTACAATTTGAACAGCTTTGGAATTATTGTTGCGCTTGGAACAGCTGTGCCAATAAAGCATATTTGAGTTTAAATTGAATGGATGGAGGGGGAGAGAGAACAAGAATGGAGAGAGAGCATGCATGAGAGAAAGAGAGGGGAGGGATAAAAAAATTAGAGACAGAGAGAGAGAGAAAGCGAAAGGGAGAGAAAGAGAGGAGAGAGAGAGAGCTGAGGGCTGGTTTGGTAATGTACTGTGTCAGATCAGTTAGGTTGTGAGGACAGATAGCTCATCATTGGGGAGAAAGCTCTTCGTGAGAAAGATTCTCTCTTTCTCACTCTTTTCCTCTTTCTCCCTCTATACCGATCTCTCACAAGCATGAACGCATGAACGCGCCCACACACACACACACACACACACACACACACACACACACACACACACACACACACACACACACACACACACACACACACACACACACACACACACACACACACACACACACACACACACACACACACACACACACACACACAGTGAGAGGGCCATTTCAGGGCCCTCTCATTCTCTGCCTTCCAGCACTAATTGAATGCCTCTCCTGACAAATGGATTGTTGAAACCACACCTGCAACGTAACATTAGGCTCTCCTCTCTGATCAGCCGAGGACTACTGTTTGTGTGTGTGTGTGTGTGTGTGTGTGTTCACGCCTGTGTGCGTGCCTTCCACGTGTGTGTGTGAGTGTGTGTAAATGCATGTGTGCAAGTACGCAAGTGGAAGAAGGTCTCTATACCCTATTGTACGATTCGCTGACTTTTTAATATTTCAGCACCAATATAGTCATTCATTAACCATAAAGAATGGTGTTTAAATAAATAATACCCTTATCCCTTATCCAGTGTAAACAACCTCCTACACTGCAGGTAGAAATTGATGCATTGTTATTTGCAGAGCGCTGACCTATTGCCTGTCTCATTCTAGACAGGAGCTGTCTGTTCTTTTCATCCATCCATTTTTCCTTTCTTCCATCCATCCATTCACCCATCCATCCTCAAAACACAGACCAATACACAGATATAACATATAACTATATGGATGTATGGTCTCATTTCTGACAGTGAGGAGAAGAGTAACATGAAAGAGCATGGTATGTGCCTTTCAAATGGCATTATCAACCATTATAATCTACAGCATACTAGCTTTTAAACTTTGTATGTGCATTCCGAGAAGAGAAGAGAGACTTTGATTGTTCAAAGTAAATATCAAAAGCAGTGGCGTTGGATGGACCTACTAATGCCTTAGAGACCACCCTCCCATCCTTCTTTTCTGACTTACTTCCCCCCCCCTCCCTCCCTTGGCCCTTTTATTTAACTCACGTCTTCATCAACTCCGGCTCCATTAAATACATCATTGGAGCGGTGATTAAAAATGAAACAGACTTAAATGCAGTAATCAATCATTGAATAGGTTAACGGGCTTAAAATATCAGACTGCTTCATTTTCAACCTGAGTCATGAGAGGGAGTAAGCTGCTCTGGAAATCAACTGTGACATTTTTATGCCAAAACAATATACTAGTGCATTACTGTATTAACCTACAGTATATATGTGTGTGTGTGTGTGTGTGTGTGTGTGTGTGTGTGTGTGTGTGTGTGTGTGTGTGTGTGTGTGTGTGTGTGTGTGTGTGTGTGTGTGTGTGTGTGTGTGTGTGTGTGTGCCTCTGCGCATAATGAATGGCCAATGCCTTTAATACATGATGTGGAATTTGCACCTCATATTTTGCAATGGAATC